>NC_060279.1:22543670-22843670 GCF_021613505.1 Equus quagga | reverse complement strand
TGAAATGGATTGTGACAGTACCTATTCTAAAAATATCCTAATTTAAGCATTTCTACAGCATCCCAAATTAATCAATTTCAGATTAATTTTATCTTTCTTTTTCTGATACTTTTACTTATCAGTATGGCAATAGGTCACGTTGACATACACTGAAACAAATTTCTTTTTATGAATATACTTCATCGCTGGGCTTTCCCTGGATTTTTAAACCAGGGTATGACACCAGAAACTACACACACCTGTTCCTTTGGGGAAAACTTAAAATAACCTTTGTACTTTTTTGGAATAGAATTTGGAAATTGCCTGTTAAATCTGGGAATATCTTTTGTGTCTTAGGAATTTGAATTGATTTCACAATGTCTACTGCTTTAAAGATATACCTAAGTAAAATAAAACTTAAGGAAAAGGTCATAGAGAAATAACTGTGTGTCATCCTGATGACTTAGTTTGAGAGCATCTCTAATAAAAACACTGACCCACGTAATTGATTTTAATGGCAGCTTTGTGGCATCTTCCGTTCTCTGGATCCACGCCAGATGCCATCAGCAGAGCCTCCAGGGACCGAGGGGCATAGAGCAGCAGATGAGTGGTTTCTCTGAAGCCCAGAGTAACTCGGATAGATTAGTTTGGTTGATAAACACAGAGCACAGCAGGCTCCAAAGGCAACTGAGGGTACAACTGACCTTTTTGTTCTCTGTCAGGGTCTAAGGAAAAGCAGTGAATACAGCAGGAACAGAAAGACCATCATCCCCCGCTGTGTGCCCAACATGGTGTGTCTGCACAAGTACATCGTTTCTGAGGAGTCGGTGTTTCTTGTGCTGCAGCACGCAGAAGGTTGGTTTGTAGTTTAAACTGTTTATGCAGCAAAGACTGTCACCTGTTTAGCTTTTCAGTTTCTATAATGTCCTTCTTCTGCCATTACATGAGCGGATAAAACATATGAAATGTGTGAAAAACTGTTTCCTTATTCCTCTGCTCTCCCTCCCTATTTTGAGTTGTGGGGGAAAAGAAAACCCAGGTGAGGAGCAGGTTTCATTTGAACCACAGCAACACTCTTGGATAGACAGCTACTTTCTCCTAGAATTGATCCGATAGGACGAGAACTTTAAGGTGAATCTGTGCTAAAGAGAGCCAGGCTTTATTTTGGGGATTTCATTTTGTTCTCTGCTAAAAAGATCATAAATGTTAGATGACTAAAATAAAAAGCATCCCCTGAAGAATTAATTAATTACCTCCTTTTTTAGAAGGCATGGGTATTTGCTTAACATTTGACATTACCCAGTGATTCTGATCTGAGTTTTTACGAATACAGCCATTGGCATCACATATGGGTACAAAGCAGAGGTAAAGTGCTCTGCCTTCGAACTATTTATGAAATTTTAGCTCTTAGTAGAGGGAACAGGTGGCAAAAAAATGTTGTGTTTTGATTTGTTTTTGCCCTTTAACATCTGAATTTAAGTAAATAGTCTTTTATTTAGAATGACTGAATACAGCATATAAATATAAATCCACATAATAAATATTGACTTTTGGCTTTTAAGAGGTGTTCTTAAAAATAGTAAAAAAATTTAAATTATTTGCCGTATTTCATGAAGGTATTATTATTTTTACATTACTGAGAATAAAGAACTGTTGTGCTTTACTAATAGGCATAACATTTGAATTTAATGCATTTTCCCAGGAAAATGAGTCATTGCTTTGTGGAATGAGGTCTCTTATAACTAATGCAAGATTTTTGACCGGGGCAATAAACTATTAATATTGTTTATTATGAAGTACAGCACAAGATAACTACAGATGGAGGGAAGACCTCCATATGTAGTGTTTAATAGGAAATTCAGAAGGGGCTCCATGGTCTCTCAGGTATTAAGAGAGTTAATTGCGTGTGTGAATTGGATAACTAATTCACCTTTGTTCAGACATTATAGACAGCTTTTATCTGAGGATACCAGTGCATTACAGACATTATTGAATTAGAGGTCATGTCATCTGATAGCGAAATACAGCCACCTCTGGTGTGGAACAAAATAACTTGCGTAGTAATAATCCATAATAATTTAGAACAAGGTCAGTAGGATGAATGTAATTATAGTCAATATTCTATTACCCAGTGTGGATTATTCATGTTGGAGATTATCTGTGGCAAATTTTCAATCTTAGTTTACCTCTGCTATTTGCGACTTCCTCTTCCTGTTCCCCTTCCTCTTCCTTCTCCAAATCATACTTCAGGTTTTCTTCTGCCATCCTCTTACCTTCTCTTATACTCCCTACAGCTGGTATTTCAACTAATTTTACTTTTATACTATAGAAAATCTTTATAATCTGTCTTAAAGACATAGACTTATGGCTTTCAACTTTTCCACTGTTTTAGATTATCTTTACCAAGTCTCTTTTCCTTTATTATTGACTGTGCCTGCCTTCAAATGGTCACATGACCATAGCATTTGTTCTGGATTATTTAAATTTGGCGGGGGAGGATCTCTTTTGATTGTCATTTCAGGTGTCTGTGGTTTAATTTTAAGAAGGTTTTATGATACAAAGATAGTAAATTATAATGCAAATACGGACTCTGGCTTCATTTACTATTCAACAAATTTATTGAGCACGTATTATGTACTAGGCTTTTAGGTGAACAAGACAGGAAAAGAGCCTGTTCCTTTGAAACTTACATTCTTGTTGTGGACAGTCAAACAGAAAAACAAAAAGCAAGAGAATATTGGATAATAATGAGTATCCTGATCTTTAACTCAGAGAGATCTAATAGAGAACGATTGGTGGGGGACTACTTTAGATTAGTAGTCAAGGAAGTCAAGGAAGCCTGCTCTAAGAAAGTGACATTTAAGAGGAGTTCTGAATAACAAAAGAAATAACCATTTGGATGTAAGGGTGAAGCACATTCTAGCTACATGGGTCAGTGTAAGAAATCAAGATAAAAACAAACTTGGAAATGTTTGATGCACAAGGAAGGAGACCGTGTGGTTGGGGTGTAGTGGGTGAGGGCAAGAGTGGTCTGCGAGGCTGTTGGAGAAGCAGGCAGGAGCCTTTTTCGGCAGGGTAAGGACTTTGACTTTTAGTGACAAGATCTGATTTACATTTTAAAAAGATGACTCTGGCTGTTGTAAGGGGAATGAAGTGTAGAAACGCAAGAATAGAAGGCAAGAGATGGTAATGGCATGGCCTTCTGGGGTACTAGTGAAGATGCTTTGAAGGTAAAATCAGTGGGTCCTGTGATGGATTTGAGGTTAGGGAGAGAAGAATCTAGAGTAATTTCCTGGATTTGGCATGAGCAGTTGAGTGAACTGGATGATGGACAATGTGTTATCTTTTACATGTCGTGGTACTTTCTTTGTTACCTCTGTGAGTTAGGCGGGTGTGCATATATCATAAAAAATGTCACTTTCATATGTGCATATTACTGAAAAAGTTAATGTTGAACAATTGTTTTCTCCATAACATGAATGTTTGAATATTTATGATTTGTGGCTTTAGCTTTCCTCTGCTTACAGAACTATTCATGATTCACATGAGTCTCTTGGACTCATTTTCTTTTCATTTTTAATTCATTTGGTTAGAAATATATTGAGTGCTTACTGGGATACAGGCTTAGTTCTAATATGGTAGTGGACGAAATAGATGCAGACTCTGCCCACATGGAGCTTACGTTACAGAGGCAGAACAGGCAATAAGCAAATACATGGGTAAATATATGTCAGATGGAGATGAGTGCTATGGAGAAAAATTAAATAAAGGAAAGGAGAAGTGGATGCCAGAAGGGTGAGGTAGGAGTTGCTATTTTATATAGAGTGGTTACCTCATAGAAGGATGTTTGGCCAGTTACCTGAAGGAAGTTAGAGAGAGAGCAGTGTGGGTACATGAGGGAAGAATATCTTGGCAAGAGAGAACAAGTACATAGGCCCAGAGGCAGGAGTAGACTTGATGTACAAGAAACAGCAAGGTCAGTGGGTTGGAGCAGAATGCGAAGAGTGGCAGGAAGTGAGTTTAGACAAGTGGGGAGGCGGGGTGGCAGATCCCGTGTGGCCTTATAGGCCGCTTTAAGAACTTGATTTTTATTAGAATACATGGGAAGTCACTGGGGGCTATTGAGCAGAGGAGGGACAAGATGAAGATTGTGCTGGCTGCTTTGTGGAACATCGAATACAGGAGGACAAGGGCCAAAGCAGGAGGCCCGGCTGGAGGTGGTTGCAGCAATCCAGGTGAAAATGATGATGGCTGGGGTAGAGTGTGAGTGGCGCAGGTGGTGAGAAAATGCTTAGAAGATTCTGAGTATATTTTAAAGCTAGAACTGACATGATTCTGCCTTGCATGGCTCCATGGTTTTTGGCTCAAATAACTGAAAAAATGGAGTTTCCATTTATTAAGATGAGGAAAGCTATAGAAGGCATAGATTTAGAGGAAAAAATCAGGATTCTGATTTGGACATGTGAGTTTGAGATGCTTATTAAATATCCACTTGGTCTTGGGTAAGCAGTTGGATATACAAGACAGGATTTTAGGATAGAGTTTTAAAATGTCTATTGTTCCTATTAATGAATCCCTTATTTTAACTCTGTTTGAGGAAGAAAAGGTGGGAAAATAATTGTATTCAGTCAAGGCCATGTGTGTTATTAAAACTTTTAAGTTCCTAAGATTAGGCATTATGTCATATTCATCATATATATCCCAGCATTTAGCAGACTGCTTGGTACATAGAAGGTACTCAGTGTATGATTGTTGAACACTGAGTCAGTCAGAGAAGAGATGAATGACTAAGTGAGAAGAAAATGATTTGACAAGTGTGGACCCACCTGGCAGATGGGGGATGGGAAAGAATTCTCCCCTAGTTACTTGGGGACCCACGATTCTCTTTTTATTAACTAATTAAAAAAATTATACAACTAGTATATAAAGAAATAAATTCAAACTGTATAGAAGTATATAAAGTGAAAATAAAAATTCTCCCTCCTTATTCACTTTAATGCCCAGTTCCATTCTCTAGAAATAGAGGAAGAAATTTCCTGTGTGTACTATAAACATATTCTCCCTACCTGTCTGTTTTTTAACAAAGCAAACATAAATGGATCTTACATATTGTTCTGTAGCTTGCTTCCCCCCTCACCTTGGCAGTGTACCTTGGACAACTTTCCTTGCCAGTATATAGTATGTGTAGGTCTGCATTAAGAGAGGCAGCATAGTGTAGTGATTAAAAACAAGGATTCTCGAGCCAGACTAAGCTCAAAGCCTGGCTCACTATTTACTACTTGTATGACCTTGGAAAGTTATGTAACTTTTTTTGTGCCTCCATTTCCTTATCTATAAAATAGGGATGATAATAATGACCTTCCTCACAGGGTTGATGTGAGGATTAAATAGTTGAGATATGTAAAGCATTTAGAAAATCCTGGTACATGGTAAATGCTATGTAGGTATTTGCAAATATTGTTACTATTTTTTTTAGTAGCTACAGAGTATTTGTTGTGCAGATTTACCATAATTTATTGGGCCACTCCCCTATTAATTGGTGTTTAAATTTTTCTGGTACTTTTACCTATATGTCTTTGTGTATTTTAGGGTTTTTTTGAGAACTATTTGTAGGACAGATTTCTTGAAGCAGAATTGCTGGGCTGAAAGATGATCTTGATCATTGGTCCAGTAATATTTTATTGTACATATTAAATTAAAGTTTTAATTCTGGTCAAGCAAATTTAACGAATTTTCTTTGCAATCTTGCAGAAAACCAATAGATTAAAAAATGACGAGAGACAAAGAGTGAGTTTTTGTTAAACCTTATGAATTGCTGTTTTCATAGTGGGAAATAAGTAATTGTATATGCTTCATTGGGCCTCAGAAAGGTGTCATTTATATTTTTAAAGTGTTAACTGTAAAGATGTTAGGTATTTTTTATTTATATTATGTGAGTTAACAATAACAGGTTTCTTTAGGGTTACTGTTTTTAATGTCACAATAATAATGTTGACATTTGTGTAAGTTTGTTTATTAGGCCTGATCTTAACTCTACAGAAAGGAAAACCCACTCTGCTTTAGTGGGTGAGAAACTTCACAGGGAATAATGTATTCTTATAAGTTATGTGATTTTCATGATTTTTAACTTAAAAAAAGTATGTGATAGGACCAAATTTTATTTCTTTAGCTTGATATCGAGCATTAAATTTAACTGGGCACCCTGCAAAGAGTGGAGAAGAGCTAAGAGTTTTTTTCTTTCTTGAAAATGTAGAGTTTTATAATTCATGTTAAGGTACTTGTTTAGGCTAGGGACAAATTCCATAAAGAAAGTGCCAACAGTCACATTTAGAAATTTTATCTAATAATGAAAAGAATGGAAATTAAATAAGATGCCGTATTTGATTAATCAAATTGGTAAACTTGCTAATATCCAATATAAGCAAGTTGCTTTGAAGATGGCATTAATACGCATTGCTTATAGGAGTGGATTCTGGTACAACCTTTCTGTAAAGCAGTTTAGCAACACATTTCAGAAGCATTAAAAGTATCTATGCTTCTTCATCTAGTATTTTCATTTCTGGGATTCTGTCCTAATGAAATAATCAGAGACGTCAAGTATTTGTATGTAAAAGTATATATTATTTTAATTCTTCAAATAGTAAAAGACTGGAAGCAACTTCAATGTCCAACAATAGAGGAACATTTAAATATATCGTAAGATCTATCACGTGGATATGCTATATAGCCATTCAAGTTCATAGTCTCATGAAAATTAGAAAATATTTATGATATGAGGTTAGTCGTGAATAAAAAGACTGAAAATAAACGTGCTGATGGTTAATAGTGTTTATGAGTGATTTGTGTATTCTGATTTTTTCCTGTTTTCCTTGTTATTTTCTGTATTTAAAATTTGTCTTAGAATAAACCCATATATTTGTTTTAAAATAGAAGGTATGACCAAAAATAAAGATGATATTAACATGAATAGACCTTTTTCCTTGAAGGTTTTCAAAAAATTTGTAAAGATGTCATCTTTTTATAACCCACTTTAATAAATAATTACTTAATACCTATTATTTTACATGCTAGACAGAATCCTCTTCCTGCAGTTGTGAAGACCCTGCAGTTTGGTAATGGAGACAATAAAAGCATAAAAGTAACATTACTATAAACTGGAATGTTGTAAATGTCCTAAGAGGGATGAAGTGGTATAGAGGATTCAGAGAAGATAGGAGTTGTATCCAGTGAGGGGATGCAAAAAAATTGGTAAAATAAAACAAATTTTCAAGGACCTTCAACAATGGGTAGGATTTTGACAAGAAGATATTGGGGAAACTAATAGGGAAGAAAATTCTAAGTGGTAGGTATAGTTTGAGGAAAAACCCAGCATGGGTTATACGTGGAGAAATCCAATTCAGATGAATTGTGTAGTAAGTTGAGGGAGAGGACCAATTCATGGGTTGATACCATATAACTGAGGGGTTCAAATGCCTCTGTGGAGTTGGTACATCATTCAGTAGGTGGAAGGGATTTGGGTTCTTGAATGGAGAAATGACATGATAACATCCGTGCTAAAATGGAAGATTAATTGGGCAGCAGTTAGTCTGATAGAGTGATACAGGAAGGACTTGAAGTAGTGATCTAGTTGTGGCTCTAACATTATTCGAAGAAACAGAGTGGTTAAAGGAATTGAAAGGAGGAAGACTGGTAGAACCATTATGGGTAGATCTTCTTGGACTTGGAAACTTGTCACATGTAAAAAGAACAAGGGAGAGAAAATAATCCAAGTTTGGTCCAAAGTTTTTGTGCTAGAGTGGGTTGGAAGTCAGAAAGAGGAAGCAATTTTGGAGGCAAAAATAAAGAATTTAAGCACATTGAATTTTAGATTTCAGCAACTCATTCCGGTAGACTTTGCCTAAGAATAGTGAAGCTTCTGCAGGAACTTTTGCAGGTCGGGTGTCTTGCCGATCACTGAAAACTTTACAGCTACAGATACTGTTTACTCTGTGATGGCACATTTCCTTCTGAGGAGTTGTCATCTGAGTTAACAAGCATTGACTGAGTGCCTGTCATGTCCTGCACACCATCTAGGGAGTAGATATACAACGATGAAAAAGACTTGGTCCTGTTCTCACAGTAGTCACCATCTAGGAGAATTGAAAACAACACGTCATGTTTTATTTGGATTGTATACAAGAGTCCCAGCTTCAGGTTCGGACATTATTCTTAGTGTGCCATAATAGAGGTGTTTGCGATAAGAGGAATGGGGTTATTGTTGTCAAAAGACTAAAAAAGGTGGAATCAGTGCATAGCTTCTTTTGTGAATGAGTTTCAAAGCCATATATGAATCCTAAAACTTTAGTTTGAATATGAGGAAATAGGAAACTCCGAATATAATCTAGTGAGGACAGAAAGTTAGCTAAGAAAAAATGAGAGGGAGAAGTCAAACACCATAATGTCCTATAGCACTAATTATTGTCAAAGTGGGAGAAGACTGTTAACTAGATCACTGAAGAGGGGCTGTATCAGTACCCTAGGATTAATATTATGACAAGTACTCTTTATTGAGCATTTACTCTATGCTAGGCACAAGTATCGGGTGCTTTATCTGTTTATTGAGTTCTTCTAAATGAAGTGAAATATGAAGTAAAAAAAGATTTTTTGGATGCTTCCATTGACCTTTTTATACATACAATTGACTGTCAATGATTATTACCCTTAAGATTTAGTATTTCCTTTGGTATTTGATGCTTAATAATGACATTAAAAACATGCTGAAAAAAATTGCCTTCTCAATGTTAATAGAGGGATTCATTTTAAACACATTGTTTCCCATTTTTGGAAACTACAGTTACATCTTCACAAAGTATGCTTCTGCAATTACTGTTTTTAAGATTTCTGGATCAAATTTAACTATTCTTTCTTTTTATAATACTCTTTCTAATCAGTAGAGCTTTGGTAGGTTTTTGATACTTATTATAGTTTATTTATTCAAAGATTCTAATTAGCAAAAGAGATTGAGTTTTTAATGGTTAAAACAAAAGAAAAATAAGATGAAATAACTATCTAACGTATTGCTGGTAAAATATTGGAGTATTTCTTGTTTATTTGATCTCTATATTTGTGAAATTGATTTATATACGTTTCTGATATATAGCAGAATACAGAATCCCAATTACAATAGCTTGCCTCAATAATGGCTGCCCAGTTAATTTTCCTCAGTTGCTTTACTTGCTCTTAATACCACACATGATATATATGGGGAAGGGAGAAAATGGGGAAAATGTTACTACTATGTCATTTATAATAGTATAATTATATACCAGATGCCGCATCTCCTTGCTGATCCTGGGCTGGGGCATTTTCAGAATGGAATAATGTTGATTTTTTTCCCCACTGTAGTATACAATTTTAAGCAGCACTTATTTGTATATTTCCGTTTGACCAAGGGGTCATACTTGAAAAAATTATTGCATAAACAAATCAGAACATAATCAGATGTTTCTAAGCCTAAATTATATTTAACTTTAAAGCAGAATTTTACTTGTATTTCATACTAGTATTTATTGTAACTGTTTTCCCTTCAAAGTAAGAAATAGGTTGTCCTTTTTTTTTTTTTATTAAAGATTTTATTTTTTTCCTTTTTCTCCCCAAAGCCCCCGGGTACATAGTTGTATATTCTTCATTGTGGGTCCTTCTAGTTGTGGCATGTGGGACACTGCCTCAGCATGGTTTGATGAGCAGTGCCATGTCCGCACCAAGGATTTTAACCAATGAAACACTGGGTCGCCTGCAGCAGAGCGTTCGAACTTAACCACTCGGCCACGGGGCCAGCCCCTAGGTTGTCCTTTTAAAGATAATTGTTATCGGGAGATATGGTTGAAACTATACTTACCAGTCGGCAATAACAAGAAGGCATTTTATTAAAATGCTTGTCTTACACCAGACTTGATATTAATGGTTATTATTGACTTGCCTTTGATTATTAGAATATTAGATACTAGAATATTAATATTAATAATATTCTAATATTGATACTAGAATATTAAAATTTTGTTTTTCTAATGGCTTCAATAAGTAACCACTAATTTGGGGATCTTAAAATTTTTTTTTGGTTATACTTGTTCACAGGTGGCAAACTCTGGTCATATATCAGTAAATTTCTAAACAGAAGTCTTGAAGAAAGCTTTGACATCGAGGAAGTGAAAAAATCTACACTTAGTAAAGTTCACCTGCAACAGCCGACTTCTGGTCCTCGGGACAGCAGCAGCTTTGAATCCAGAGGAAGTGATGGTGGAACCATGCTTAAAGTTCTGCCCTGGAAGACTAGTCTTACTCCAAGCTCTCAAGAGGATAGCTACCAAGATGATGATGGCCAAGATAGCTCTCCAAAATGGCCAGATTCTGGCTCAAGTTCAGAAGAAGAATGTACTACTAGTTATTTAACATTATGCAATGAATATGGGCAAGAAAAGATTGAACCAGGGTCATTGAGTGAGGAGCCTTTCATGAAGACTGAAGGGATTGGTGTTGATACCAAAGCTATTGAAAGCTTCCCGGCATGCCTTGCTCCTGACAGCGACAGCGCCAGCACACAGCTGATAGCTCACGAGCTAAAGTTCTTCCCTGGAGATGATGGCCTAGAAGCAGTTAGTTCTCCAGGAACATCAGATTCCCTCAGTAGATCTAAAAACAGCCCCATGGAATTCTTTAGAATAGACAGTAAGGATAGCACTAGTGAACTCCTAGGACTTGATTTTGGAGAAAAATTGTATAGTCGAAAGTCAGAGCCTTTGAAACCATTTTTCACTCTTCCAGATGGAGACAGCACTTCCAGGAGTTTTAGTATTAGTGAAAGCAAGGTAGAGTTGATAGCTCAGGACACCATTAGCAGGGGCTCAGATGATTCAGTCCCAGTTATTTCTTTTAAAGATGCTGCTTTCGATGATCTCAGTGGTACAGATGAAGGAAGGCCTGATCTTCTTGTAAATCTACCTGGTGAATTGGAGCCACCAAAAGATGGTGCAGCAATGGGACCTACTAAATTTGTACAGACTAATATAGGCATAATGGAAAGTAAACTATTGGAAGCCCCCGATGTTTTATGCCTCAGGCTTAGTACAGAACAGTGCCAAGCATATGAAGAAAAAGGCACGGAGGAATTGAGTGATCCCTCTAGGCCTAAATCCCATAGTTTAACAGAGAAACACTATGCACAGGGCGAGCTTGGGATGTTATTTGCAGCAGCTGTTGATCACTGTAGTTCAGGAGACAGGTCTTTGTTACACAGCTCAGATCCTAAGTTTCAAGGGCTTGGAGTGGTTGCATCGGCTGTAACTGCAAACAGCACAGAAGAAAGCTTATTCCATATTTCTAACCCACTCTCAGGTGCTAATGAGTATAATGCAAACACGGAGACTTTAAAAACTGAAGAAGTATTGCTGTTTACAGATCAAACTGATGATTTGGCTAAAGAGGAACCGACTTTATTCCAGAGAGACTATGAGACTAGGGGAGACAGTGGGTTAGCACTACAAGGAGACAAGGAAATACATCACATTTTTGAGGACCTTGATAAAAAATTAGCACTAAACTCCAGGTTTTACATCCCAGAGGGCTGCATTCAAAGATGGGCAGCTGAAATGGTGGTAGCCCTTGATGCTCTGCATAGAGAGGGAATTGTGTGCCGCGATTTGAACCCAAACAACATCTTATTGAATGATAGAGGTCAGGAACTTTTGCAAATGCATTTCTTTTTATTCGCTGTTGCTTCCAATTAACTGAGTAGGCGTTTTATCTTGTAATTAGTATCTTCATTTCCTGTCTAGAGCTTCATTATCAGTGCAGCAAATTCACCCCCAGTAATAGCTTCTAGTACTTAATGATGCCATTATTCTTAATGATACTGTTTTTAGCTACAAAAGGAGTAATTACAGTTCACTTCTGCAGAAAATGGAAGAGAAAAATGTTTTGATTTCTCCTGTCGTTTTGTTTTTAGGACACATTCAGCTAACGTATTTTAGCAGGTGGAGTGAGGTTGAAGATTCCTGTGACAGCGATGCCATAGAGAGAATGTACTGTGCCCCAGGTTAGAGCAATCTCCTAAAATGTTTCACTTAAAAAAGTAGTTCGGCAGCTCTCATTTCTTTATAGAAGTTGTATTTTTCACTAGTAGTTCACATATGTGTTGGATTTGATTGTCTCTTTAACTCTTCAAAAAAGAAAATTGGGAGTTAAAACCATTATGTAATCCATAGTTATATATGTGTATGTATATGTGTGTGTGCGTATTTGTTGTTGTTAAATGAGTAAATGTTGAGTTAAATGAGTCTATACTTTTCTTGGAACTGTCAATGAATTCTGTCTTTGAAATGTCTTAACTTCTTAGTGTTTAGAAGGACCGTTAAATACCCTGAACCTTTAAATGGAGAGAGCTGACTAAAAGGGTAAGATTCCTAAGGCTAAAAATGGATAAAATGCAGAATTAAAGAAAATACAGTGTTGTAACTTTACTGTTGAGCCAACGTGGCATTTTAGAGCAGATTTTAAAGAGTTCTTTCTATATTTGACCAGTTTTAGGAAGTATGTTCTTTTTGTTTTAAAATAGTCTATTTAGCCAAGTATTTGACACAGAGGTTTCTCTTACTCTATTTACTGTATAGTCTTTATTTTCTAAAAAGTAGAGATTTATTTCTGGGGGTGTTAGATCCTTTGTTGATAATTACAGGTCGCTGAGGCATCTGAATTGGATTTGAGTTAGTTTCTCTCTGTCTCAGTGCAGATGGGGCTGTATTTGAATTCAAAGTCCCTTCACCTTTTGCCTAGTGTTCAGCCTCTTTGGATGGCCAAAGTTGTTTCACTCGTCACCCCTCTGGCTTTCAAAGGAGGTTCAAGCTGATTATATTGACATGATCTGCTTAGTTGTTGATTAATACAGTATTTAATGCTTACTAGCTAACCACCATATTATTGATGCTAACATTGTTTCCCTGCATCTTGGGAAATGATTATAATTAGGATCAAAAGAAGTATATTGTTTTTAGTTACAACCTAAATTGTTAAGATTTCTGTATTGGGGAATAGCAACGTGTTTCAACCTACAAAGCAAATATCCTAAAACTATTTCCTGAAAACAATGATTGGATTTTCTTCTTACTTATACTCTTTCTTTCTTCTTTCTTCCCCCAAATTAGAGCTGTTTGATTTCATTTCTTCCTAGGGGCAATAGAACATGCCTACATTTTTTGTTTGTCTCAAATTTAGATAATGTTATGTTGTTTTTTTGAAACCTTATTAGTATGATTTAGTTAATGGGATAACAAAAAAAATTTCATAGTGAAAATCACTTTATTATGTTATCTGGTTCTTTTTTATTTTTATTTTTTAACAGACCCTCCCTCTTTTCTAATTTGATAAAAAATAAATCTTAATGGGCCCAGCCCAGAGGTGTAGTGGTTAGGTTTGTGCGTTCCACTTTGGCAGCCCAGGAGTCTCAGGTTTGGATCTTGGGTGTGGACCTATGCACCGCTTGTCAGGCTATGCTGTGGCAGCGTCCCACATGCAAAATAGAGGAAGATTGGCACGGATGTTAGCTCAGGGCCGATCTTCCTCAGCAAAACGAAAGAATAAAACCCCCCCCAAAACTCCCCACAAAACATTTTAGGTACCAGTGTACAAAAATATGTATGTTAATTATAATGAATTTGGAGGTTTTAGGATCAAAATTAAATGTGAGAGTTCTTTTAAATGAAACCTGTTAAATCCTGAAGTCAAGTGCAGTATAAACCTCACATCAAAACCAAATGTTTATGGGGCGTGTTAATGTTTATAACTGACTCCTTATTTACTATTCTTATTGTCACTTGCCTACTGGAAACTCTGTAGGCTTGTCCTTTGGCATTCTAGCAGACTGTTTTTCTTTAGTTCAAAGTGCAGTCATATTTACTTTAACATCCGTAGCATATTGACCTCCTAAGAGTTTTAGTATATGTGGAACAAAACCATACTACGTGCATCAACAGATGCACAGTTTCAATTTTGTATACTGAAATACTGAGTTTAATCCAGACCAGTTTCCAAGTTCTAATTTTTAAGCCTTTTCCCAGAAATCACAATTCTCATAGCTTACCAGCAGGTGGCAGTCTACCATTAATGGATCTTTACTGTCATCTTCCAGGTTGTCCTTCACTAACATTTGGAAAAAGCTGCAGTCTGAAGAAGGGCTTTGTGTTAATTATTTGCATGAAACAATTGTACTTTCAAGCTTTGTGAGTTGCAAAAGTGTTCTAGTATTGTGGCATGCATTGGACAATGTGAGAAGTCTCTTCATTCCTTGGGCCTATTAATTTGTTTTATCAACAGGATAAAACAAAACCAGTAATGGCCTTAACTGAAAAGTAATGCTAGTGTTCTGATTTAGATGAGCTTAAACCTGGAGAGTTGCAGAACTCAGTTGTCTGTGTACTCCGGCCCCTTGTTTACAATGCAAGAGGAATTGGAGCAAACATTTGTAAATTACTGTTTGTCTTGAAACTGAATAGCAGTGATACTGATGAAAACTACAAGTAGGCTTTTCTCCTCTTCTCAAAGGAGTGGGAGCAATGATAATAAGCTAATATTTCAACGCTTAAAAGTAACAACTCAATGAATACCTGGGGACATAGAGTACTTAGTCATCTTTTGATCTATCCTTAGAAACGCTATGTGTTGAAGTAATTCTCCCCCTACATCCCCCCTGCCCTCCCATTTCCCAACTCTAACCTTAGTGTTATTGTCCAAGTAACTCTAAAGCATGTTAAGCAGCTGATGTTTGGTTAGAAAGTAAGTTGTCACAAGATTATGATGAGAACGATTCACTTCTGTTTAAACAGCATGCAACCTCTACCCCTACCACTCCTCCCTCCTGGGAATCCTTATCACATATTTGTCCTAAAAACATTATCCACCTGCCCTGTACTTTATAATATCAGCAATGTATCTTTTTATCTTGTGGATGATGTGCCTTTATATTTTGAGAAAAATTTCCAGTAACAGATTCGATTTACATGGACAGAAATTTGAGCAAATGCCAGACTAGCAGGGGGGCCATTATTCTACTCTATAAATAAGTTTAAAAAAGAAAAAACACACACACAGAAACCTGTGAATCAACATGTTTTGGTCTAATTGAGGGGAAAAGCAAGATAGATAAATTTTGAAATGCAAATGATCACCTTCTGTTATTTAAGTTTAGTTTCTGCCAAATTTGTGATCTTAGATTTTAAAAAGTGACAGTCATTTCAACAATGTACACTACCAAGGACGTCCGATATTCACAAGTTTCTACAACAAAACGAAGAACTTTTTTTAAAAAGTTGCCACGTTTTTTATATTAAAGAAAACAAATCCAACAACAAAAAGACAAAAACGATGGAGCTTTCTCTGTCTACATCTGTGAAAAAGCCAGTAAATAAATGGCTGCAGCTGCAGGCCCATCAAGAGGGTCTTGAGAATACGAATTCACTGATCAAACCCAGCCCTGTTTTCAAAGTAGAAGCCATTCCTTTTAGGTTCACTTTGTATCCTTAGATTATCTAGGATGATTCTCTAGAAAGGTTTTATTTTAAATAAACATCATTTGTGGTAAATGGGTACCTTTCATACCAGAAAAACACCGGATGGAGTTCAGGAAGAGAAAAGGCAAAGAAATAGTTCCCAAAGTAGGAATAGATTGTGTGGCATGACGTTATAAATATAACACTGTCTAGTTTCCATTTTAGGAGACTTTCAGATGCTTTATTAATTTAGATAGGTTCTCCTATTTTTTGTTGTGAGAGATTATAGAATGACAACTGGAGTAATTGGTTACTCTTCTCTAGAGGACTTCCTTGTAGTTACTCTGATTTTATTTCTAATTGTACATGCACATGTGCACATACACACACACAGGATTTTATGTGCTTTGTCATTGGAGCCATTAATTTCTCATAATTTAGAATAAATTTTTGTTACAGCATTTTAAGTATAAAGAAAAAATAAAATGTCAAGAAAGTATTTTTTCTTTTACCAGTATTTTTTTCTTAGCAGTCTTGACTCTCATCATAAAAAAGCAGCTAGAAAAATAGAACCTATAATATTAAGCAAGTAAAATACAAAAGTCTGTATTTGAAAGTTTAATATGCAATCTAAGACAAGTGAGTAAAATTGTTTATATGTTAGTTATTATGCTAATATAATAATCACTTAAGTTTCCCATTCTAGTCTTAACAAGTTGATGTGGTACCTATCAGTGTGTGTCCTTCACCTTTATTTTCCACCCCATTATAAGCCTTTATAAATGCTTGAAATTTACATTGATATTTCTCATTGAATACTTTTCATACTTGAGTATGTATAGGTGAATATGTGTGTAAATTGAAGAAGTCCAAAATGCTTTTCACTGCAGTCCAATCTCCACGCTCCCAGATGTCAAATGACAGCTTTGCTTCCTCTCTTAGGCGATTTCACACTTGGAAACAGCTCACAGCTGACGGTGGAAAGTGAAACATAGAAAAATCATGCTGAAAACTATCTGCAAAATTCAGTTTTAGAGCATGACATTTATTTACTACCACTCTTTGCTCTTCTGGCCTGACTGTATCAAATAGTCCATGAATATATTTTTTGGGGGGTCGTCTCCCCTGCTCTTCTCCATAAACATGTTTTACTTGCGATTTGTTGCTTTTTAAGCATGGTGCTCTGTGTGATAGTTAGGTATTTGATAATTAAATCTAAGATTCAGACCAGGGATGGTTTAAAAATATCATGAGGCCATCATAAGTTTAAGTTTTAGAATATTAGGGTGGAATTGAGAATTACCGAACCTCGATATTTATCCCACATCAGCCATGAACTCATTGCATGACCTTTGGCAAGTTATTTAAGACTTTGTAGGCCTTGATTTACCATTAGTAGAATAGATTTGTTGAGTATAAAAAAGATCACAGATGTCAAATCATCTAATAACCTTCTTATACAAAATTTAGTCTAAATTCAAGTCCATCTTATTAAGGCAAGAATTTTTTCCTCCAAGGATAAATATTGGTTTCTGGTCTAACATTAGTAGGGTTAAAAGAATTCTTTTACTTGAAGGACTTCTTAAGTATGTATTTTTACTCATTTATAGTGTTTTTACATAAAGTGTATAATGTAGAAATGAGGAATTTATAGAAAATATTTTCATTTAGAGGAAAAAAGCCAAGACAACTGTGAGTAGGGTGAAATTTGAATGCCGAGATTCTCAAAAAACAATATTGTTTAAAGAAGAAAGAATCATTTAGATCTGAGAATTTTTAGGTCCTGGGTAACTTTGCTAAGCATGAGGAATCTAATCTTAGGAATGCAAAGTTGATGAAGAAAGCAAATGAATATAGGTGTATATTTTGAAATAGTAATGATATAAAGAGGAAACATGGCTCTTCCTGGTGTAGTGTCCCCCCCCCCCCCCCCCCCCAAAGAGAAGGAAGAGAAAGGCAAGAGGGAGCTGTAGAGATAATTTTAAAAGAGTAAAATATTTGTGGTTAATATTTAAACATTATGTTTCAAACAGTAACTCTTTTGTTTGATTTACCTTTAAGCAAAACTTCAACAGTAGCTCCCTTGTACATAATAAACATTTTAATGTTTTCCTTGAATGAATAGCAAGTACTTTTAATCTTTTGCCTTTAGTGCCTGTTGTCAGAAAAACTAAATCTATATCTTCTTTGAGAGAACCAGTAAGTTTTCAGGTTTGCCATAGAATAGAGAAATTTTACACTGAGGAGAATTCCCTGATGCATTTCACTCCTATATAGTAATGAAGCTTGTGCCGTGAGTATAGAGCCGTGTTAGGATAAGGAGAAAGAGCTTCAAGTCGACTCAAGTCTTACCTTGTCCAGGCAAGGCCTTGTGATGGAAGGAAGGTTAAAGGGTTGCTTTATACAGGTCTCAGGGTCTGGAATCTTGGGATTCGTCCCTAAAAGATACATCCTGGAGCCCTCACAACCTCCCTAATGATGGGCCGGTCACCTTCACCTTTGCGTTAAGGTCACTCCATGTTGAAATAGGCTCCTTCTGAAATCGTACTTCTCATCCAGCCAGAATGTGATTTGTCTCTAGTGGTGGGAATGAGACAGAGTAAGAATAAAGTGTTCAGTCCCTGTTATTTGGCACCTTAGTGAATAACACATTAGCCCTTCTCAAGAGAAGAAATTCTTCAGCTGTTAGAACTAGAGAATTTATAAGGGTGAAAGAATTGTTACAGTATTTTATCTCTTCTGTATGAAAACATTCTCTCTGTGCATTTCATAATACTACCTGATACTGGAGAGTGGGGGTTTTACCTCAAACTTCAGGTTATTAAAAGGAAGTTAATTTTAACCTGTTTACTCCAAACCTTTTTCTTTATGATGTTGGACAAATTTATTTTTTAGAAGAGGAACAAGAGACTGGATACTTGTAGTTTTAAGTAATGGCTGCATTGTAATGCTTCTTAATTTTCGGGTCTAGATTGATATTTGGCAATTATTCAGTTAATTGGCCTCACCACCATATCGTAAAGAAGAAAGTGAACTATCTTTTACTTCTGATATTCAACAAAGAAGATGTAATGCTGAGTTAAACATCATGTACCAGAACTATTGCCCAGCTACTCTGACCAAATCATCAGTTTCTATTCCGTGTAAAATCTTGTCAGTTTGAATCTCCATGAAGTAACCAGGGCTTACTCCTTCTAAGCAATTATTCACAAATACTTTCTTCAAACAAATGATTAAAAATGCTAAGGTTTTAAAAAATTGATGATAAAGCAAATAGAATTCCTGATGTTCCTTTAATAGCAATGCCTGTAGCTCTGCCTGCCGAACACAGCAACAGAGCAGCGGAGAGAGACAGAGAACTGTGTCTGTCATTTTCACAATTTTCAGTTAGCCTTTTTCTCATCAATCAACTTTAATGGCTTTGCTTGGGTAACACTGTGACACCCGATGGCTATTCAGAATGGAGTTGTTGTGATATGATCAATGGAAAATGGAGCATGCTGTTGGTTTTTTTCCTACGAGAAATGCAGGGAGAGAGAGTAAGCAAGATTGTATAGAGCTCAGAATTATAATTATAGTCAGTCAACCAGAAGTCATATGGTAGTTACTCATTTCTTATTTTATCTCGCAAGAAAACGGTATAGTAATGATAACTATAAACTCCCTTGAACAAGTAATTCTTGGCTCTGGAATGCTGAATAAGTTAAATGAAGGAGTTTTGACCCAAGTTGTGCAGATAATTGCAGGAAAGCTCAGAACATGGTTGCCAGGTCACCACGACAACAAGAAATTCAGAGCTGGGTAGTGGGAGAAAAGCAGAATTAGGTATTTTGCAAGCCTAGCTTGAATTAGCTGAGCGTGGTGTGTACTTACATCCAAGTCCCAACGATACAAAAGGCCCAGGGTTTCAGATAACTAAATTACCTGAAAACCAACTGAATTAATGTGGTGGCAGGAAGCAAGGCTAGAGCCTGGGATGAGCCAAGAAAGCA
Organism: Equus quagga; assembly: GCF_021613505.1. Lineage (NCBI taxonomy): Eukaryota > Metazoa > Chordata > Mammalia > Perissodactyla > Equidae > Equus > Equus quagga. The sequence goes on along the minus strand of NC_060279.1, from coordinate 22,824,184 downwards.
AGGGTGTGAAAGGTGGAGCAGGGCAGTATCTCTCCCATCTCCTGTGCACTGTGGAGAATAGCAGAGACCCCACTGCTGAGGACTCCTCTCTCTGGAACGTGCTGGCCTCTGTCATTGGTCTTCTCTAGATAATCCTCTAACGAATTAGAGTGATGTGATATTGGTGACTTTTAAACGGTTCACGTGCCCTACTCGATGAATATGACATTTGAATAATCAATTGCGTACAATATTGGAGGACTTTACGGAACGTGGAACAGATAATTGGGCAGCCAATATTTTCTGAAATAGTATAAAATAAGAGAAAAGGAGCAAAAGGCCCATTTGAAAGGATGGCCTAGGAAATGCAAATTCCAGGCTCTAATTAGTCTGTCACTCTGAGAATTAAGATCTTCTGCCTCAGAGACGTGAGACCTTAGGCAAGTAAGTTTCTTCTGTCCAAATTACCTCATTTCAAATACACGATCTCTAAGCAGTTGTGTACCTTCAGACTTTTAAACTTCGATAATTTATAGGTATTAGAGGAACAATCCAAACCTGAAATTAAAGTGAGGTTTTATTCTCAGAGTTGCTATGGCTTTTAGTTTTGCATTCAGTTGTAACATTTTATCTTGTTGTTTGTGGAAACTTTAAAAACTGTGTCTCTATATCAAAATAATACCCTTGGGAAAACTAGGTAGTATATTTGTCCTACAATGCACTTCAATGAATTTGTTTTTGATGACACTTAAAAAAATTTCTAACTGATACTAGTTATCCCACCAGACCAGCAGCTGCTGAACATTATAGCCAGCTTACACATTTGTAATACATTTCATGTAACGGTGTGCCTGAATTCCTTACACTAGGCAGAGGCAGGGGAAACCTTGAGTTATTCCTCACTCCTGTCTTCTTCCTGCTCCCAGGCCTTTTCAGCGTTTTTTCCTCGTCACATGCCCTCTGTGCCAGAGCAAACTCCAGCGGTCGTTGGGTTCTCCAGAGGAGAGCACTGGACCTTGGCTACTCCACCACTCCTCTTTAAGCCACTAGCATCTCTTGCCTAGACTACTGCAGTCATCAACTGACTGACCTCCATTCTCACCCTGCTCTAATCTGTGCTTCATCCAGCCGCCAAAGTATGCTTGTTGACAACTTTCTAGCCTACCACATGTAAAAGCGTAAAAGGACTTGAGGTAGATCTCTCTACTTAATGGGGCTTAAAGAAAATGAATGTGATGAGGTCTTTGTAGGTATTTTGAATACCTTGAATGAACAGTGCTACAAAACACAAAATGGTTTTATTTATTCAACAAACATTTATTAAATGCCTTCTCTGTCACAATCACTGTGCCTAGAAGCTAGAAATAAAAGACATAATTGGTATAATATTGATAGTTACTTTTGAAGATTTATATGAAAAAAGAGACTACCCAAATAGAAGACATATGCAATTGGTTAACTAGGACGTTAATAGACCTTTATAAGTAAATAGTTGTATTTATAGAACTGTAATTTACCAAGCTAGCAAAAGGTATGCTTAGCTGTCCCTCTTCTCACGGTTTGGTTCCCTATATTGTTGGATACAAAAAAAAAAATGCTTTCTTCCATGTTTCTTTCTCTTTGCTCTTTAGTTATCAGCTGTAGTGGAAGACTAATGCTCAGCCCCTGCGTAGAAAATCTTTATACACAGCAAGAGCTGGTGAGAGAAATCGACTAGAATTTTGTAATTCTAGTCCCTTTCAATTAGCAACAGATGCTGCAGGGAAAGATTGTCTGTGTAGGAACACAGCACTAATGTCTCTGTGCTCTAGCTGACACGGAATGCTCATTGCAGAAGAAAGATGTTCTTTTCCTTGGTCCAAGTATGTCACTAGTGATAGATCAGATTTTTTTTTGTTTTTTACTTTTCTCTACTATCTAAGGCCGTTAATGAAGGCTCACTCCCTTGGAAGAAAGTTCACAAATTCTTGACTCTTTGTAATAGCATTTTAAATTTTATTAGACCCTTACAGAATTAATGGAGAGTTTAGTGCTTAATTTTAAGGTTTATAAGAACATGGCTTAATTTTTATTTTGTTTTATTCACAGAGGTCTCTCTTTTATTCCAAAAGTCTAATGTATTTACCTTACTTATGTTTCTTTTCTAAAAGAGAGAGTTGGAATCCATAAGGTCAGATATTTAAATTTTTAAAAATTATTTTGGAAAAAAATCCTGTGGCATTAGAAAATTGCATTTATCCTCCCCTTTCCCCAAAGTCTATTCACTACTGATTATCATTTTGATATATTGTATAGGTCTGTGCCTTTAAAATTTTCCGTCATTCTTATATTTAGATAAAGTGCTGTATCATTTCTGTGACAAATTCTCCCAGCATCTAAAGGTTGGTTTAATTTGACTATTACATAAACCCTTTATTTGTAACAGTTGTTACTCTTCCTTGAGTTTTAAATGACCTCTTAATAACAGTTCCACAGTTACTATAATTTTGAGAGTGAAAAGAAATGAGGCTTCTAAGATTCTATTTATTAAAAAAGTATAGTTGAGGAAAACAGTTTTGGAGAAATATTTAAATACTTGTTCTGAATTGAAATAGAATTTCTCTATATGTGAAATTCTCTTATAAGAAAGTTCTGCACTTACTGTATTTCCTACTATATCCTGGAAGGAAGATGGTAACAACAGAACATACAGCCTGAAGGAGGTTATGGGATTGTCTCTGGAGATTTTGGAACGGGGATGGACAACTCCATTGTTAGTATTCGTAGAGGTCAGGGGAAGGCTGAGATGACCTGTGTGGGTCTCCCTTAGTGGAAAACCTGGGAACAGAATCAAGTGTCATCAACAGTCTGAAGTTGTGCCTTAACAAATCCATGAGCAAACTAAATGTAGACTATCAGACTCCCTTGTTTATCAAGCTTCATAGCAGTAATGTCTCTTACAGAAAAGTAAATTCCGAATTTGGGATGTTGAAGGCACCAGAATTGCTTAAGATGCAAGATGATTCATTTTTAGAAAGCTTGGCCTTCATTTAAAGCTTGAGTTTGAGACACATTTTCTAGCTTTTTCCATTTTCTATGCAGTTTCCAGCATTGTTTTAGCGTTATCTGTGGTTATTTTAGAGTCACGTCTTTGATAAATCCGTGTAGTTTAAACTGTATAGTCCTAAAAGTCAGGGCCTGTGCCCGTGGATAAGCCTATGCCATGATTTCAGTAGTGCTGGGATCGCATGGTCTCTCCAGTGTCTTTCAGACGTCCTCCTTCTCATGTCTGAAAGTGTACATTTTGCTTCTTTCCCATCATTTCTTGTACATAGATACACACATTTTATGTTTTCCTGGCTTTCTGCTTTTTTGCTCCTCTCGTTATCAGAAGTGATGCTTATTATAGTCATGGTTTTGGGGTCAGGTTAACTTTATTATTTTTGGCTATAAGAAGGAGACTTAGTAAACTCTGATTATCGTAAGGACTATAAAACTCTTGTTCTATGTTTTAGCAAGCCCTTTGACAATATTGGTTATCAAGGCAGCATTGTTTTTCTGAAAAATATCCTGGCTTGTTGAAAAGTGTTCTATGAGGTGTTGAACATGAGTAAAACAAAGGTAGGCAAAGCACATTTTATGTTGTGATATCTTTATTGTTTTATTTAAACTTGTTTATTCACTTGTGAAATCTGAGAGTTTGAATCATTAGTATGAATCAATAAGATTCTACATTGTGTTAGAATATGAGAATTGATGCTGCTAAAATGAGAGTTCTAGAATTTTACTAAACTATTCTCAGATGTTTGATGTCCTTAAAAGATTTTGGATGAGTTGAAATCTAATCTGGATCTGATTCTGTGTCTTCCTTATGTTAAAAGATGACAACGGTTAGGTTCAGCGATGCGGATTCATTTCGCTTGCCACCAGGTCTCTAAGGGAAAGGGAACAGTGGCTGTGTAGAGAAGGGAGAAAAGGGAAGATTGAGGAATGCCAGCTCATTTTAGCATAATCCCACTCTTTGGGCATCTTAAGTTAATGGAGGGAGGAGAAGTTATGAGAAAGACTCATGAGTGCTTTTGAAAACACTTTCAGGATCATAAAATTACAGGTAAAAGAATATCAGAGGCCTGGCTGTCCTCATTTTCAGAGAAGCTAAGTGCCATACCCAGCCAGGCTCAAACGGGAGCATAACTAGAGCCTTGCCAATACATTTCTTTCACTCAAAGACAAAAATCCAGGATTCTTTGATATCACCATCTCTTTTTGAGTTTTTTTGGGAATCATCCGAGAATGCGTTTGATTTCTTGGGGAATAGTTTGGTTTTGCCCCTGATCATTTTGCTGAATGCCTCTAGTACTGCTGCACTTGCAGAGGATAAGCATAGGATTTACCACCCTGGAAACTGCAAACGTAGAATGTCGTGGTGGGGGAAGGGGTGGGCACGGAAACTTGACACGTTGGGTTTTATAGGAAAACACCTTGAAAATCGACAAAGCAGTGGTGCGATTTATCCTTTAAAATGATTTTTTTCTGCTCTTTTTTTTTTTTTGTAGAGATTTTAAAAATTCAAGGTAGGAGTTTAAAGGGACTTCTCAGCTTCATTATGTTATACTTTTTAAATAGCCTCACAAATCTATTTGGTGTTTCTTTATATTCTCTGTTTCTGACAATAGACACACATCCCTGACTCTTCACCTGGTGTTTGTCGTAGTTATCATGTAGCTCTATATAGAAATCAGTGCTCTTGGTTTATGCTTACATTTTTGGTATAGATTTTGCAGGGAAAGCAGTTGTAGAGCTGTAGTTTTGACAGCCACACAACCTCAGGCTTCTTTTTGGCAATGTAATTTCAGGGTATATCTTTAAATTTTTAATCTAAGAATTATTGGTCCTTAAGGGATGTTAAAAAGACAACCAAAATCCTTTATTCTGATTATTAAAAGAAGAAGAAAATTCTGTTTTAAAACCCTAAAGAAGAAATTTCACAAGTACCTGCTTCCACTTGTTGTAATATTTAAATTTCCCAGCTGTTAGAGGTTCTTTTTGGTATCTTACCTAAATAGAGAACTCTTTGGTGTAGTTTAGAGTCATCTATGAAAATCAAGACCAGTTGGATAAGATGTCAATTTCACATTAATTAATGAACCCATGCTTAATACAAAGTCATTTTGACGCATTTCAAGCTACACTGTTAAGGAGAAGGACTTAAAACTTGTTCACTGTCTTTTTTCTAGATTTCCATGAAAAAAATTACCTTTTCAAAGTTGTTATCCTTTTTTACTAGCCCAGTCAGATTGCAGATGGCTTTCAGCCTCGTCGCCTTCAGACTTTCGGAAGCAGTTTTTCTTAGATTGGGATCAGCCGTCTCTTTATGCTTGAGTGCCATTAGAAAGCTTAACTAATGCCATCCAAGAGGAGGGAAGAAAGAGAAAATGAGGGGAGAGGAAAAGCAACAGGCTGTCATTGGGAGAAAGTAGAGGGGAAGATAAGGAAAGATGGAAAAAGAAATGGGGAGTGAAAGAAGTAGACTAAGGTTGACAGTGTCGAGTGTCACCAGCAGTTATGTCGGGTGCACTTGCCGCATCCTGGACTGGGTAGCGAGCTGACTGAAGAATGGGAAGTGAATTGGCTTTAGGACCTGCATGTGTCTCTTGCTACTGTCTGTGTTGCCTCACGTTCAGATTGGGGCCCATCAGGTGCTGTAGCAGTCCACGTTTGAGGCAGTATGTTGGTCCTTATCTCCCTGTTAAGGACTCTGGCAGAAAATTGCGAGGGATTTCAAAGCCGCATAAAACCAGTGAACCTAGTTGTTAGTCTCCTTAGTTGGGCAAGTTCACGGAAACCAAGAAAGGAATACCCCTTGTCTGTCTCATGAAGTGCCTCTCAAACTGTTCTGCCCAAGTGCTTCTGACTGTAGAGGTGATATGAAATGGGTACCCCAGGGGCTAGTGAAAGATGATCCTCAGTTTCTTTGAAGTCTTTTTATCTTGCAAGTCTTATGCAAGTTTTACTTTCTGTTTCATAATAGATCTATGTTTCTTGTAATAGTAAAACAATATCCCACCGCCTCCTACACATATAGAAATCTTTGATGCTCAGAAGATGCACTATGCTTATCTGGTAGCTTCAAGGCCCACCCCTCCCAACCTCTCCCCTACACACAGCAACACATTTCTCCTTGATAATGATGCACATTCCCAGCAGCGACATGGGAAATAGTCGCAACATATAGCTTTCGATGGTCTAGGCTGCACTGGTGATGGCACTTTGGACTTTCGCTGAATTTAAAAGGTGCCTTTATTAATTAGGTTAGCCGTTGATTACATTACATAGACTTGACTCAGCGACCTTCTGCTCGGTTCTAACAGGAAACCTTTGTGAGCAGACACTTAGGGTGTGGCTCTGGTCTAAAGCTCCTCAGGGCATGTTGTTAGACCCTAAAAACCCATCTCCGTTTTCGCAGCTTTCCCTGAGCTGACCAGTCCGATGTTCGTCTTTTCCATAGACATAGAAATGCAATATTCTTTCTCCTCCCAAGTCACTCTACCCAAATAAGTTCTCTATAAGATTGCTTGGAAATTTTAAATAATTCGTGTAAAATGTTAAACACAGCTCCTTACACACAGTCAATAAACATTGGCTGCTGTTTTATTGTTGCAACTGTAATTAATTGTAGTGCGTACCGACTACAAGCAGAGCAACATTCATATAGGAAAGTGAGGCTTGTTGGTGGCACATTTGAAACAGATGGTTGATCAATAATTTCAGATCTTGAGTTGTGAACAGATAGCACCTCTGTAAAGCTGAGAAATATATACCACTTACTGTATGATCAAAGAAAGTGCAATAACTTAAATTCTTGAGCAAAAAGATTAAAAAATAAAACCATTGACCATGTTAGTGGGAAAGCTGATTTTAACTTCATATTATTTAGCAATGTGGCCAGCACAGAGAGTTCTGTGGAGGAAAATGCCTAGCATAGTGCCCGGTTTGTGCTGTTTATGTCTGGTGGGTGAATCAATCTGATAGATTGAGACCTCATTGTTGGGGCCTGAATATATACATGCCTGATTGAGCAAGACATTTGAATGTTACTTAATGGTTAATGAGAAGCCATTTCAGAATTTTGAACAAAAGGAGATAATGTAATCTATTGCTTGCTTTAGACTGGAAGGAAATATGCGAAAGGTTCTATTTGATGACAGGACTATGGTAAATTTCTTTTACTTTTCTGGTTTCTAGAGCACACACCAAAGGTGATAATGGCTCTCCTCTCCATGGGAAAGTTGGGAATGGGGGTGGGGGCAGTGTATTTGAATCTGAGAAGGGTAGCTTGAGTACTTTGAGAGCCCCGAAGGAATTGTCCTTCATGAGAATCACTATTTTAGGAAATCCTTGAGTATCAAAATTGTAGAATTTAGAGTTGAATTTAACCTAGAGGCCCTAGCTCTAACCCCTCATGTTATGGATGAGATCAAGTGAGTTCCTCAAGGGTCTTAACCCAGGACTCCTGGTTCCTAGTCTGTTGTTCTCTCTAATATCTAATAAAGTTGTGGGGGAAACTGTGTGGGCAAACAGACTCTTAGGGAGGATTGGCCTACATAGCTTTGTCTTCCCTGCTCCAACAAGCCTAAATGTTTTCATGTCATCTTGCTGTGCATTTAAAATTGTACCACTTAGAAATTCATGTAGGTTTATAAGTGTAAAAATGAAAATAAAAATCTCACCACTCCAGAGGCAAATTGCTAAAACATTGTCATATTTTCTTACTAGTCTTTTTTTAGAATACATACTTTTAAAATTAGAATTCTGTTGTTTTATAGCTTGTTTTCTTTAATATATCCAGACGTTTACTTATATACTTAAACTTTGTATGAATACATCATTTTAAATCCTTATGTAGTATTCCATCACACTGATGTGCCGCAGTGTATGTAATTAAACCTGTATTGTTAGATCATTAGGTAGTTCTCAGTTTTTTTTAAACAAGCTATTTTATAAATGCAGATGGCTCTGGGAGGATTAGGAGACTTTTGAATCACACAATAGTTTGAGTTTGTTAAATATCTATATTTTCTTTTTACCACCGAGCTGAGAGCAGCTAGTTAGAGAATGGAAGTTCTGATTTGGCATGAAGCAAATTAAGAAGGGCAAAGAGGGCCTGGCCCTATGGCTGAGTGGTTAAGTTAGCGTGCTCTGCTTCGGCGGCCCAGGGTTTCGCTGGTTCGGATCTTGGGTGCAGACCTAGCACCACTCATCAAACCACGCTGAGGCGGCATCCCTTATGCCAAAGCTAGAGGGACCCACAACTAAAATATACAACTATGTACTGGGGGGCTTCAGGGAGAAGAAGGAAAAATTTAAAAAAATAAATACATAAAATCTTTAAAAAGAAAAAGAAGAAGGAGAAAGACTGGGTAGGGGCTAGTTGGAAGGGGTCTAGTTCTACACAGGCCATTTGAAGCCTACAAGAGGGTAGGTGCAGATATGGAAGAGGGTTGCCGAAATGGAATAGTATCAGTATTTTGCATAGGAATGGCTGCTTTTTCTTTTTCTGGCCCACATGACCTTTGCTTCAAGACTTTACACTCAAGCTATTTTATGAGTTTTGTGGTTCTCCCACACAGTAGATTTACAAGTATTGGTTATAAGGCTGGGCACCTGAGCACCACCTCCAGTTATTACTTTCTAAATTTCAACCTAACTACTTAAAAACTTTTGAGCATCATTGTTATGAGTTGTGGACTTCCTGCAGACAAATAAAAAGTATATTTTGTCAGTCAAATGAAAATGTAGGGGCAGATATTGACAAGGCTTAGTGACTAATTGAATGTTGTTAGGAAAGGACAAGGAGACATCAAACATGACTTAAGAGCTAAAAGCCTCAAAAATGGTGAAATGAGGAGTTGTTGATCTGTGGAGAAACCTCAAAGATGATACCTGAAAACTGTATTACATTTGGGGAACTCGTGCTGGTGAGAGAGAGAGAGAACACAGATAAAATTGTAATTTGGAGATATTCTAAAAGCCTTTATCTTAGCCAGTAGTTTCACTTGTGGCTTAAAACAACATATCTATCTGTATTTCTAAATAACAAAATGGATAAATTTGCATTTCACATGCTTCATCTTTAGTTGGGAACAATTGATTATGTAAGAGAAGGGCGATACTAGAAACTAGGCCTTAGTTCTGCTACTGCTTTACTATGTGACATTGGCCAAGACATTTCACCTCTCTGGTTTCTGATCTCTAACTAAAAGCCTAATTAATACTGGTTTAAATGATTTTTGAAGTTCCTTCTGAACTTAGAGTCTTTATTTCTAAAACAAACAAAAAAATGGCCCCTGAGGTAGAGTTGGTCATACTTTCTCGAATTTGAAAAATCGAGCAAAATGCTGATCTAGTAGATTCATATAACTTTTAAGTACAGCGTCTTGAAGGTGTCCCTCTATCAACTAAAGAACAAATGTCCTCGGTTTAATATATGACTGCATCAAAAAAGAAAAAAAATTGCAACCACAGTAGGTGACCAAAGGGATAAGTAACTTTCAGGAATTTTGAAAGCCCAGGAGTATTTAGTATCTGCTCTCTCAGCATTAAAAAGGTCACCTTGCTAATATATGTTAATTTTGAAAGTTTAATTGACCTTTGGAATTTTAATATCAACCTTTTTTGGTGTGTTTAGAGGTTGGAGCAATCACGGAGGAAACTGAAGCCTGTGATTGGTGGAGTTTGGGCGCTGTCCTCTTTGAACTTCTCACTGGCAAGGTAAGCAGTGACCTGGACGATTAATAAGCTTGCCCAGATGCTACCTGGATTTTCAAATTGAGAACATTTAGCCTTTGCCTTTCGTTTTTAGATCAGCAACTAAGTAAGAAAACCTGTGATATCAAAAAAAGCAGAAAAATGCAAGTTTATCAAGATTCCAGATTTTTTAAAAAGTAGAATTGTATTACATTGAATAAATTGATGGTAAAATTCTGTCATGTCCCAATGTTAGTACAAAGTGAAATATAAGACTAAACATTTTTTCTCTTCATTTTCTATAATTCAGTTTTAACAGAGTTAAATTTGCAAGGTTCCTGTAAGGATATATTAGAATTCTCTGGATGTTTTAAACATCTTACCTGAAACCAGGAGGGAATTCTCATTTTAGAAAATTAGTGTAAATATTAAAGGTAACATGTTTTTTCTCAATACTGTAAATTTTTCCTATCTGTTCTAGCTTAAGGACAGAGTTTATACTGTCTCTGATAAATAACTTTTAAGTAAGATGTTTGAGGTTGATAGACTTTAATAGAGTGTTGTGTAGATTGCCTCCTGGGAAGAAAACAGAGAAAATGAACATACTTTTGTAAGTAGTCATCTACTTTAAATATGTAGGTAATACTGAACTCCTAAGGTGGTTGTGTAATTTACAAATCACCTGTACATACATGTAAATCATAAGTTGCTATGCATATATAAAGTATTATTAAGAAATTCTAAACATTGAAGGTTTTTAAGAACATTAAAAAGTTTCAGAGATATCAAGTCCCTTTTTAGTTTCTATGTGTAACGTCAGCCTTTCTATTACGAGCCATTCTCGTTGTAACTAAGGGAAAGAGCTGGTAGCATATGCTTCTGATGTGATCTCAGCGATTGCCTTCACCTCAGTGAGAAGTTCTGTAGCTTGTGGCCCTCGTCCTAAACCGTTCAGGCGGCACTCTGTTGGTTACTACACCTCCAGTGATGACGGTTGTTGAGCTCTCTGTACTTGCTGTCCATAAATCCTGTGATAGAACAGAATATGATGTTATTTGGGATAAGAAGTGTACCTGATTGATTGTTTCAGACTCTGGTTGAGTGCCATCCAGCAGGAATAAATACTCACACTACTTTGAACATGCCGGAATGTGTCTCTGAAGAGGCTCGCTCACTCATTCAACAGGTAATTTAATTGACCTATTGGCCAAGTATATCAACCATGCAAATTAGCAGAGCCCACAGCTTCAAAACCTTAAAGAAATTAGTCTAGGGCAAGAAAGACCCATTACTAATTACAAATTCGGAACTAATACTTCAGGCTTCTGCTATTTTCTAAGTATTGGTGAGGTTGGAGAGAACAGTTAAAGCTTATTGGTATTAACATTTTTTTTCCCCAAAAGTCCAGGCTAATGTTTAGTCACTTCCATCTATTTGTGTAGGTGTGAATTTAAGTACTTTTGCTTTTAGCTTGTCTGGAGCTGCTCTGTTTTTGCTATTACATTTTGTAACTGTGTCTGAATGGCTATTTTCAGTCTTTCATTCATATTTATATTAGGAATGGGCTACTCAGGTTGCTTAGGAGAGAAGTAGTGTTAGAAAATCTTGCCAAGTTAGATCACTCCAGCTCCATCCGTTTATGCAACTTGGGTATTGGTGTCAGTGCATTTCTGGTGGCTTTGAGGAAAGAGACTATGAGCTTCTTAAATTGATTCCCCACATTTAAAATGCTCCTCTAGTTTTGGTGAGTACGCTGAGGGTTGTCACCATTGTGCTATGATAGGCTCATAGCAAATCAGCAAGAATTGTCAGGCCTGGGATCCTTGTACTTTTATGAAAACAAAGGGAAAGTTTATTTAAAAAAGGTCAAGAACTGAAATTTTTGTTTGATGAAACATGAATTATTTCTTTCATCAGGGGAAAAAATTTAAAAAAAAGGGGAGGAGGGTAGACTATATTAAGAAGAAAATCACCTAGTGTTCTCTTGGTTCCATTCAACAAATCTATGCAAGGCACAGTGCTGTGAGCTACAAAGGAAAGACTGACGAGTAACTATATCACAGATGGGTCTGATAAAGGCTCTCAGAGAGGTTTAAAAAATACTTCGGCAAGTCAGGATAAGGAGGGGTTATAAGTTGATGCAGTGCTTGTATTAGGAAAGTTCTGTGTAGTGGATGTTGTTTTTGTGGAGCCTTAGACAGAATTTGGGCGTGGCAGGGTTAGATGTGGAGGGAATAACTAGGTGGAATGAACAGCTTCAACAAAAGAAGGAGTCTGAAAGACTCAATTTGGGCAATCAAAAGTTTGGTTTATCTAGAGTAGAGGGGTGAATATGGGGATGAATAATAGTAGTGGATAAGTGTGGAAAAATAAGTTGGGGTTCTCTTATAGGTTCTGCTATCATGAACACTAGGGTAGAGTGATAATATTTAATTCAGTAAAAAACTTGAGATTTGGAGTTTTCATGCAGAAGAGTGAAGGGATCAGGTTTGTGCTTCGAGAAGATTAATGCCCAGAGTCTGTAAAATATGAAGAAACATAATCAGGTTGGAAATACTGAGATGAAAATACTCTGAGCACTTTGCAAAAGGGCTAAGAGGTAATATAAAGATATATAAAACATTTCATTCTAATGGGAAAAAAGGACAGCTGCTCACTTGATTTTGTCTTATTTCTTGTGGCACAACAAGGTAAACTCAAAGTATTTTTTGGGTAAATAATTTAAGGAAGGCTAGCAACTGCTATTTTTTGTTTCTCTTTCTTTAAGAAGTAGCCATTATTACATAATGTTGAGAATAGAATTCCTTGCATTAATTCGTAAAGGTCTGCTGCTTCTGTCTTTATTAGCAATTATGTTGTAAAGGAGTCTATGCTTAAGGTATGTTAAATCTCCCAGTACACATACATACAGCTTAGATAGTAAATCAGCGTTCTATCATTGGCCTGCCTGAGGAAACTACCAGTCATGTTGAGGAAACATCATCAGGAAAGGGAAAAGGGGTCTCTTGGCATGATTAGCAATTTGTCATTTTGACTTTCCTCTTCCACTACCTCACAGGTCAGAGAGGTCATTTTAAAAAATCACAGAATGATTTATATGGAAATAATTATTCTGCTTTGGGGAGATTTCCCTTTCTTTGGTCTTTCAGCTCCTTGCTCTCTTCTTAGATTTCATAATCCGCAGTACTTATGGTTCAGTCATCTCGGTGAAGTGAATGATGCTAAAGTAAACATAGTTACATTTTAAGTGCAATTTAAAAAAAAGATACTTAACATTTTACAAATCCTCAGAGCATGTGTGTTTGTACTTCACAGTATACATTTAGTTAATTATGACACAGGTGCTTTGTCAGTTGGAAGATATATATGAGAAAAAGATCTTCAAAACAAATTTCTGTGCCTTTATTGCTCAGCTTTATTGCCTGTTCTTGAGGAGAAAGGAGGTTAGTGGTGACTGTCTTGGATTTGTCACTGGCTGACACATTCTCTTAAGCAATAGAATTTGTGTATAATCTCTCTTGAGGCCTGGAATAGTATTTAAAATTGCAGAATATGCAAGATAGTCATGGGTAAAACAATTATGCCTTTGTCTATAGGTTTGTGCTTGCAAATTTATAGAGGAGTCCATGAACCAAGTAAATTGACTTTAGTAAAAGTCAAAATATGAACCTTTATTGGAATTTCCTAATGAGGTCATGTTTTGGAAAGAATGGGGGTGGAAAATTGTAACAAAGAAGAGAGAAATTATGTTTCTTGAAATGTTAAAAAGTATGCTATGGTTATAGTTAATTTTTACCAATATTTGATATTTTAGATTTATAATAAAATGTCTGATGCCCCCCACATTTCTGTCAGTAGACATGAATTGTCTCATTTTGAAAATGGATTTGATATATTTAGGATATTTTTATGGTGTATCTTTTATAAAACCAGCTTTTCTCTTAATGCATTTTAGCAGCTTCTAATATAAAAATTCTGAGAGCAGTTAGCTTTAATAAACAGTGGTCATTTTGAATGCTAGGTGTAACAATTTCAAGTGAAAAGACTGTGAGTGCAGTGTTTTGAAGTGTATGCTTCCCCCTCTCTGTGGATTTGGTAATATCAAAGTGAAGTCATAGATTCTTGGCATTTGCAGGCCACACACTTGTGAGGCAGTATAGTGTTGTGGTTAAAAGCATAGGTTCTGGAGCCGTAGTGCCTGAATTCATATCCTCTCTTTGCTACTTACTACTTGTATGATCTTAAACAAGTCATTTAATTTCCCTGAGTTTCTGTTTTCTCATCTATAGAGACAATAATGGTAGCTATTTATAGAGTTGTTGTGAGTTAAATGAATGAACTTATGTCAAGCACTTAGAATAATGCTTGGTACACAGTAAGTGTCACTTAAATGATTTGTATTTTTATTATTGATAGGGCAATGTTGAAGGTTCATGACATACAGTAATTTGTAATTTGATGAAGCATGTAGTTGAATTATAGGGCTGCTAACGTAACAGTGAGGCAACTGCTGGTGAGACAGGTAAAAAGGTCTGAGAACCCTTATGTTCATCACAGCATTATTCACAAAGCCAAGACTTGAAAACAACCTAGGTGCTCATCAAGGGACGAATGGATAAAGACGATGTGGTAAATATACACAATGGAATACTACTCAGCCATAAGAAATGATGAAATCCGGCCATTTGTGACAACATGGATGGATTTTGAGGGTATTATGCTAAGTGAAATAAGTCAGAGGGAGAAAGTCAAATAGCGTATGATCTCACTCATAAGTAGAAGATAAAAACAACGACAGACAAACACAGAAACAGAGATGGGATTGGTGGTTACCAGAGGGGAAGCGGGGAGGGAGGAGGGTGAAAGGGGTGACAGGGCACGTGTGTGGTGATGGCTGGTGATTAGTCTGTGGGTGGTGGACACGATGTAATCTACACAGGAATCGAAATATAGAACAATGTATGCCTGAAATTTATATAATGCTATAAACCAATGTTACCTCAATAAAAATAAATAAAAACAAAACAAAACAAAACACCAAAAAACAACAAAAAAGAAAAGGTCTAAGAAAGTAGTAGACTGGCCTATAACAGGAAGTCAGTTGATATTTTTCAAACAAATAATTGAATTAATGAATGAAAGAAAAATAGAAATAAAGGAAGAAAGAAAAGAAATAGAAGTTTTGGTTAGATTTAAATAGTGGGATTTCCTATATGTATAGAACCATTAATGTAAAGAAATCAGTTAGATATTTCAGTTGCAGTTGGCTAAATTTGTGGAAAAAATTATTTGCTATAGGAATATTCTCAGATTTGAATGGCTATAGCAATATGAGGAAGTTGGCAACTTCTCTCTTCAAAAAAGCAAATTATAAAGTTAGACAGAATTGGCAAAAACAACCATCTCAATGCTCTGGAAATTGATCAGAGGTATACAACAATCTGAAAAGTGTTTATGCTTGAAAAATAGCTTCACTGTAGGAAAGAACAGTGGGACTCTGTGGCATTCTTATCTGGGGCTGCTCCCATTCTCTCTTTCCTGCTTGGTCAGGTGTAAAGGTTCTGCCAGATTGGGGTAGGGCGTGAGGACCAACCCTGAGGCTGCATGTATGTGCATAGGAGCAGGGAGAGATTCCAGAGGAAAGTAAAGAACAGGGCAGACTTGAACATGGCCTAAATTTTGAATGTGTTCTCCTATCCGCTGGCAGATGATGAAAGCTTTAGTGGCTGAAGTATTCAAATGCAACCTCTTTTCAACCACTGGTTGACCACTAGCTATGCAGACACAGGGATGACCCCTAGGAAGTGAGGCTTAAAAATAAAAACCAAAAAATAAGCAGAGATATCAACAGTTGCTTGTTACAGTCGAGTAGGGGAAGCAGATTTACAGATCTAGCTGAAAGAAGTTACCAAACAAAGAACAAACCAGCCAACAGCAATGATAACAGTCTTTGTGGGAAAAAAATCAGATCCAGAGTTGCTAACATATGTTATTTAAAATGTCCTGTTTTCAGCAAAATATTATGATATACACAGAAACAAAAAAGTGTGACCCTTATGCAGGGAAAAAAAAATCAGTCAATAGAAATTGTCTTTGAGTGTCCCCAGATTTTGGATTTAACAAAGACTTCAAATCAGTTTTTATAAATATGTTCAAAGAACTCAAGGAAACCATGTTTAAAGAATTGAAGGAAAGTATGACAACAATGAATCAACAAATAGAGATTCTCAATAAGGAGATAGAAATTATATTTTAAAAAAAAGAACCAAGTAGAAATTTTCAAGTTGAAAAGTACAATAATTGAAATGAACAGTTCACTAGAGGGAAAATAAATTCACTAGAACATCTCAACAGCAAATTTGAGATAGATGAAAGAAGCATCAATGAACTTGAAGATAGAATGATAGAAAGTATCCAAATGGAAAAACAAAGAAAGTTGAAGACAAATGAACAGGGCTACAGAGACCTGTGAGACAATATCAAATATATCAATATACATATAATAGGACTCCCAGAAGGAGAGAAAAGAGCAGCAAAAATATTTGAAGAAATAATGGCTGAAAATGTCCCTAATTTGATGAAAAACATTGATATACATCCAGGAAGCTCAGTGGACCTTAAGTAGGAAAATACAGAGAACCCCACCTGAACATATTATAGTTAAGTTGTTGAAAGAAAAACAAAGAGGAAAATGTTGAAAGCAGCAAAAGAAAAGCCACTCACTGTATATAAGGGAACATTAGTGTTTGACGTCTCACCAAAAACAATGGAAAACAGAAGACAGTGGACTGATATAGTCACAGTGCTGAAAGGAAGTAACTGTCAACCATGAATTCTATATATCCAGTAAAATTATCCTTCAAAAATGAAAATGAAATAAAGAAGGTCCCAAATGAAGACTGAGAGAATTCATTGCTATCAGACCTGCCTTACAAGAAATAATACAGGAAGTCCTTCAGGTCTGAAAGGAAATGACACCAGATAGTAACTTGAATTCATAGGAGCAAATGAGGAGCACTGGAATGGTAAATATGAGTTAATAGAAAAGACTATATTTTTTTCTCATTTCTTGTCTCAATTTTCTTTAAAAGACGTAAGATTGTATGAAGCAATAATTATAACATTGTGCTCTTGGGTTTATAATATATAGATGTAATATATAATGTATATGACAGTAATAGACAAAATAGGTATGGAGCTAGAGTAGACCAAAGTTTCTACATTTCACGGGAACTGTTAGTGTTAAGAAGCATAAATTAAGAAGCATAGCAATCATAAAAAAATAGTAAAAGAAAATTAATAGAGGAACTGAAATAATACAGTAAAAAGTATTTGACACAAAAGAAGGCAGTAAAAGAAGAACAAAAAAGAAAGTGGGTGTAGAAAACAGACAGCAAAATGGCAAATGTAAACCCACCGTATCAATAATTACATTCAATGTGAATGTCTAAACATGCCAAACAACAGGCAGAGATTGTTAAAAAAGTAGGAGCCAAATATCTTCTGTGTACAAGAGACACTCCTTAAGTTCAAAGACACAAATAGGTTGAAAGAAAAAGGATGGGAAAAGATGAGCCATGCAAACAGTAACCATTAGAGAGCTGCAGTGGCTCCCATAAATACCTGACAAGATAGGTGTGAAGACAAGAGACTTACTCGAGACCAAGACAGGTGTTTCATAGTGATGAAGCGTTAGGACGCAGAAAGAGAGAACAAGTATGAATGTGTGTGCTCTGATAGCAGCCTGAAAGCATAGGAAGCAAAGTCTGACCAAACGGAAGGGAAAAATACACAATCCGGTAATAATAAATGGAGGCTTCAATACCTCATTCTTGATAATTGATAGAAAATCAGCAAGGATATGGAGGAGACTCACATAACATTATTAAACAACTCTAACTGACACATAGAGAACAATGATTGCAGAGTACATTCTTATCACCTGCACATGGAACATTCTCCAAGATAGATCATATGCTATGCCATAAAACAAGTTTCAATATTTAAAAGGATTGAAATCATACAGTATACTCTAACCATAACAACTTAATTAGAAATCATCAACAGAAGGAGATCTGGTGAAGTCACAAATATTTGGAAATTAAACACCACATTTCTAAATAACCTATGAGTCAAAGAATTAATACCAAGAGAAGCTAGAAAGTGTTTTTATCAGAATGAGAACAAACGTACAATATATCAAAATTTATAAGATGCAGCTAAATCAATTCTTGAGGAAAACTTATGGTTTTAAACACCTATACCGTAGTCCCCCTTTATCCACAGGGATACATTCCAAGCCCCCCTGTGGATGCCTGAATCCACAGATAGTACCGAACCCTGTGTGTACTATGTTTTTCCTATACATACATTCCCACGATAGAGTTTAATTTATAAATTAGGCAGATTAACAACAATAATAAAATAGAACAATTATAATAATATACTGTAATAAAAATTACTGTACATCTTAGCAATGTCAGCATACAATTTTTTTTCTTACTAAGTGGAGAATTCTCACCTTTTCAGTTAAAGGAACCACTTTACGGCTTGTCTTTGGCAGATCTGAAGTGCCAGCAGCACTATTCTTTACTTTGGGGCCATTATTAAGTAAACTAAGAGTTACTTGAACATAAGCACTCTGATGTCATGACAGTCAATCTGATAACTGGGATGGCTGCTACATGACTAACGGGAGGGTAGTATATACAGCATGGACATGTGGGACAAGGGGATGATTCCCATCCCGGGCGTGATGGAGCAGGACAGCACAAGATTTCATGGTGCTACTCAGAACGGTGTGCAATTTAAAACTTAGGAATTGTTTATTTCTGGAAATTTGCACTTAATATTTTTGGACCACAGTGGACCACAGGTAACTGAAAATGCAGAAAGCGAAACCAAAGGTAAGGGGGGACTCTGAATCAGAAAAGAAGAAAGATCTCAAAAAAATATCTCACCTTGCACCTTAGGAAACTAGAAAAAGACTGTGAACTATAAAAAGCAAAGTGAATCCAAAGCAAGCAGAAATCAATGAAAAAGAAAAAAGAAAAATAAGGAAAATCAAGGAAATCACAAGTTGAGTCTTTGAAAAGATCAGCCAAATTGTGAAAAAATAGTCTTTTCAACAAGTGGTGCTGGGAAAATCAAATATTTACATGCTAAAACCAAAATGAACTAAGACCCTTACTTTATACCATATGCAAAAATTAACTCAAAATAACTCATAGACCTATATATGGGAGCTAAAATCATAAAAATTGTAGAAGAAAACAGAGGAGGAAATCTTCATGACCTTGAGTTAGGCAAAGCTGTTAGATATGATACGAGAATCACGGTCCATAGAAGAAAAAAGTTCCTAACGTGGGCTTCATTAAAATTAAAAACTTTTTGCACTTCAAAAGACATCAGTAAGAAAATGAAAAGATAAGCCACAGACTGGGAGAAAATATTTACAAATCATATAACTGATAAAGGACTTGTATTCAGAGTGTATAAAGAACTCATAACTGAATAAGCAGACACCTCAGGGTAAAGCAGGCAAAGATTCACTAAGGAAGCTATGTGAATGGCTAATAAGAACGTGAAAAGATGCTCACTCTCATGAGGCATTAGGAAATGCACATTAAAACCATAAGATACCGCCAATACCACCCACTAGAAGGGCTATATTCAAAAAGATAGTTTCAAGTGTTGATGAGGATGTAGAGAAACTGGAACCCTCCCACATTGCTGGTCGGAATGTAAAATGGTACAGCTATTTTAGAAACGTTTGGCAGTTTCTTAAACAGCTAAACATAAACTTACCGCATGACCCAGCAGTTCCACTCTTAGGAATGTCCTTAGGAGAAATGAAAACATATGTCTGCACAAAGACATGTATGTGAATGTTAATAGCAATATTATTCATTATAACCTCAACCTAGAAAGTCTACATGTCCATTAATGGGTAAATAGATTAACAAAATGTGTTATATCTAAACAGTGGAATGCTATTCAGAACTAAAAAGGAATGAACTGTTGATACCTGCTACAATGTGGATGAATCTCAGAAACCTTAGGCTAAGTGAGAGAAGGCAGCTGTAAAAGACACATACTTCCTGATTCCATTTACGTGAAATATCCAGAAAGGGCAAGTTTATAGAGACAGAAAGCAAATCAGTGTTTGCTTAGGGCTGGGGATGGAAGTGAGAATTAACTGCAAACAGCATAAAGAAACTTTTTAGGGTGATCAAAGTGTTCTAAATCTGGACTGTGGTAATGGTTGCACAACTCTTTAAATTTACTTACGATCATTGAACTGTACACTTACGATAGATGAATTTTATTCTATATATATAAATTATCCATCAGTAAAGCTGTTAAAACAAAATTTGAGGATACATGAATGTCAAGACACAGTCTTCCAGCATGCCCAGGGTCTACTATAATTGTATGTGACGACTACTGCTTTCTCACACTTAACAGTCCTGTTCCATGTAACACTATTAACTTATTTTATACATGATTCCTATTAGTGAAGAAGTCAAAACATGTTTCACTCATTGGATCAGATTATTCCATGTGAGCCAGCTATTCCAAAGAAGGTTATTTTGCAATACAAATTGGCTTATTCAGACTTTAGGTAAAGTTTAGTCTCAGTGCATCTGTAATTCACTAGGAGTTGAAAGATTGTGCATCTCAAACTTTCTAATCATGAAAGTAACTGGATCTCTCAGAATTTGGTGCAATATCTAATTAATGTCACAGTGTGTTTTTGGAATAGGAAATTGATAGGTGTAGCTATCCTATTATACTCTATGAGGATGAGAGAAACAAAGTGAGTTACTCAAGGTCATATTTCAAATCAGTTGAGAAGCCGTAAACTCAAATTTGCCCCCTCACGCCACAGCTAGAGTGATGTTAGACATAGCTTTCTTTCAAGGCAATATAGTCAGTTGGATATTAATCAAGTCCATTTGTCACTGGGGTTGAATTTGAAAGTTCTTTCCTTTCAGATATTTTTGTTTTCCTTTGATTTGCCGGTTGGATTCCTATTACTCACTAAATCCCTCTTTTTTAGCTCTTGCAGTTCAACCCTGTGGAGCGACTTGGTGCTGGAGTTGCTGGTGTTGAAGATATCAAATCTCATCCATTTTTCACCCCTGTGGATTGGGCAGAGCTGATGAGATGAACATAGTGCAGGATTATCTGCACACATTCTGATCTTCTCCGTGATGGGCGTCTCCAGCGCAGAGGCAGCTCTGCTTCATAGTCACTTACGGAGCACCAAAGCTGTGGGATAAAGACCTTCAGAGGAAATGGGGGAAGGAAAAGGCTGAAAGAAAACAATTCCTTTACCGTTACTGTCTGGACAAGATATTGGCTTCATTTGCAAGGGCCTGTTATGTGCAAACCTTTAAGCAGGTGTGATCCCTGTTTTATCTGCCTTTACATGGTATTTCAGATGAGTTGTAAACCCACCTGAAAGAGGAACGCCCTTCAAGAACTTCCTCTGATATGAAGCTCCCAGTGTGGAATTAAGTGTTACTTGAAAGGAGGACCTTTACATGGCAGCTAACTGCTAACCAAGATTGGGTTATATGATCAAATTAGTATTTGGTGAATAATATATTAAAAGTGCTCCATGAATAATGTCATCTCTGGAGCTTAAAAAGTGAGAAAGAAAGAATATACACATCATGTCTGATAGGAAACCTGTACCACAATGCTATATAACTAATGTATGTTGAATGTGGTCCGATATTGTTTCATCCTTTCAGAAGTCCACGTGAGAGGGAAACACTTCATGTTGTCACCTTGGTGCATTGTTGGTTGGTACTGCTTACAGAAAGTTCTTACAGGCACTCACTGGCTCTCTCTTTGACTTCATCTTTCTACTTCCTACACCCTTTGCCTATTCTCTCATATTCTGTTCTTCCTACCCCTACTAATACATATGCAACAGAAGAGGGAAGGGAGTATTTATTTCCCCAAATTGTATCAACTTAATAGGACTAAGAAATCATGATGTAAAATAAACATGGTAAAAACTTAAATCTCTCCATTTAATTGCTTAAGATTTTTTTTTTTAGGAAAGCCTCTCTTTCTTTTATTTTGGAATGTTAGCAATTTCTGCTGCTTCTTATGCTTGACTTTATTGTAGTTTTTTGGCTTGATGTACTAAGAACCAAAGGATCTCATCTAAGTGGAATTGAATGGCAATCCTATTTTATTACTTACAGTGATGGGATTTCCAGATTTGACCTCCTAATCTACTTGACTTTGTGTAGAAAGAATATGAGTATTTACACATCTCCAAACATTTATATTTATCTCTTTCGTGTTGCTAAGATAGCTCCTGTAGTCATGCATTGTTTACAACAATTTTCAAATGGTTTAAAAGTGTTAATATCTGTTTTTTGAACTTTATCCAAAGAAGAAATAAGGTCACTATCTCCAAGTTAGGAGCCACAGAAATAACGAAAGTTTTCTGTATATTCTAATCCTTTGTATTTTTGCTATCTGTGTGAGACCCCACCCCTACTGCAAGAGCATCTGTACAGCTTCCATCTGCCATCAGCCAGGTCCTCCCATCAAATTAAATGGAAGCAGCAAATGCTTTAGTGAAACACAGGAAATGTGCAAGCATTTTTCCTTTTTCTATTATCCTGCTCCCCCTTTTTCCTTTTTGGTCCCCTTATAACCTGAACCCCAGCTGAAGAACTCCGACACCACCAGGATGGGGAGCAGGTCACCAGGATCATAGCTCAGTCAAGATGACATCACGCCCTGGAACTGGATTTCAACTCACCAGCCACTGGCCTCATAACAGGAACTCATGCAGGTGAGACACAAGGATGACTTCCTGTGTAGGACTAGTAGGAAATCTGAAAGTACTTAGAGCTGGCCATTACAGAGCTTCCTTCCAGAAGTGCCCTATGACATGAAAGTAGGACTTCACAGCTAAGGTGAAGTTCCCAGCCCTACCACATGATTTTGGTCACTTGGATTCAGAGAACAGTAATGTCAACAGATGGTTGCTGTGTCAGTGTGTTGACACAATTCCATTGCTTCAGTTTCTCTCTGTGTGTTTGATTGGAACTTGTGGTTAATGAAAATACATTATTCATAATCATGGTGGACAGGAATTATTTTAGTAATAAACGCACAGGATAAGTGGCTTTGGAGTGATGAACCCAAGTCTGTTTTTATTTGATGATGTATATTAGAAATACTAGTATTTCTAATGCTGTGGGTGATACTGTTCTTGTTTTTTGTATTTTTTTTTTTTTGAGCATATATAATCTGGGTCAAAATCATAAAAGAACTTGCACTTAGTATTTCTCATTTGATTTTGTTATTTTTATTTTTATTGTGGTAAAATAGACATAATATAAAATGTACCATTTTAACCACTTTTAAGTATAAAATTCAGTGGCATTAAGTACATTCACATTTTTATTCAACCATCAGTACTATGCATTGCAGAACTTTTTTTTTTTTTGGTGAGGAAGATTGGCCCTGAGCTAGCATCTGTTGCCAGTCTTCCTCTTTTTGCTTGAGGAAGAGTGTTCCTGAGCTAACATCTGTGCCAATCTTCCTCTGTTTTGTATATGGGATGCTGCCACAGCATGGCTTGATAAGCAGTGTGTAGGTCTGTGCTTGGCGTCTAAACCCATGAACCCTGGGCCACTAAAGCAGAGTGCATGAACTTTACCACCGGACCAGTCCCGATCTCAGAACTCTTTAATCATCCCAAACTGAAACGCTGTACCCATTAAACGCTAACTCCCCATCCCCTCCCCCTGCCCCTAGTTACCACTGTTCTACTTTCTGTCTCTGTGAATTCGACTCTTCTAGGTCTGTCATATAAGTGGAATCATGTAATATTTGTTTTTTTGTGTCTGGATTATTTCACTTAACATTATGTTTTCATGGTTTGTCAGTGCTATAGCATATATCAGAATTTCATTCCTTTTTAAGGCTGAGTAATACTTCATTGCGTATAATACCACATTTTGTTTAGCCATTTATGTGTCAATGGATGTTTGGCTGTTTGCAACTCTTGCCTGTTGGGAACAATGTTGTTAGGAACATTGATGGGCAAACATCTGTCCAAGTCCCTGCTCTCATTAGATTTTATATTTTTATATGAAATTACCAATGTCCTTATTATTTTACCATGCTCTTTGTGAGAAAGCTTTTCTAGCAGGTTGCCAATAACATTATGGTGTATCACCTATCTTAAGTTATGATGTGAAAATCTACCATTTCTATTTCACAGATGGGTAATTGAAGCTCCCTAAGAGTAAAAAAGAATGCCATCATTTTAGCAATTTGTTTTAACTCTGACATGAATTAATACTTCTTGAGACATAAGTCTTTTCAACTTTTGTGTTATAATAACTAAACTCTTGATAACATATCTAAATCTTCCTTTTAAATGTTTTTAAATACTACAATTCCTGTTGTGTTTTGCCCCTCAAGCTTTTCCTATCCTATTTCAGAGTCATTGTGAACCAAGACTGAGTTTTGCTTTCATATAATGCATGTACTAAAGATTATAAAATTTATAATAATACTCATACTGTGACTAGTAACACTACACCAGGACCCCACACATAGTATGTCTTGGTTGAATTCACTTGCCTATAGCTTATAAATCCAAACAGAAAGAAGTCTGACTATAGCATTAAAAAGCTCTTTGCTTCTCAGGGGGCCTCTTATAGCATCTTTATTGGACTCACTTAGGAATTACTTTATAGCAAAGGCCAAGGCATAAGATGGATTATCTTTCTTTTTAGAGTAGTTGATAAAACCCCTGATCTATCTATATGCTCTGGGTAATGAAGCAAGCTCTTTCTCTGAGGATTGTATAATACAATGGAAAGTCCTAGAGTGGTGTTCTGGTCTTATCTCTTGACTAACTAGCCTTTTAACCTTAGGCAAATAACAATATTCTAGACCTGTTCCTTCTCCTATAGAACGAAGAGGTAGGTGAGTGCTAAGCTCCACAAGCCTACGCTGGACTTGTCTATTTTTCAGAGTGAGCTGATTTGATAAACCAACATTGTAGGAAGACAAGGTTAATGAAAATCTTTAATTGGTACTTAACTGTTTTCTTATAATTATTTTTCTAGTAATCCCAGATACTTGGGTTGCTGCCATATACCCGCTCAGTAGCATAACCCTTAGTGGTTATGTGGCTATAAAATTTATAAATAGAATGGAACATTAAAAGGTTATTTCTCAGTCAGCTCTACACTGGAGAAGGAGAGTTGAAGGTCCCGATAGGCGTACATGAGGCGAAAGGAGGTTAGGACACACCTACATTTGCTCACGTCTAGACCTTTCTCAATAACTGTGGTGGTATTCCTACCCCAGTTGCCCTCATCTCTCATATTTTATGTGTTTGTTTGACTCAGTTCTTTGGCAGGTGTAATCAGAGTACAAAATTGATACTTTCTGTTCCTATTTAATGCAGAACATTAACCTCTACCAGGCTAGGTAATTTGGACTTTTGAGTATTTGATGTCCACTCAGCTCATTTTAAGGATTTCATATTAAGTCCTTATGCTGAAGGGTTACTAAATGGCAAAAGCTGTGAAGTCAGCTATTTCTGAATCAAGTTGTAAACATAACAGCAGTAGGGAAATGGGAAGCAAAGTACTACAGGGTTTTGTGCCTCAGCATCACTTATTCGCTCAAGGACAGTAAAGAGGAAACCAGAGAACAAGCTTCCTTTTGGGGAGGGTTTACGATGGTGGTGAGACACAGCCAGATGGCATGGCTTTGCTTTTTTTGTTCCTATCACATGACTTCTTCCCTTGTTCCAGGGCTCTCAGCTCAGGGAGAAGTAGAGGCAGAGAAGGTTTGTGAAGGTGTAAGAAAGAAAGTAACTCGAGGGAGGTGGTCTAGGGAAATGCCGCGGCGCACTCATCAGGCGGCGCACTCGTCAGGCACGTTGGCCCGGGGATCTGGAGCAATAGAGAGCCTTCTTTGTTGAGCTAGGTTGGAAATGCGATTCTTTGTTCTCCCTCCAGGAAGAGTTAGGCAGAAACGGAAACTGTTGCAGCCATCCCAGGAAAAGGTGCTGAACTGCCTCTTGGGAGAGGGTTAAGTGACAAGCTTATCTAGAGTCAGGGCATCCCCGTCTCCTTGCTGAAGACAGCTGGGAGAGCTGGGGTAAAGGGAGAGGCCGCGAGTGTCTGCGGAGAGCTGCTGCGATTTCTTTGGGCAG
This sequence comes from Equus quagga, assembly GCF_021613505.1. Taxonomy (NCBI): domain Eukaryota; kingdom Metazoa; phylum Chordata; class Mammalia; order Perissodactyla; family Equidae; genus Equus; species Equus quagga. The sequence goes on along the minus strand of NC_060279.1, from coordinate 22,798,257 downwards.
GAATCCCTCTTAGTGGGTGTGGTAAGGAAGAATGACACCTGGACCAGCTTTGGTCACAGAGTTACTGGCATCCTGCTTTTGTAAATCTCAAAACATTTTATAGCAAAATGTTCAGATTCCCCCTAAAGCTAAACTATAAGGCAGGAATTTGACCAACCCCACCAAAGAGGCAAAAGTCGAAGGAGATTCGACAGATGTAAGGGGGTTTGAACCTGTTTCAGTGCCAAAATAATAATGACCACAATGTGATGTTGCCCTTGTCACATGGGAGATATACATGTAATTGACTCAATGGCGACATAGAGGGAAAGCAAGGAGAAAGGAGGTGAGGTGGTGGCAAAACAAAAGAAAATTTGTATGACTATTCAGTCTCTCGGGATTGTTCTGGAAAGAAAAAGTGTTAGATATTTGAAGGCTCTGTCTTCAGCAAAAAGATTCTCAATGCCAAGGAAAACTTTAAAACTGAACTTTTTCCCCTCACCATGCTCTCCTACTGTTATCTCATTTCTTCTGCTTCTTCCCCTCTTCATGTCCTCTTCATCTACCCTCCGCCTCTGTTATGGGCTTCTCTGGTCACTGAACAAAAGACATGGTGCCCGTCTTCAAGGACCTTATCCCACCCAGGGGAAGGAAGGCATAAATAATAAGTAGGGCAGAATGTCGTAAGTGGCGTAGGTACAAATAGAGGATGGGAGCGCACAGAGGAGAGATCTGAGGAGCTGCAGGCAGGCTTCCTGTATTGCTGCAGAACCTTGAAGTTTGAACAGTATTTTTAAACATAAGGACTTTTTTTTTAAGATTTTATTTGGAGAGAAGGAAAGTTTCCAGGGGAACAAAAAAAACAGTTGTGTACAAAGGAGATGGGAAATGTAAAGCTGTGCATATTCTGTTTGGGCTGGTTTGTGGGTACATGAATTTGAAAGGTAGGTTGGGGCCAGAGGACAGCCATGCTGAGACACTTGGACTTCATTCTCTATGTTGTAGGGAACTGGAGAAGGTTCTTAGAGAGCTGACATTATTGCAGCCTGCTGTTAAAAGGATAATTTTAGGGTTAGAATGGAGAATAAATTGGAGAGGGCGATTAGAGGCAGAGAAATCAGTTAGGGGTTATTGCAGAACCTCAGGCAGGAGAGAGAGTCCTGAGTTAAGGTGCTAGAACACAGAGGGCCACGTCAGCGTCCTCTTGTCCATGTCTCAAGTGGACAGTTTCCCTATCAAATAATTGCTTTCCTTTTTTCTTGAAGCCACTCTATACTAGGAGACTATGGATTTGTTGTTTGTAAATTACCCCCAGGGAACCACCAGAGAGACAAACACTTTCCCCCATTGGTTGATAATGATATTTGCTATTCAGAGCTTAAAACCCCTGGGTCCCAACTCAATTTCTTTCATCGTTTCGTGGCACTCCTTCCTGCCTTTTGCTTTAAAATAGCTGGTTTGCTTTCTGTTTGGATCGTGTTCTGCTCTTGCTTGTAGAAGGAATTCCATCCTGCCAGGTGGTTGCTCCCTGTACCAGACCCCTGACATAAGTTCAGCTTAGCTCAGAGGTTCTCAAAAAGTGGTCCCAATCTGGGTCAAGAGAGTGGGGTGATTTTTACTCCTCTTGCAACTTTTCTTTAAGTTTGAAATTATTTCCAAGGAAAGAAGTTTTAGGAAAGTAAAAAAAAAAAAAAAAAAAAGTGATGCCCAGACCATCAACATTAGCACCCCCTGGGAATTTAGAAATGCAGATTCTCAGACCCTCTTCAAATCAGAACTCTGGGGCTGGCGCAGCAATCTGTTTTAACAAGCCTTTCCAGGGGATTCTGATGCACGGTTAAGTTCGAGAGCCACTGGCTTAGTTGAACGTCAGCTTCGCCTCTGCCTTGTGTTACCATAAGCCTCCTTCCTTGTGGTATGTGTTTGGAGTTTGAAGACATTTCCCAACACTTAGTATATTTCCCAGGAACTGGCCCTGGAAGTCCTTGCATCAGTGGGAATGACCAGAAGTGACAGGGGAAGATAGATCATGAGGACAAGCAGGAAGGGAAAAGGCAAGGGGAATAGCCAACTGGATAAAGAAATAAAACAGAGGAGGGGGCAAAAGGAGGAGCCCGTGATGGGGAGTGATTCCATTCCCCCAAAGAGACTCAGCCCCTTCTGTCATCGTTCTCTAGCTTCAGATAACTCACCCTCTATAGATAGCTTCTCTTATCTCAAATCCATTTTAGAAATAGAATAAGTATCAAATTATAATGACAATTCTTTTGATTACGTGTTGTGTATTGTTGGCTTTTTTGCTCCTTCTTAAGCAGAGCCACAATGAAATTTAGTATTTAGTCCCTGCATTGCTCAAAATCTGAATGAAAAGAATCTAAACTGTAAAGTTTGGGAAAGACACCAGAATGTTCTCTTCGGATTCTGAAGTGTGGCAGAGCTGCTCGATTGTCTCTTTAGAACTGAGGGACTCAGCTGGGGATGCTTTCTTAGTGGACTTGATTTGCCTTTTGAAAATGGACATCAGGCTTCCCAGGAGTGAAGTGAAATGCAGATGTTCCCTGAAGGTCAAGTGTGTTTGCAGGGGGCATGGGGAATGTGGGTGACCCGCTGTCTCCTTATTTTTCACGTTAAGGCTCTTTTATTTATAAGGCACCAAGATTATTAGATGAGACTGTTAATAAATTATATTTTGACCAAATATGTATTTGACCTGTCGTGAGCGTCTGCAAAGTGTTTCCATGATTTTGTGTTTTCGGTAGGTGAGACTTCATTGTCGGCGGTTGTGTCATCTGTCTCTGCTCTTGCCATGCCTGGACTCAGCCTCAGTAGTAATGTGCTGTCCTTCTTTAAAAAAAAAAACGACAGTATGGCTTAAACCGCCATCGATAGGACATGCTTTGCACAATTTTTCCAATGGTAGGCTGAGGTTCCCACTCACACTGCACCCCCATGCACTAATTATGACCAGAGGCACACCCGGGTGGTTCTGGTTAGGGAGTACAGTCCCTGGTGAACAGAGAAAAGCCACTTTGCCCCTAAGAGAATCAACCCTCCTGTTGGTAAATGGCCTTTGGGGCTGTTTCCCCCAGTCTTCTGACTGCAGAGGCCAGGACTCTTCCCACCATGTAGTCTTCTCTCGTTCTCTTGCTCCTATAACCTGTCTTTCAAGTGTAAGGCCCTGAGCTACTCTTGACAAACATGATGTGGGTAAAGGGGATGCTACATAGAATTTGATATTTTGAGAAAGAAGAACTGCTGCCTGCTTTTTATTTTCTCACCTCTTACTTCAAAGCCTAAATTTACTCAGTTCAGCGCACCCCTCCTGGGCCATACCTCCACCTCCTATGACTCCATCAGGACCTGAAGCCTCATTCCAGCTGGGATCACCTTAGCATGAAAAGTCACCATGAGGCACAGGGCTTCCTTTTGCCTGCACCCTGTTCCTGTGATCAGCACACCCCTGATCACATCTTTCTTGATCGTAAGTATCCCTTCGAGACTGCTGGTCTGGATCTCGTCCTCAACATTCAGTTGGCCTTCCTGGCGCTGGTAAATCTTGGCACCCATAAAGCAGAAGGTGGCAGCCATCCTGATGTTGCCACTCTGTCCCTTTGCTGCAGATTTACGCTATATCCAGTAGCTTATCTCCACTGTGGGCTATCATGGCGTGAGGGAGAGGAGGGGAGAGTGCTTGCTGCCTGCTGCAGCTGTCTCCATTTGAATCAACCACCCCCACTCCCCAGGTGCCAGAATAGCTCGCTGGGTTTCGAATGCTCCCCATCTCTACCTCTCCCGCCCATTGCAGCGTTGGTAGCAGCTTTCCAACCGGTCTTTTGTTGTGGAAGCTCTAAATCCATGGTAGGGAAATTACCGAGAGACTCTTCCACAGTCTGCCCTCCCTCCCCTTGCTCCGTCTCTTTCTTTCCTTCCTTTGTCTCCTTCCGTAGCTGGGGTCAGAATCCCTAGCCAGACTGAGAACATGGTTGCTATTCCAGGACCCAGATGCCAATATGTGGCAGCATCTGGCTTATTGGCAAGCGTTGCCGGCAGTTGTGCTGGCTGCTTCTAGGCCTGTCATGTGGCTGAGCCTGCTAATGGGGGCCCTGTCACAAAACGGAGTTTCTTTGAGAATATGGTTTCAACCAAGGAACTCACCAGAAAACAATGAGCTGCACTGAGAGGACATGAATTATTGGGCAGGGTGACTGCAGACCGTAACTTTGATGCTGATCCTAGACCTGTTTTGCAAAAATCCCTGTTTCATGTTGTTGGAGTCTGCTCCTCGCGTAACCTTACCTTCTTGTGCTGTTAGTGTTTCAGGTGCCTTAAGGCATGGAGCTCCTTGAAAGAGAAACACAAATCACTAAAAATGTTGAGATAAAATCCTGCTCCTCAGAGGCGCCTGTTTGGCACTGGGAGTGCATGATAACAGCTTGCTTTAGAAAGGTGACATTTCTGCTGAAGGCTGAATAATAAAAAATGCATTTAAAACTCAGCTCTTCCGTGTCTTCTGATGGTTGACTTTTGGAGTCAAGGCCATTTCTTCGATGTGAAGGGTCTTTTTTGAGGCTAGCCTCCCCAGCTCCCAAACATGGGTGTATTAACTCTTGTCATCCTTGATGAGGCTGAGGAGCTTTTTAAATTAATGATCACATAATAGGACTGTTAAGGCTTTTTTCAAGGTGCAAACATTGGGTGCTCAGAATGTGTCAAGCAGTGTCCGAGGCATTAAATCGGGGCAGAGGCAAAGATGAAGAACAGTTGGTTCCTGCTCCCCAGGACACAGGTCATTGGTGACCAAATTACTCATGCTTCCATTATTTTGTTTCTTCCCCACAGCTATACATTGGACAGGGCAAGAGATATGCACTGTCTTTTACAAATGGAGAAACTAAAGTCCTGAGAAACTGACTTGCCCTGGTTGGCGTGGCAAGCTAATAAGAGCTGTGATTGGAAATTAGGTAGTTGCAGTTCTGCCTCACTGAGTGGATGTTTGCTGGATTCTTAGGTTATAAACTCCTAAGGGCAGGGACTGTGTCTTTAACTTTTGCAACTCTGCCCCCAATTAGCAACCTCTGCTCACCCATGACCCCCTCTCCACACATCTCCCAAACACACGCACACACTATAATTCAGGGGCTCCTTACAAATGGAGGCCAAGTTCTTCCTGTGACAGGCTGACGGAAGGAATCAAGAGGAAGTATATAGCAAAAATTAGCTTGAATTAAAAGATGATGATGATGCTGGAGGGATGGTGGTGGTGATGGCAGTAGCATGCTGCCTACATAATCCCGCATAAGCACAGCACAACTAGATGGCAAAATCAAAAATTCGTAGACATTTACAACAAAACTAGGTGACAAGATACCAAAAGTCCCAAAATAAAAGCAGTTGGAGACAAAAATACCAGTAACCACAAGACTTGCATGATACGGGTATCGTGTGTGTGGGAGACAAAAGAAAGCAACAGTGTAGCTTCTGACTGGACCCACGAACAGGAGAACCCCACACAGCCAACTGGTATTCGCTAGGAAACTCAGCGGGCCGATTTGAGAACAGCCGCTGAAGGTGAAGGCGTTTTGCCTGCTCTAACACCTGGTGAGTGCAAAGAGCTTGCAATAAAAGGCATTAAAGGGGCTAACCCTTTGAACTCTCCAAATTGACCTGCCAGAACTGCCTTCTAGTACAGGGCCCTACGCTGAAGAGAAATTGCCGGGAATGGAATCAAAATTGAGCAGGGCAGAGACCAGAGAAAGGTCCAGTTCAAAGGAAGGGAAGAAAAGCAGCCAGGAAATCTCAGAAAGCAAGATGTCATACTTTTTTTTTTTAACTCTTCACAAAAACAACAGAAGAGGGAGCTCTATGAAGTTAGAGCCTTTTAAAATTTAACCCACTTTTTTTCTCATAGTTTTGAAAACTAATTTCACATAAAAATGCACAACAGAAAAGAATCAACATCAAGTCCTGTGCAAAGCGATTATAAGAAAAAAGAGAATTAGGAATAGAATACTATCCTTACAGACAATAAAAGCATTCCAGAAAGATGTGCTCACAAAACAGATGAAAACTAATTTGCTATTTCAAAATGAACTGAAAAGCATTAAGAAAATTATATAAGACATGAAAGAACAACATAAATCATAATTAGAAAACTCAGAACAGAGGTGACAATTCAGGAAAGAATTATAAACAAAAGAAAAAAATTATTTCAGAAATGAAGACTAAACTACAAGGACCAAAGGAGGCAATAAACACGACAGATAATGCCCTAAGAGAAACATAAGGTGAAAAGGGAAAATTAAAAAAAGATTTTTATTAAGATTTTTAGAGCAGTTTCAGGATCACAACAAAACTTAGAGGAAGGTACAGAGATTTCCCATACGCCCTTTGGCCCACACATGTATAGCCTTCCCCATTATCAACATCCCCCACTGGAGTGGTAAATTTGTTACAACTGATGAACCTTCTTTGACACATCATAATCACCCAAAGTCCATAGTTTGCGTTATGGTTCACTCTTGGTGGTGCACATTCTGTGGGTTTGGACAAAAGTATAATAACATGTATCCATGATTATGGTATAAAGAGTATTTTCGCTGCCCTAAAAATTCTCTGTATACCCCCTAATTCATCCCTCCTACTCACCGACCCCCAACCCCGGTAACCACTGAACATTTTACTGCCTTCATAGTTTTGCTCTTTCCAGAATGTTGTATAGTTGGAATCATACAGTATGTAGGCTTTTCAGATTGGCATCTTTGAGTTGGTGATACACACTTAAGATTTCTCCATGTCTTCATGGCTTGATAGCTCATTTCTTTTTAGTGCTGAATAATATTATTCCACTGTAGATGAACCACAGTTTATTTATCCATTCACCTACTGAAGGACATCTTGGTTGCTTCCAAATTTTGGTAGTTATTAATAAAGCTGCTATAAACATCTGTGTGCAGTTTTTTTTAATAAAGATTGGCATCTGAGCTAACATCTGTTGCCAATATATATTTTATTTTTCTTCTTATTCTCCTCCTCCTCCTCCTCCTCCCCCCGCCTCCCCCCCCCCCCCCCCCCAGTACATAGTTGTATATTCTAATTGCAGGTCCTTCTGGTTATGCTATGTGGGACGCTGCCTCAGCGTGGCTTGATGAACGGTGCCGTGTTTGCGCCCAGGATCCAAACCAGTGAAACCCTGGGCTACCGAAGTGGAGCGCTCAAACTTAACCACTCAGCCATGGGGCTGGCACCTGTGTGCAGTTTTCTGTGTGGATGTAAGTTTTCAGCTCCTTTGGGTAAATACCAAGGAGCATGATTGCTAGGTTAAATGGTAAGAGTATGTTTACTTTGGTAAGAAACTGTCAAACTGTCTTCCAAAGCGGCTGTATCATTCTGCATTCCCTCCAGCAATGAATGATAATTCCTGTTGCTCCCCATCCTTGTCAGCATTTAGTGTTGTCACTGTTCTAGATTTTGGCCATTCTAATTATTGTTTTAATTTGCATTTCCCCAATGACATCTGATGTGAAGCATCTTTTCATATGCTTATTTGTCATCTATATATCTTCTTTGGTGAGGTGCCTGTTGAGGTCTTTGGCCCATTTTTAGATTGGGTTGTTCATTTTCTTATTGTTGAGTTTTACCAGTTCTTTTTATGTTTTGGAGAACAGTCCTTCTTCAGATATGTCTTTTGCAAATATTTTTTTCTCAATCTGTGACTTGTCTTCTTATTCTCTTGATGTCTTTTGCAGAGCAGAAGTTTTAAATTTTAATGAAGTCCAGCTTATCAATTACTTCTTTCATGGATGGTGCTTTTGGTGTTGTATCTGAAAAGTCCTCATCATAGGCAAGTTCATCTAGGTTTTTCTTCTATGTTATCTTCTAGGAGTTTTATAGTTTTCCATTTTAGATTTAGGTCTGCGATCCAATTTGAGTTAATTTTTTGTGAAAAGTGTAAGGTCTGTGTCTAGATTCATTTTTTTTTTTTTTTGCTTGTGAACATTCAGTTGTTCCAGCAGCGTTTTCTTCCAGTTTCATTGAAAAGAAATTGACATACATTACTATATAAGTTTAAGGCATACAGCATGATGGTTTGATTTACGTATATTGTGAAATGATTACCACAATAGGTCCAACTAATATTGATCTTCTCATATAGACATATAGACATATATCCATCTTCTCATGTAGAGGAAAAGAAAACAGGAAAAAAATATTTCTCCTTGTGATGAGAACTCCTAGGATTTACTCTCTTAACAACTTTCCTATATATCATACAGCAGTATTAGCTATAGTCATCATGTCGTACGTTACATCCCTAGTACTTAATTTATCTTATAACTGAAAGTTTGCATCTTTTGACCATCTTCTGTAATTTCCCCCTCCCTCCACGACCTCTGCCTCTGGTAACCACAAGACTGATCTCTTTCTATGAGTTTGGGGTTTTTTTGTTTTAGATTTCACATATCACTGAAATCATACAGTATTTATCTTTCTCTGTCTGACTTACTTCACTTAGCATAATGCCTTCAAGGTCCATCCATGTTATTGCAAATGGTAGAATTTCCTCATTTTTTTATGGCTGAATAATAATTTCATTGTGTGTGTGTGTATATAGATATACTCACACATATATATATACATATATACACATATACACATGCATATACACACACACACATATATGTATATATATGCGCACACAAAATATAGAGATATATGTAGCTTTTTGACTTAGTGTTTTGATTTCCTTTGGATATTCCCAGAAGTGGAATTGCTGGATCTTATGGTAGTTCTATTTTTAACTTTTTGAGGATCCTCCATACTGTTTTCCACAGTGGCTGTACCAATATACAATGCCATCAACAGTGCACAAGTGTTCCCTTTTCTCCACATCCACGCCAGCATTTATCATCGCTTGTCTTTTGGATAATGGCCATTCTAAGGGGTGTGAGATGATATCTCATTGTGGTTTTAATTTGCATTTCCCTAATGACTAGTGATGTTGAGCATCTTTTTATATACTCCTTGGCCTTTCCTATATCTCATTAAAGAAATGTTTATTCAGGTCCTTTGTCCCTTTTTAAATTGTGTTATTTGGTTTTTTTTGTTACTGAGTTGTATGAGATGTTTATATCAGATATATGGTTTGCAAGTATTTTTTCCCATTCCATAGGTTGTCTTTTCCCTTTGTTAGTGGTTTCTTTTTTTTTTTTTAATTTTTTTTTATTGTTTTTCCCTTTTCTTCCCAAAGCCCCCTGTACATAGTTGTATGTTCTTAGTTGTGGGTCCTTCTAGTTGTGGCATGCGGGACACTGCCTCAGCATGGCTCGATGGGCAGTGCCATGTCCACGCCCAGGATTCGAACCAATGAAACACTGGGCCGCCTGCAGTGGGGCGCACAGACTTAACCACTCGGCCACGGGGTCAGCCCCTTGTTAGTGGTTTCTTTTGCTGTGCAGAAGCTTTTTAGTTTGATGTAGTCCCACTTGTTGCTTTTTGATTTTGTTGCTTGTGCTTTAGTTGTCATATCCAAAAAATCATTACCAAGACCCACGTCAATTTATTCCTATATTTTCTTCTAGGAATTTCATGGTTTTAGGTCTTACATTTAAATCTTTAATCCATTTCAAGTTAATTTTTGTGAGTGGTGTAAGATATGGGTCCAGTTTCATTCTTTTACATGTGAATATCCAATTATCCCAGCACCATTTATTGAAGAGACTGTCTTTTCTCTATTGAGTATTCTTGGCTCGCTTATCAAGTAGTATTTGACTATATATGCTTAGGTTTATTTCTGGGCTCTTGTTATGCCACTACCATACTGTTTTGAGAACTGTAGCTTTATAGCATAGCTTGAAATCGGGAAATGTAATGCTTCCTGCTTTGTTCTTCTTTCTCAGGATTTCTTTAGCTATTCATATAAATTTTAGGAGTGTTTTTTATACTTCTGTAAAAATTGCCATTGGAATCTTGATTGGGATTGCATTGAATCTGTAGATGGCTTTTGGTAGTATTGTGATATTTTAATATTAATTCTTCCAATCCATGAACACAGGATACCATTCCTTTTATATGCGTCTTCTTCAATTTCTTTGATCAGTGTGTTGTAGTTTTCAGCATAGAGGTCTTTCATCTCCTTAGCTAAATTTGTAAGTATTTTGTTGTTTTTGATGCTATTGTAAATGGGGTTGATTTATTTCTTTTTCAGAAATTTTGTTGTTAGTATATAGAAATGCTACTGATTTTTGTATGTTAATTTTGTGTCCTGCAACTTTACTGAATTCCTTGATTAGATCTAACAATTTTTGGTTGAGTCTTTTAGGATTTTCTATATATAAAAGCATGTCATCTGCAAACAGAGGCAGTTTTATTTCTTCCTTTCTAATTCTGATACCTTTTCTTTCTTTTTCTTGACTGACTGCTCAAGCTAAGACCTGTAGTACTATGTTTATAGATCTTGTCTTTATTTGTTCAATTTATGCCTAAGCATTTCATTTTGGGGGGGTGGGCGGTCATAATGTAAATGGCATTGTTTTTTTAATTTCAAATTCCACTTACTCATTACTGGCATATAGGAAAATATATCCTGCAACCTTACTATAATCACTGATTATCTCCAAGAGTTTTTTGTCAGTTCTTTCAGATTTTCTACATAGACAATCATGTAATATGTTAGTAAATACAGTCTTATTTCTTCCTTTCCAATCTGCATACCTTTTTCCCCCTTTTTTCTTGTATTATTGGATTAGCTAGAACTTCCAATATGATGTTGAAAAGAAGTGGTGAGAGGGGACATCCTTGCCTTGTTCCTGATCATAATGGGAATGCTTCAGATCTCTCACCATTAAGTATGATGTTAGCTGTAGGTTTTTTGTAAACATTATTTATCAAGTTGAGGAAGCTTCCCTCTATCCTACTTCACTGAGAGTTTTTATCATAAATGTGGTTGGATTTTGTCAAATGCTTTTTCTGCATCTACTGATATATCGTGTGATTTTTCTTGTTTAGCTTGTTGATGTGATGGATTCCTCAATTGATTTTTGAATGTTGAATCAGCCTTGCATACCTGGAATAAATCCCACTTGGTCGTGGTGTATAATTCTTTTTATACATTGTTGAATTTTATTGGCTAATATTTTGCTGAGGAATTTTGCATCTATGTTCATTTGAGATATTGGTCTGTAGTTTTATTGTAATATCTTTGTCTGGTTTTGGTATTATGATAATGCTGGCCTCATAGAATGATTGGGAAGTATTCCCTCTGCTTCTATCATCTGGAAGAGATTATAGAGAATTGGTATCATTTCTTCCCTAAATGTGTGGTAGAATTCACCAGTGAACCCATCTGGATGTTTTGTTTTGGAAGATTTTTATTATTGATTCAATTTCTCTAATAGGTATAGGCCTATTCAGATTGTCTATTTCTTCTTGTGTGAGTTTTGACTAACTTTGTCTTTCAAGGAATTGGTTCATTTCATGTAGGTTATCAAATTTGTGGGCATAGAGTTGTTCATAGAATTCCTTTTTTATCCTCTTAATGCCCATAGGACCTCTAGAGATATCCCCTCTTTCATTTCTGATATTAGTAATTTTTGTCCTTTCTCCTTTTTTCTTAGTTCAAAAACAGATATTGTATGATTTCTATTCTTTTAAGTTTGTTAAGACGTGCTTTATTGCCCAGAATATGAATATCTTGGTGAATGTTCCATGTGAGCTTGAGAAGAATGTGTATTCTGTTGTTGTTGGATGAAGTAGTCTATAGATGTCCATTGTATCCAGTTGATTGATGGTGTTGTTGAGTTCAATTATGTCTTTACTGATTTTCTGCCTGCTGGATCTGTCCTTTTCTGTTAGAGGAGTGTTGAAATCTCCAACTATGTTAGTAGATCATCTGTTTCTCTTTGCAATTCTATTCATTTTTGCCTCACATAGTTTGATGCTCTGTTGTTAGGCACATGCATGTTAAGGATTGTTAAGTATTCTTGGAGAAATGACCATTTTATCCTTATGTAATGCCTCTCTTTAACCTTGCTTACTTTCGTTGCTTTGAAGTCTGCTCTATGTGAAATTAATATAGCTACCCCTACTTTCTTTTAATTAGTGTTAGCATGGTATATTTTTCTCTATCCATTTAATTTTAATCTATGTGTGTCTTGATGTTTAAGGTGGTTTTCTTATAGACAACATATATTTGGTTCTTGTTTTTAGATTGACTCTGACAATCTCTGTCTTTTAATTGGTGCATTTGGACCATTGATGTTCAAAGTGATTACTGAGATAATTGTATTAATATCTGTCATATTCAGTACTGCTATCTATTTATTGTCCTTGTTCTTCCTATTTTTGTCTTCCATTCCTTTCCTGCCTTTTGTGGTTTTAATTGAGCATTTTATATGATTCTGTTTTCTCTCTTTTCTTAGCATATTGGTTATATTTCATTTTTAGTGGTTTCCCTCAAGTTTGCCATATACATTTACAGTTAATTGAAGTGCTCTTTCAGATAACCCTATAGCACTTCACAAGTATTGTGAATACCTTATAATAACATAAGAATCCTAATTCCTCCCTTCCATCCCTTTATCATTGCTGTCATTCATTTCACTCACTTATAAGCGTATATATATGTATATATGATATGTACATATATGTATACATATCATACAGACATAAGCATATATAATCGAATACATTGTTGGTATTATTTTGAATGAACTGTTGTCTATTAGATCAATTAAGAATAAGAAAATAGGGGAAAGGGGGCTGGGGAGAGGGCACAAAGGGTGAAGTGGTGTACCTACAACATGACTAACAATCATGTACAACTGTAATTTCACAAGGTTGTTAACTATCATAATCTTAATTAAAAAAAAAGAATAAGAAAATAAAGTTTTTACTTTACCTTTACTTATTCCTTCTTTGATGCTCTTTGTTACTTTATGTGGATCCAAGTTTCTGGCCTGTATTATTTCCCTCTCTCTAAAGAACTTCTTTTAACATTTCTTACAGGACAGGTCTATTAACAACAAATTCCTTCAATTTTTGTTTGTCTGAGAAAGTCTTTTTTTCTCTTCCACTTTTGAATATTAATTTCTCAGGGGTCAAAATTCTAGGTTGGTGGTTTTTTTCTCTCAACACTTAAATAGTTTGTTCCACTCTCTTCTTCCTTGCGTGGTTTCTGAGAAGTCAGATGTGATTCTTACCTTTGTTCCTCTATAGTTAAGGTGTTTTTCTTCTCAGGTTTCTTTCAGAATTTTTCTTTATCTCTGATTTTCTGTAGTTTAAAATGATATGCCCAGGTGTAGTTTTTTGGAGTTTTCTTGGCTTTTATCCTGCTTCGTGTTTTCTGAGCTTCCTAGATCTGTGGTTTAATGTCTGACATTAGCTTGGGGAAATTCTCAGTCCTTATTGTTTCAAATATTTCTTCTGTTCCTTTCTTTCATCTCCTTCTGGTATTCCCATTACACGTATGTTACACCTTTTGTAGTTGCCTCACGGTACTTGGATATTCTCTTGTTTTTTACACTCTTTGTTTTCTTTGCTTTTTGATTTTCAAGGATTCTATTGATATATCTTCTGGCTCAGAGATTCTTTCCTCAGCTGCATCCAGTTTACTAATTAGCCCATCAAAGGTATTCTGTATTTCTGTTATAGTGTTTTTTTTTTTTTTTATAAATCTCTAACATTTCTTTTTAGTACTTTCTTGGGATTTTTATCTAGCTGCTTACATTGCCCATCTGTTCTTGCTTGCTGTCTACTTTATCTGTTAGAGCCCTTACCATATTAAACAGCTGTTTTAAATCCCCAGTCTGATAATTCCCTGCCATGTCTAGTACTGGTGCTTGTTCTGTGTCTTCAAATTGTATTTTTTGCCTTTTGGTCTGCCTTGTAATTTTTTATTGATTGCCATACATGATGTACTGGGTGAAATGATTTGCTAAATAGGCCTTTAGTAATGTGATGGTGAGGTGTGGGGAAGGGGAAGCAGTCTATAGTCCTATGATTATGTCTCACTCTTTTAGTCAAACTGTGCTTCTGGACTGTGAACTTCACAAGAGTTTCTCAGGTATTTTCACCCCCCTTAGGTAGGACAGGATGGCTATAGCAGACTGGAGTTATTTCCCTTCTCCCAGGAAGGCTAGAGCTGACTGGAGTTAGCTATTTCCTGTCCCCAGGTCAGTTAGGCTCTGATAATACCCCGCAGGTTAGACCCTAGTTAACTAGTTTCCCCTAGTGCAGGTCTTATTAAGAAGAACAGAGTCCTCTGGTGTATTTCAGAATGGTTCCTCTTCCCCTCCTCTGCCAGAAGTGTAGAAGCATGAGAGGATTCTTCTTTTAGATTTACTGTGGGAACTTGGTCGAGCTCCTGGAGGTAAATCTCACAGCATTGTGGAGACCTCCTGCATGGCTGAGTCCCCTGGGTTTTTAACTCTCAGACTTGTCCACAATGAGCCTACAGCAATTTGTCAAGAATAGTTCAGTTTTCCTACCACAGCATTGGTTCCCACAGTGATTGCCATGTGTGAGTCTCTGCTCTGCTAAGCCACAACTCTCTGTATTCACCTGTCTGTCTCTCCAATCTTGGGGGGCAGTGGTTTGCTTTGTGTCTCTCTTACACATCCAAGAAGAGTTGTTGTTCAGAATTTTACTTGTTGTTAGGATGGAGTGACAACTTCCAAGCTCCATACATGTGGAATCGGAAACTGCAAGTCAGAAAAATTTTAAAAATAAAAAATTAAGAGAGAGAGAGATAAAAAAAGATTCAAGAGAAAGTGCCAAAAATTGAAGTAAGCAAAGAAGATCAAACATATGGTTGGTAGGAGATAACAAAGAAAACCAAAGCAAGGCAAGTGAACTAATGAAAATTTTCCTGAAATTAAAAAAAATTGAAGCTACATAAGGAAAGAGCATCCTGCATACCTGAGAATGTTGACCGTATGAGTAACAGCAAGAAACGGACAAAATGCTTTGAGCTTCTAGAAGAAAAACTGCACTTGATTTATAAGGGAGAAAAATTAGTTTATTATTACACTTCTCAACAGCAGTGCTTTTTTGAGGGGGGAAAAATGAAACAACATATTTAAAATAAGGAAAGAGTCAGCCAAGGATTTTTATACCCTGCAAAACTGACGTTTTTTTTCAGTGAGGAAGATTGACCCTGAGCTAACATCTGCATCTGTTGCCAATCTTCTTCTTTTTGCTTGAGGAAGATTGTCCCTAAGCTAACATCTGTGCCAGTCTTACTCTATTTTGTATGTGGGATGCCACCGCAGCATGGCTGGATGAGTGGTGCATAGGTCTACACCTGGGATCCAGACTGGTGAACCTCAGGCTGCTGAAGCGGAACGCACAAACCTAACCACTATGCCGCTGGGCCAGCCCCCAAAACTGACTTACTTTTAAGTATAAAGGGCATAAATAGTTATCAACATGCAAGTACTCAGGGGGTATTGTTCCCATGAGCTTTTCCTGAGAAATCTAGTAGAGGATGTATTGTAGATGACTAAAGTGATGAGAAAGACACCAACATAAGAACTTAAGCATTAAATAAGTAGTTGCCTAGAACTAGGACTAAAGGAGGACTAAGGGGGAAGAGAGTACAGTGTGTAATGGCTCTATCCTCTGACAATGTAGATTTAATAGAACTATGTTTTTTAATGGAGAAAGTAGGGAGAGCTTGTACAAAAAATTTCTGGTATTTTTGATAATCATATTGGTGGTGACGTTAGTATTGTCATTCTGAGACCGTTGTGCTGTAATGTGGGATAAAACAAGTGATATTAGCATGTTCTAATTCTAACATCCCATTTTAAGAACTAGGCTTCTTAGAATGGAAGAAAGGAGATTGTCGTGTTATAGAGAAAAGGTTAAGTAAAAGCTCTGTAGTATTGAATTTGAATAGAAAGTGTCGATGCACATTTATGAGATGTTTTTGTCTTTGAATCAATAATATTTCCTAGTTTATTTCATTGAAAAGTCCTAGAAACTATGTCTAACTTAGTTAAGAGCATGTCTAGCACCCAGATTGTGGTTTTGAGATAACGTTCTCTGTAAAATAAAATAGGGCTTCTTAGAGAAATAGGTATGTGGCAGGAATTTTACAAAATGAAGCTGGAATATCTTAGATAACAAGGAAGCTATCAAAGATTTCTAGGGTCATGTCAAAAAGACTCAGAGCCTCCTACTGGCCAAAGATAGGACAGTTTGACCTTCAATAATGATGAGAATTGAAACTCATCAGATATGTTTTAAAAATCCATGATTTAATAGTGATATTATAAAGAATTAACTACCTTCAGAGAATTATAGGGAAACAATTCATTACCTTGAAAACTGGGAAATAAAGGGAAGGAGTCAAGCATTTCTCCTGGTTTTTATATAAACTATACCACTGGGTATCCAAATAGTAAATGAGGGCCGAATCTCTTATAAAGCTGTTCCAGCTACAGAGTGAAAAAACTGATAGAATTAGAATATTACCCTTTGTAACCGCCAATGGATGGATACAGGCGTTTAGCATCAATGGCTGCTAAGATCACAAAAAGGAAGACAACCAGACATTTGTGCCTCCTATAGTATTGCTAGACACCACTGATAGTCTTGCTAAAGGGCTCCAAACTGGATCTGATCCTTAGGCACTGAGCTTCCAATTTTCAGGAAATACAGAAGACACGGGAACTTATTGAACTTTTCCATGAGTATGCCATCAGCAACATCAAGACTCTGGACAACTGTAGGTCAAGTTGCCTAAATTCTTCAACGATAATTTGTAAAGAAATGAAAGGAGTGGAGGAGAAATCTATAGATTAAAATAGAATGAAAAGATATTGAAATTTTTAAGAAGGGCAGGATGAAACAATAATCTAGAGATGCACATTTGGGAGATAAAATGGTTTTAAAAATGCAAGGAAGTGACAATTATAACAGGATAATTGTCACTTTGGGTGAAGTGAGGGGTTATGATTGAGTGGAGCACATGGAGGGACTTCTTGGGTGTATATATATACATAAAATTATATATAAACATTATAAATATATAAACTATATTATACATTATATGTAAAATATTTATATATTTTATAAATATGTATAAAGATAAAAGGATGCTGGTTACCTTATTTTATAAATAAAATAAATACTTTATAAAATAAAGTAAATACTTTATAAATAAATAAAAAGATAAAAGAGGATGCTAGCTACCTGTCCTCTTACAAGATAGAGGTTTCTACAAAGCTACTGCTAGCCTTCATTGATATCTTTGTGCAATTTGGAAAAAGGCAGCCTTTCCTCAAGGCATTTAGGCTATTGGCCAGTAAATACAAAAATCTGTAATGCCTGTGATGTGAAAGCTGCCTCTTTGATGGTGCTCTTATGCAGTGTATAACCTGCACAACTTTGTGAAATGACATTGAGTCTCCGTGTTGGTTCAAGCTCAACTCCTTTTGGTGTTATTAAGGAAAGGAATTCTTCTTGCAAGCACCATTTTGTTCTTTGAGGAATTTTACTTCAATGCAATTTAGCAATCCAGGGGGCTAGAGAAAGTGCTATTCTGGCCAATATTTCTCTTGCTCATTTTAGCATGCAGCATCCCTGAGGGAGAATTAAGTACGTCCTGAGATGTTATGTAGTAGTAGAAATGTTTAAGAGCGCTGGCTGCCTGCGGAGGCAGGAAGTTCCATGGTATACCCCTGCTGTAGCTAGCACAGTTTTGGCTCTAGACCCCATCTTGGCCAGGTCCAGAACTTGATTCACCATAATTCATCAGGTTCAGAGACATAGACACACATTAGCAAAAGTTTAAAAGATTGTGATATAAATCAGAATGTCAGTTTATTAATTTTTCATAATAATGGTAACTGCTAAATGAACTAGAGTGCTCGTGTTAGCTCTATTTTCTCCCTTCTAGGCAAGCCCCTTTGAAGCCAAAAAGTGTGTGGTTTGCAATGGGAGGTGGATGATCCTAATGGTTGGTGACATTCTCATCACACTCTGATCCACCCATCTCCACTCCAGGGAGATACCTGCCAGCTGGACCAAAACACTTATGTCAGCCGTGTCAACATTGTGCAATACACTCACTTACAAATTCTTGCTTTCTAGCTCATCTTTTCCCAGGTTTCACAAAGAGGGAGGAAGGGAACACCTTCCCAGTCAGTCAGAACATCTGGGTCAACCCTAGTGATTAGTGGCATGACAACTGAAGCAGCCAGCTCACCTCACATGCAAAGAATTTCAGGTAAATGTATCTAACAAACATGGAGCCCCTTCCATGGACTAAACACAAAGAGGAGCCAGCAATGGTTCCTTGCCTTATGTAGCTTACAGCCTCGTAGGGCAAGATTTAAACACAGCTTCCCCATTTCCAGTAGCTTCCTGTTATTTAATAGCTTACAGCCTGGTAGGGCCAGTTTTGAACATC
Organism: Equus quagga; assembly: GCF_021613505.1. Classification (NCBI taxonomy): domain Eukaryota; kingdom Metazoa; phylum Chordata; class Mammalia; order Perissodactyla; family Equidae; genus Equus; species Equus quagga. Next base: position 22,779,866 of record NC_060279.1, on the reverse strand, counting down.
CTTTGCCTGCTTCTACTAGTTGATATATACAGTGTGATTGAGTCAGAGGAAGCATCAAAGTAAACTTCAGCTGGGCCTGTGTCTGAGCTATCCAAAATTCAGATTCCTGGGTTTCTAAATAAAGTTTTATTGGATTTCTTTTCATGGATTTTTGTATAACAGGACTGAACTGTATCTGAACCCAATCCATAGACTTTATTAGATTGGTTTGGATTTATAGGATCTTGTTGAATGCAGCCTTATCCGATAGAAGCCTGCTGTTTGATTGTGTATTTAGAGAAATAGCAGTAACTTCCTCTGAGGGTGGCAAAGCGCTGAGAAACGGGGCTGCACCTTCCTTTAAGGCTGCAGGTATGGGGGATGGAGTTTGGCTGGGTTTTTGTTTGTTTATCTGTCTGTTTAAATCCGGCATATAACGTGGAACTATTGCTGCTGCTCCAGATTCTGGGCTCGTCCTGCTCTGAGCTCAGGTGATCACGGTGTGTGAGGCTCAAGTCTGTTCCTCAAGCCTGTCAGCCACACGGCCACTTGTATTATCTTCTCATAGGCCTGGCACCAGGTCTGGAAACATAGTATCTAAAATTACAGAGTTCTTTCCGCCCTGGAATTTTCAACTAACCTTTAGAACTCAAGTGAGGGCTTGGCGAGGGCAGCGAAAGAATTAATCTGGAGAGTTGAATGCTCAAAAAGAAGACTTAAAGATCCCATCCCTTAAATATATTGGACCTGAAATGGAGAAGATTATGTATATTTTGGATTTAAAAGAGTTTTGTAAAGAAATTTTTTTTCCACGAGTTTTTGGTTTAATTGCCTGGCAGGGCGGGAAATCCCAACACAACAGCGTGGAACTGGGGCATGAAAAGCAGCAAGTGAAACGGATTTATGAAGCCCATAAATAAAAATGAAACTCATTTCATTGTCCAAATTGAGTGGAAAGGCACAATCTATCCCAATTCTGATAAATGGAAGAATGGGACACACATAGGGGAAAGATCTTTCCATTTTAATAAGGCAAGATAATGGGTGGAACATAACTGAGGAATTTCAGAAAAAGGGACATTTCATTTTGCCAGACTTGACCAAGAAGGCATGTTTCCCATATTTACTCTCTGGGGGAAAATGCACTTTTTTTCAAAAAGAAGTACAATTGACTGCATGTTTAAACAGTGCCCCAAATGAGCATTTTCCTATAAAGGCGACAGCAGTGAAAGGAATGGGAAGCCAAAGGCCAAGGTGGCAGCCACGTGAGGCAGGAGATTTCCATACTTCTGGAATTTGGGGGGTTGCCAGCCTTTTGTCATTCTCTCCTAAGAAGACCTTGGCGCTTAACTGTTCTTTGAAGCCTGTTTGTTCCTGTACAAATGGATCAGATAAGACAGAGGTGAATGTCAACGATGAACATCTATATTACAAAAACAAAAGAGAGTGATGGAGAGTGCCTGCAACTTGAGGGCCAGGATGTTGGTGCTCAGTGGCTCCTCATGAGGTTTAGGCCACTGTCTGCTTCCTACTCCACACCGATTTCCAGCCCCACCTTCTCTCGTGTGTCAATTTAGCCTGTTCCCTTCCCAACTAAATTCTTAGGTTATTTCAGATTTTTGTTTGCAGTTTTTTGCTGGTCCGTTATCTGTCTCTCCCCAGGCCTAGTGTGACAAGGGCAGGTGTGCAGGTTGGTTGGTGTAAATTAAGATCACAGTCACTGGTCCTGAAACAAGAGGGAAGCCAGTGGGTTTATGAGGGGATCCAACCCAGGCATGAACTTATCGTTTGATATGGAACTAAAAACTCACTTGTCATTTATTTAATAAACATTTTGAACATTTGTCTTGTACTACTCATCCTGCTAGGAATTTCCATGATTCAAGATAAATTAGCCCTGGCCCTCACCCTCAGTAATCCCACAGCAAATGGCAGTGTTTTCTTCCTCCCTCAGTTTTCATCAGCACCCCCAGGCCACCCCAAGATATGTTCGATCTAGGTAAAAATAGCAGGTTTGCTTTGCAAATGTTTCTTCCAGACAAGTTCTCTAAGCTCCTTCCAACTGAATTGCTCCCTAAGCCTGTCTTCAATAGAAATTCTGAAGCTGCTGCAGCCTCCCAAGTCTACACTGAAAATGCACCCTGATGACTAAAAGGCCACATCATCAAACCATCTCTTCATCTGTCTCTTTATCCATGCCTAATGGGAGGCTTAAACCGAGGCTAAGAAGACAAGGACATTCCCCCCCCTTCTCTGTGTGAACTCCTGGAAGCATCCTGCCGCATTTTTGTACGTTAAGGAGAAATCACCCTTCTCTGGGAGAGGATGAAGTCTCTTCACCGCCTCCTCTAGCCTCTTAGCTTCAAGAATCGACTCTGCAGCAATTTAGCCAACTTGATATAAAACACGTCCAATGCACACTCCTGGAATTGATCTTGCTTGGTTGGTGTTCTATCCTTGGATCGTTAAAGACTGAGACTGGGAAGAGCTTCCCGTGTAGTGAGATTTTGACTAATTGAATTACCACAACGAGAGGAACTTTGTTAGATGAAGCAAAATACGTGTCCATGAAACAAGGGAGGTATCTGCACTGAAAACCGGAGTCCAAAGTCAGCTCGTTTGCAGCACTGTGCAAGGAAGAGGCACTGTGTGCGAGGGATCAGAGCGCTTTGACCACAAGGAAGAGGTTCCCTGTCGTGCCGAGGGGAAATTCCATGGGCCAGAACCCTCCCACACCATTCTGCTTTCCTGCTCTGCTGTTGAGTTCACCAAGGAGCCTTCTTATTAATAACTGAGCTTCCTTTCCTGAACACATTGATATTGGAAAGGGGATCAACTGGATAGGGAGCATGAGAATTCCAAGATCTAGAAGGGGAATTTCTGAACTCCTCCATGATAAATTATGATTTATAGGTCAATTTTGTGTTAATTTTGTTAGAATAAGGTCATCACTGAGAAAATCTGATTTGTAAGGTTCAGGATCATTCTCTGGAACTTGTTGCCTTGAGGTTCTTGAGAGCTCCTTTCCTGCAACCACCCCCATGGCATCTTCCTGGATGCTTCCTCAAATTCCAGCACACTCCCCATTACCTTGGACTCAAGGATGAGACCATCCATCAGACTATGTGCTGGTTAGGTTGTGAGTCTTAAAGATTTTATGTCTTTCTCTTCCTTACCACCTTATGATAGACAATAATTTTCTAAAAGGAAGTCTGATGGAGGAAGTAGGATTATGCAAATTAACATGATTACTAAGAAACATAGGAAGACCTGCAGGCCCTCTTGAATCCTAATTGGGTAATAGTTCTGATTTGCTGGTGGAGACTTGACTACCACCTTTCTGATCAACGAGTGCTCCCCCACAATGCTCCCTATAAAATGGGGAGAGAGAAGAAGAGAAACTCACCATTAAAATCAGGCCAACCTCCTCTTTGAATAACTCTGACATGGATGAGGGAAAAACCCAGAAGAAAAAAATTTGAAAAGTTTACTTCAGGTTGAGAATTTCTAATTCCACCACTTTTGTGTGTGTGTTGTTGTTTGATAGACATGACAGCATCTCCTCATTATTATGGAAAATATAGGGTTGGTGGTAATTACTATCTGAATATGAATGGGAGCAGAAGTGGGCATAGCCTGCACTGGCCTTTCTTTGACAAGGTATAACTTTCTTCTGAATTTCTGTGTTAATTAATGCTTATTTAAAAACCACTTTAATTGGTAGTAAACACCTCAACTTTTTGTACTCATTAAAATGCAGCCATTGATGTGTGATGGATTTTTTTTAAAGCTTAATTAACTTTCCTTCTGTATATGTAACCTATAATAATGACAAACATATTGGGAAAAAATTACCCCTGCTTTTTCCCCCTCTCTCCCTACCCCCATTATAAAGACATTTTTAGCTGTGGATGTCTCACTTTGTTAGGCTCAGATGCCATTAATTTGGCATTTTGGAGAAGAGTAGGTGGCAGGAAATCAAAGCTTTTTGAGATCTTGGTTATTTCTAAACCAAATAGTCATGTTTCTGATGAAGAAACAGGCTATTTTTTTAAAGAAAAGAAAATAATACCCTAGATGGTTCAAAACTTATCTTGAGTATCTTCGTGGAAAACATCAAATTTTTAAGCTTTTTTGGAAGTCTTTTCTTGGAGTGATTATAATTGTATAGGAATCAAGTAATGCATCCCTTCCCTTTTTCATTAGGAGATATAATAATTACTGTTAAGATAATATAACTACCTTAGAGAAATTTTGGAAAATAAGAAACAATTTTCTTAATAGTCTCATTATCCTCACACATCAACAGTTTTTAATTTTTCATAATCTCCTTGTGTTCTTTGTCCATATTGGGCACAAAATTGTTAAACAGTAAAACCACAGTCAGCAGATGTAGAAGGAAATCGACCAGAGCACCATTAGGAGGAATTGGAGGAATGAGGTGGAATGATCTTGTGGTTTAATAGCCATTGGATGGGAAACTTGGGTTTTATCCAGAAGGATGGGAGGAACAGCTGCAGGGGCCAAGTCATACGAGGGCCACTGTGGGAAATTTTCAGTCACTTAGAGGCTCTTGCAGTCCCTTCTTTTGGTCAACAGGGAGAACAAGTCTCATCATTTGATCAGATTCTGATTTGTTCACACCTCCAAATTATGTATCTCATGCCAGTTTCAGTCTCAGACTCATTGGTGATGACTATTAATCAGAGTTTCTTGTGATTTTTGCCCTTGTAGCTGAATTTCAATCATTTTTTTGAGTGAATGGCTGACCAGAAGCATGTAAGACTCTGGAGAGAACACAGTGAATGACTATGGAGACAACACATATCAAAGAAATTATCAAATGGCCTTGGATAATGCTTATTAATCAAGATCCTGACTCACCTAAGATCAGCCAGGAGAACAGTTCCATCCCCAACCCAAGGAGAAGGGAGGTTTGATATTAGTAAATTTGCCCAACACTTTGTTCATCCTCTTGATTTACTGAGGTTTAATCTCTGGCATCCAGAATAACATTACAGTATTAGGGAAAGGAATTTTAAGAATCTTATTTTAACAAAGTTTTAAACCAAGAGAGAAGGGAAAAGATAGTTATGAAAAGAAGAAAGAGACAAATAAAGATATGGCAGTCAGTGGCTTCCTGTGTTCTGGGGTCTTGATCTGGAGGTCATGGGCCAAAGCTGTCCATGTCTAGCTGTCTTGGGATTCTGGGAGATTCTTGGGAAAGCTGTGTCCTTTGGGATGCCATTTGCTTCAGAAGAATTCTGAAGGAGTCTCAGTTTTAGATCTCCAGTCAATATGGAAGTCCAGGATGTGGGCGTATCAGATCTTGGGAATCACGAATCCAATGGAAATGATTCCTTGGTATCTGACTGCAGTGTTTCTATTTGATGGTTCCTGATAAGGTCCCTTCCAAGAGGTACACCTCAGGTTTAAGACCACCAACCCAGAAAGTAGATAAGACAATTGTGATATCTTTATAGGGAGATCAGAGTAAGCCTGGAAGGTGAGATAATTAATAGTCTCTGAGATCAGGATGGCTTCGTTCAAGGACTGGATTTTTGACCACTCAATTTTGACATGAAAGATCTCAGGGAGAGCTGCCAAGAGATCTGTCTAATATTTTTGCCCTTTTCATATCCATCCGTGTTCAAATTTTGATCCACGTATTTGACATCATTTTGATAATCAAATAAACTGATAGGAGTCCCAGGATGTATGTTCCAAGGACAACCCTTAATTCTTTAGTGAACTTCTGTCTTTCCTTATTACTAGGGGTTGGGAAGTCCTTAACTAGCTGGTGCAAATCTGATCTTGGCCAAGGATTAAAGTTATAAATCCATTGGCCTTGGGGGTGATCTTCATCCCCATCTATATTAAAAAACCATTGTGAGGAGACGTTGTCTATTAAGCAGGATGTGTTCAGGAAGGGGCAGCAGAGGAGAGGAAAGAGAGTCTAGTGACGGTGCAGAAGTAGCAGAGCAAGAGTGAGGAGGAAGTCGAGGTTCGGGCGACAAAGAAGAGGCCAATATGCAATCAATTGTGTTAGGAGACGGAGAAGGGAGTTTAAGTTTGGATTTTAGCTCATCCAGGGTTTTATTAGCCTTTCCTAAGGAGTCCTTAAAAGAAGCAACTTTAGAATTTTCCTGTCTCTCAGAGGCCTTCTTATACTAGTAATAAATACTGACCATTGAATATTTGAAGTCTTTGATCCCTTTGATTCTAAAGTGCCATGCAGATGGATTATTTCACCCATATCCCAAGTTCACTAGAGTGGCCACTGAAGTTCTAAATTGTTCTTGGTAAGATTGCATCAGAGCTTCAAAGATTTGGTGCTGTTGGCACCATGTTTGTATATGTAAGAAGCTGGAGAAAGACCTGGAGGCTCATTGAATGGCTGGGGACTCTCAGAGTCTCAGCACCACATAACCATCTTGTTGTTGGAGCCCTGAGTTGTGAAATAAATCAAATGAAAACTTTTCACCAGGGCACTTCAGAGAGAAGAGCAAAGGCTTAGGTGGTGCTTCAATGTAAAGAGAGCCAAGTCCTGTGTCAGGGGCAGGACTTACTCAGCTGTCCAGTCCCTGGGACTCCCAAAAGGAGAGACTCAAGGGGTCTGCTGCATTCTCTGTCCTCAGTGGAGTGGTCTGGGCTGAGCAGCGGTGGATCCAGGCAGTGATTAGAGTCTTGGCATCAAAAACTGTGGAAGATAATCCACCAAGGCACCATTAGCATAAGCCTTTGTTTAGAATGCTACAGAAGGAGAAGACGGAAGGAGCGTTCTGCCTTGGGGAAGAAGGGAACACTTTTATAGAGCTTTTGCAAGAAGACTCAGCTGAAGCTCAGCTAGTTTGGGGAATAATTGGTCAAAGGTGGTTCTCAGAGCGGGAGGGATCATTCTTATGGTTTAGCAGCCATTAATTGGGCAATTCGAGTTTATCAAAATGGGTGGGGAAAACGTTTACAGGCTAAGTTCAAGTGAGGGTCATGGAAAATTTTTCAGTTCTTTAGGATCCTTTATACAGGCTTGCTACAGCAACAAAAGAAACAACTCTAGTGTGACGGGAGAAGAGTGAGTAAAAGGGAAGAATCTTCCAAGCGGCCCTCTGCTCAGCAGTGTTGTTCTTTACAAAAGCAGGGCTGGGGAGGTGGAGAGGGTTGTGGTGTCGATTCTTCCTCTGTATGCCTTATCCTTATCTCCACCCTATTAGTCCCACAACTCTACCAAAGCAGCAGGAAGAAGTGAATTTATAACTAAGCAGGGATAGAGAGCAGTATAATGCAAAGTTCCAAAGAAGATGTTATGGACTGAATGTTGTGTCTCCCCATAATTCCTGTGTTGCAATCCTAAGCCCTGATGTGCCAGTATTGGGGGTGGGCCCTTGGAAAGTAAGAATCTAAACACAAATATCCCTTGTGCCAGCCCAGTCCAGATACCTCTGCTTGAAATGTCTGCAACAGTCTCTTTAGTTGAGGACCTTATAGAGTCAACGAGAACGATTAGCTGAGTATACCTGGGCCCACATGATGGAATGAACCGCATGCATTTAATAAACAGGTGATGTAAGCCTGAGTGTGCATACCTAGGAATAACTACACGTGGTTTGGTTTGGATGTAAGTTTCCCATCCTTCCTCTAGTTTTGCTGCTTCTTTCTCTGGTTTTGCCTTATCCACTGATCTCTGAGCATCGCAGTCCCTGTGCAAGCTGAGCCTCCCCAGCTTGGCTGCCTCAGGGTGAGTTCCAACTTGGGAAGATCCTCAGCCTGGTTGCAACAGCTGGGCCACTGCCCTGAAGCTCCTTCACCATCATCCTGGGAATCCTTGAGTCTCTCCTGTGTTAGATTTCCAAATTCCTGAATCCCACGTCTTCATCTTTCATGTTCTAATAACTTCCAGAGTAATGGTGCAGAGGAGATAACATTTTTTTGAGTGTTTTGCCTGAGAGTGTATAAGTCCTTCAAATTTGATAGTTTGGCTAGACATAGAGTTTAAGCTGGAACCATTTCACTCAGAATTTTAGAGGCAATTCTCCTGGATTTTACTCATATTCTTGACCCTCTTTTCCTTTTTGAAAGCTTTTAGGATCTTTTCTGAATTCCTGTTATTCTGAATTTCCCCCTCATGTGCCTTTTTCTCAGTGTCCCAGTGATGAGGTGTTTGCGGGACCTTTTGATCTAGAGACGCGTATCCTTCAGCCTAGAGACTTTATTATATTATTTCTTCTGTTTGCTGTTCTTTCAGGAATTCCTGTTAGTTTTGGGCCTTTTTGAGTGATTTAAACATTTTCTTTCTTTTCTATTTTCTTTTTATTCTCTCTGGGAAATTTCTTCAACTTAATTTCCCAGTGTCTCTATTGAGTTTTCTTTTAGCAGTCATCTTTTTAATTTTCAAGAATCTTTCTTATTCTTTGGATACACTGATTTCATAGCATTCTGTTCTTATTTTATTAATGATGTATTTATGTATGTTTGTCTCTCTAAGGAAAGAGGAATTAGAGTTTTAGTTTTCATTTTTCTTGTTTCCAGCGTGATTCCCTCTGTTCTGATTATCTAGTGCTGTGTAACAAACTCCCCTCCCCCGATCTCAGTGGCTTATAATAATATTTGTGTTGCTCATGCACCTTCGATTTAGCAGAACTCAGTATGTACAGCTCATCTTTGGTCCATTCAGTGTCACCTAGGGCCAGAATCGTCTGAAGCCTTGCCCACCCGCATGTCCGGTGTCTGGGTTGGGGAAATTTAGACAGCTGGAGCGTCTCTCTCTAGCAGCAGGTGTTCCTGCCAGCACAGCAGCTTCAGGGGCATCAGACTTCGATGTGATGAGTCAGGGCTCCTAAGGCACATGTCCCAGGAGTGTGAGCTGGGTGCAAGCTGCATCCTTTTTCTTACCCAGCCTCAAAGGTCACATAGTGTCATTTCCCCTAAACTCTACTGCAGTTCTGTGCAACTGAAATATAATGTGAGCCATTATATTTGCCACACGTGTTACTTGAAGCTTTCTAGTAGCCACATTAAAAAAGTGAAAAGAAATAGTGAAATTAACTTTAATAACATATATTTTTATTTTATTGTTACTTTTTTATTGAGGTAACATTGGTTTATAACATTCTACAGATTTCAGGTGTACATCACTATATCCTTATTTCTGTGTTCACCACCCAAAGACTAATTACGTCCGTCACCATACACATGTGCCCTAAAGTCATATATTTTAATTAACCTAATATATTCAAAATATCATTGTAATGTGTAATCAATATAAAATTGCTAATAAGGCATTGTACATTATTTTTTCCTACTGTCTTCGAAACCCAGTTTATATTTCATACTTACAGCACATCTCGATTCAAGTGCTAAATTTTTTTAAGATGCTAAATTTTGAATAGTTAATGAAATGTAGTCCTCAAAACAATCAAATCAGTGGAAAAATATTTTATACTGCTTCAATTTTTGAATTTAAATGATTTTGAATTGAATAACATTATCATTTCAGTTCTTCAGTTGCGATAGCTGCATTTCAAGGGCTCGATAGCCACATGTGCCTAGTGGCCACCATCTCTCGTATTGGACACTATGATTCTGTTAGTTGAAGTCCCACCCAGATTCCAGAGGAGAGAACTTAAACCCCACCTCTCAATGGGAGAAGGGGAAAAGTTTTAAAGAAGATGTGGGGACAGAGATATTGTGGCTGCTTTCGGAAAATACAATCCATACCCTCCAAGTTTTCCTTGGTTTATTTGCTTTGGTTTCTGTATTTCACGGTGAAGACTTTCCTCTGACATCTATTTACTGCAACTGAAGCTCTCAGAGGCTGATTGCAAGCTGTGTGTGTGGGACCAGGCTTATCTACTGGGAGACTTCACTGAAGGGTGATTGACGGGGCCAGTTATCTTATTGGGGATGCGTCACAGGTCAGCATCAGTTGGTTGTCTCTCTTAGGTCAGATTGTTCAGAGAAGAATCAATCTCCTGGGGGCATTTAAGCCTGGCTGTCAGTGTTCTGGAGGCAGTGGAGGAGGCAGGGGTGGTGTCACTTTTCACCTAACGCCATCACTTCAGTAAGGTACCCCACCTCTGCCCTCTGTTGCACCTGGTGTCAATACCAGAGCTGCTCTGACCTAATTAGACAAAGAATAAGCCTCTCAGGGCTTGCTGGGTTGGGAAGGAGTCTCCTGGCTGCCACAGGTAGGGTTGGGGAGCAGCCAGTCCTCTTCTTCCAGCTCCACCTTCCCTGAGCCTCCGGAGGAAGACCCCTGAGCGCCTCCGGGCCCTCTACTGTGAAGCTGTCCCACTTCAGGGGCCTCTTCTCTACAGGCTCTTATCTTTCATATTTTTCCATGCTACTAAGCCAGTTATCACTCCTACATCCACTTTCTGTCCCCAAAATATTTGGAGACATTCGTTATGTGCTGTCTTCTCCTTTCTTGTTTTCCTTGTCCTTTGTATATCCCTTTGCTTACTATTTTAGCAGGGTTTTAGAAGGAAGCAGAGATAGCTTTAAGGAAGGAAAGCCCCCATGTCCTGCTAATATGACAATGCCATGCGAACAAACATCGGGGCCATTTGGTGCCTTAGAACTGTTAGCTGTCGGGCTCAACAATTGTGCTGCTTTAAAAATTAAAATTTAGGGTCCAATTTTATGATAAATTACGGTTGATATAGTGACCAGTCAATAGATATTCACTGAGCAGCTGGTATACGCTGAGCATCGTCACTGCCGTGGGGATGCAGTGGTAAACAGGGCCGAAAGGCACGTCGTCCGGCGCTCCCAAGCTTTTGTGTGTGCAGGTCACTGGGGATTTGTTAAAAATGCAAATCCTGTGTCAGTCAGTCTCGGGTGGGGCCTGAGATTCTACCGATAGAGAAGACTTATCCCCTCACACAGGACTCCCAATCAACTTCTGAACCCGCCACTCAACGTGAGCAGACATTAGAAGAAAGTCTCTGACATGAAAGATGTTTCATTATAAACTTCGCATGGGAGTGGCATGCTCTGCCTGTCTATGCTCTCACAAGGCTTTGCTTGGCCAGAAGTTGATGAACGGCCTATTATAGGCTTCTCTATCCATTGTGTTTATAGGCTCCTGGAATCTCGGGGTTGGAAAGGACCTAAGAAATGACTAGTGCAAAGGCCCCTCTGTATTACTTACATTCCTGTTGTGGTTTCCTTGTGGGTCAAGCACCAGCCCCCAAGGTTGCGGGATCGTATCTTCATATTGAGCACCCAAAGGCAGGGTTGAGGTGTGTTGGGAGATTAATACGCCAACTGCTCTAACTGTGGCCCATCCACGTGTGGGCACAGGTTTCATCATAGGCACCATCTATCTGTCCCAGTGGCTTCAGTGTCCCTCCAGGCCCCTGTGACTAAGATCAAATCTGGGAGAAACCCAGGGACAGAAGTCACGGTGCCTGGAACATTGTAAGTATTCAAGGATAATAGCTCATTTTTTTGCATATATCTTTCCCACTGGACTTTTAATACTTAAAATATTGTCTAAGGGCCAGCCCTGGTGGCCTGGTGGTTAAAATTCGACCTGCTTGCTTTGGTGGCCCGGGTTCAGTTCCCAGGCATGGAAACACACCACTTGTCTATTAGTGGCCATATTGTGGCAGTGGCTCACATGAAAAAAAAGAGGAAGGTTGGCAACAGATGTTAGCTCAGGGTGAATCTTCCCCAGCGGGAAAAAAAAAAAAAAGTCTAAGTACTAGAAGCATCACCTGGAAGCTTGTTAGACTCTCAGGCCCTACTCCAGATCTACTGAAACAGAACATGCAGTTTTACCAACATCCCCAAGTGACATGCGTGCACACTTAAGAAGTTTGAGAAGCACTAGACTATATGCTTTTTCCTGCTTTGTTTGCTACAAAACTTTGTCAGTACCGTACCAGTGCTTGGCATCTGCTGGCTGCTCAGTAAGTGCTAGTTGACTGGCTGACTGCTGGTCACTGCCTTAGGTCCTCAGCAAGTCAGGCTGCAGCATGAATAGAGCTCGAAATCCGTGCCAGGATGGGAGGCAGGGAAGAAGAAAAGTCTTTGCTTTGTGCCTGAGAACTTGGACCTATTTGGAAGCACAGTAGCAATAACTAGCATTCCCTTCAAGATGCATCTTAGGATCTTTCAGACTGAAACTGACCTTTGAGATTCCCCCATTTCTTAAACAGTCCTGGAAACCTGATGCCATCCCAGACTCCTTCCAGCTCTGAGGTGACTTGGACATTAGAGCAGATTTTGAGCTTGCTCAGGGGCAGCCCTGAGGACCGGAATTCGGGGTGCGGCTCTTCCCCAGACATGACCCACACGCTGGCTGTGTTTCCTACGACAAAAGGCGAGCGTAGGATGTGCCAAAAGCCAGGAGAATCCAGGACCTTCCTCCCAGCCGTGCTGAATTATTTTAAGAATCCTTGGATTTCAAATTACCTAATTTGAGATTAGCCTTATCTTACCAAAAGATTTTATAAATAATGTAACAATAAGGTTCTGAATAGTGTTATAATAATATTTTATTTAGTTAATAACATACCAACTGAAAAAATATAAAAATAAAATGTCTCTTCAATAGACCCATCATACTGAACACTGATGACCATTGTCTAGGATTGCATTTAAAAGGTACAGATTGTTGAACCAAAGCTTTCCTTACCCCAGAACGTAGCCTGGAATAATTAAAATCACTGAAGTCTTGATACAAATTTATTTTTCTTAAAGTAAAAATTTCCCCAAATTTAAAATAATATATATTCATTACACAAAATTTGAAAAATGTAGACACTTTAAAGAAGAGATAAAAATCTCTATAATCCACCACTCAGAGATAATCACTGGTAATGTTTTTAATATATTTCCTTCTAGTCTTTTTATGCAAATTATATATTGTTATACAAAACAGATTATTCTGTATAGAAAATTTTGCATCTTTTTGTTTATCTAACATTACATTGAAATATTTCACATTTCACTGTTCTTCAAAAACACTATTTTGCTTTACCCATAATATTCTGTTACAAGGGTATCCCCTGGGTTTTTTGTTTTTTGGGTTTTTTTTGATGATTTTTCTTTTGCTGATCACTTAATTTCCATTTTTTGCTATTACAAGTAATGCCACAATATCCTGGGGCCTGTCTTTGGGAAACAGTCTGAAATTCATGCAAAATCTTTTTTACTGGATCAAGCTGGGATTTAAGCTTATTTAAGACTCTTGCTATATACTTGCCAAACCAGTCTCTGGAGTAAGGTTCCACTTTGCTCTGGCTTTATGGAACTAGTTGTGTTTTCTTTTTTTTTAAGATTGGCACCTGAGCTAACATCTGTTGCCAATCTTTTTATTTATTTATTTTTTCTTCTTCTTCCTCTCCCCGAAGCCCCCCAGTACATAGTTGTATATTCTAGTTGTGAGTGCCCCTGGTTGTGCTATGTGGGACGCCACCTCACCGTGGCCTGATGAGCGGTGCCATGTCTTTGCCCAGGATCGGAACCGGCAAAACCCTGGGCTGCCAAAGCGGAGCGTGCGATCTTAACCACTTGGCCATGGGGCTGGCCCCTGGAACTAGTTTTTTGAAAAGTGAGGGTCAAAAACCCCAACTCCAATCAGTTGAGTGTTCTGCTTAGCTCAATTTAATTCAGTGGATGGGAGGTGGCGCCCATGGCTGAGCCTGAGGCAGGTATCAGAACACAGAGCAGGGGAGTGGAGAAGAGTTGAGAGTGGTGGTTGGGGTTCACTTAGTTGGTATCAGTGTTTCTGGTGTCTTAGGTAAGGACAGATCCCTCTAGACTAATGTAGCGCCACGAATTTCCTGGTAATGAGTTCCTCTGTCCCTACCATCTCCTCTCGCCTGAGTCCCCTGCCCTCTCCATCTCCACCTCTTCTGTACCAGCGACTTTGCTCTTCCACCGACTTGTAACTTCTGAGAATCTGGTCATCACCATTAATGCACTGGGCTGGGGTTGCGGGGCAGGGGCAAGTATTCCATCATGGGTGACAGACCTCATTCATTACTGTGGTCAGGATAAGCTAGGTAATGTTATGGTGACAAATAGTTTCAAAACCTTAGTGGCTTTATGTCATCAAGTCTATTTCTCCCTAGGCAGCTGTCATCCAATGAGGTGTGACTCAATGATCCGGTTTGCTTGGATTTCGTGGCACCTTGATCTTAAGACGTGATTTCAGGATGAGCATGGCAGGTGATGAGTGTACAGAAAATTGAACATTGTCTCTTAAGTACTTGCAACCTGGAAGCAACACACAGTTCTAGCCTTCGGATCAAGATTAGGCACATGACCTCACCTAATTGCCTGGGGTCAGGAAAAAGTGATCGTCTCTACGTCTAGGAAGGAAAGACAACTGGAAATATTGGTGAGCATTATGATGTCTACTTGAATTACCAAAAAAGAGATCTCAAAATGTGCTCCAAACACAATAATTAGAGAAAAACATCATTATTAAATATGTGCAGGCAGCGTCGATAAATAATGACTTATGAGAGCACCCATTATATAGGATTCATGTTTCAAACAGAATTTGTTGTTTACAAATATATGAAATTGGATGCCTCATGATGAAAACAACTACATCAAATTAACCTGGATGTCATGATGGAGCTCCAGGTAACCCAGGGATCTACCTATATTTTCAGATGCAAATCGTATCACTTAAAGGGAGAGTGTTACGATTTAGCTAATTGTGAAGGGATGGCAAGCAGGTTTCTATTTGTGTGCCACAGCTGCTTGATTGGTAGTAAGCAGCTTGGAACTCAACTGCTGTGTTGAGCAGGACTCTAAGGCAGTTTCTAGGCTCAATGGGGAAGAGTGCAGTGATTCATGCATTCAACACATATTGACAAAGCACTTACTACGTGTAGACATGGTACCAAGTGCTGATGCTTACAGTTCACATGGAAGTTACAGTGTCAATGTCATTTATCGATGTCTGTCATGGGATGCTTGCGTGCATGCATGTGTGCATGCTCATGTGTGTAGTGGGTGAGGGAAGTGGAGGCACATTATTTTCTTCATATTTCCATCTCTAAGCTGACTGTTCAGTCAGTGCTAGATTAATTCAAGCGTAGGAGTAATTGCTAATCAGCTGTCTCTCACATGCACTCCCATAAGAAGTATGCAGATTTTGAAGTATTTTTCTCTTGTCATGAGAGTCCTGCAGAACTAATCATATGCTTTGTCCCTGTGACATGTGTTTTCAAGGAGACTAAAGGTGTTAATGGATTACCATCTCCTTTTAAGTTTCTCTTCCCCCGGCTCATTCCTCTGGCTGCTATGTAAAACTTTGCTTATTCATATTAGGTCCCAGATTCTGCTGCCTCACATGGAATTTTCTACTTTCTTAAAAAGCTTAAACTAGCAAATGGGAATGAAATTAGCTTCCCCTCTCTGTTCCTATAATTTTTTTTTTAACCCACCCAGGGCAGAGCAGGAGGAATGCTACTGTTCCTCGTCCATTGCTTCAGCAGAAGTGATCTGAAGACCAGCAGTATCTCCAAAAGGGGCTCATTCTAGGCTGGGGCTCTTGGGTGGCTTCCCCATAGTTTCTCTACCATGAAACTCAAGTGAAATGATAAAGGGCACAAAGACAGCCTTAGCAAGACCAACACCGTCAATTCACTGGTTTCCTGTCTCCCTTTGTTCTCATCTGCAGCCTCTCTTGGCTCCCCAACCTCACTCCTTCCAGAGAGCACAATACTTGCTTGGGACCTTCTCTGGTTTGCAGTGGGCAGTAAGAAAGGGTGGTGCCAGCCTCGAATGGTAACAAGGCTGTATAGTGTTGGCCTATTTCCAAATTAAAAAGAATGAAGAATTTATTTCTAAAGAAAAATAGGAAATACATTGTTACACATTTTTCTTCTTCATTATTTTGATGTCTATATAATAAATATGAGAAGTCAAGGAACAGGTTTTCTAAAATATTTTCTCTATTGGGATCCACTGAGTATTTAGTACTTGTAATTATAATGATATATATATAGAAACAGATTTGGAACTAGATGTTAAAACACCATGTCTATCCATTAAAAGACATTTCACACCCACTATGGGAAACTTTTTGAAGCTGTTTCATTGGTGTAAGGATCCTTTTGTCCTCTGAGTATTCATTATCCGAATCCCCAGCTGCATATGGAAGGAAAAATCATCCTAATAAGAAAATTCTCAATAATGATGTGACTGCTTATAAAATCAGTCTCCACTCAAATGTCCCTCCGTACTTAGCACTAGAGTTTGAACCCTGCCCACTAGGTCAATGTCTTTAACATTTTTGGCTCTCAGTCCATCTCAGCTAATTTCAGGGTATGGGAAACATTTGAAAACACTAAGGCAAATAACGTGCAAATAGATTGCAAAGTGAAATTGCAAATATTGCAGAAGATCCAAGTTTTCCTAAAGTTGTTGATAGTGATGCGGAGAACAGCAAAGCGCTTGACAGTGGAGATCTGGCAAAGCGGGGTTTAATAAAAAATTGAAGAAGAGACAATTGAAGTGGTTGATGACAAGATAGGTGTTTAAAAGAGAATTATTTGAACCCTAAGAACACTGATATTATACCTAAGTATTTAAAAAATTATCTACTTTGTGCCAGCCCTGGTGGCCTAGTGGTTAAGTTCAGTGCTCTCTGCTTCCGCAGCCCAGGTTTGGTTCCTGGGTGCGGACGTACACTGCTCGTCTGTTAGCAGCCATGCTGTTGCGGTGGCTCATGTAAAAGAAACACGAGGAAGATTGGCAACAGATGTTAGCTCAGGGTGAATCCTACTCGGCAAAAACACCCCAAAACAAAAACATCTGCTTTGTACTCTTATTTCATGCCAACAAATAAAGTAAAACAATATCAGAGTCCATAAGAACTTTAGAAATGTTTAGTCCAACCCTCTCACTTTAGAGATGAAGAAGACCCAGAGAGGCTGAAGATGTTGCACAAGGTCATGCTGCTGGTGATGGAGCAGGACTAGCCCTCAGGTCTGCCTACCTTGCCAGTTCCTCTAGTCACTCCAGCTAGAGTCGTACTTGACCTCTTTTTTCTCATAGCTCACGTCCCACCCATGAGCAAATCCTGCTGCCCTCTCTTTCAAAACATACCTGGAATCCGACCGCTTCTCCTCCCCACTCTCCCATCCACCCTGGAGCGTTGCAATAGCTTTCCACCTGGGCTCCCACTCTCATCCTTGTCCCTAGACTGTCCTCCTCATAGCTGTCACTGTGATCCTTTTAAAACAAGTTTATCCCTCCTCTGCTCAAACCTTCCAGCTGCTTCTCATCTCCCTCAGAATAGAATCCCAAGTCCTTCCTGAATTTATAAGGCCCAACTGAGTCTTGCTCCTGCTGACCTCTCTGATGTCATCCATTTCACTGTCCTCCCCCGACGCTGTGCTCCAGTCACCTGGCCTCTTTGCTGTTCCTCAACTCCCCAAGCTCACCCCCCATTCAAGGCCTTTGCTCTTCTTTTCCCTCTGCCTGGAGACTGTTCCCCCAGATACCCCACTTCCTTTTGGTTCTTTTCACATGTCCCGAGTGCCCATTCAAGAGAACACTCCACCTTGTCATCCTCTCCTGCTGTCTTTTTCTTCATAAGAGAAAAGATCAAGACTTGACAAGTATACGTATATGTTTGTTATCTGCCTTCCCACCAGAATATAAACTCTGAATTCATTGCCTGTTTTCAGTGTATGCATCGGGCATCTGTACCTCTCTTGTTTGCAGGTCCTGTTAGAGCACAAACACTGTTAGTAGATGCTAAATAAGTAATTCTTGAATAAACAAAGAAATAAATTACATGAACCATGAAATGAATAAGTTATCTATCTACATTAGGGTTATGTGTGAGAAAATTTTTAAAAGTCAGAATGTTTTGTCCACTTTCTTCCTCCAACAGCTCTGCATCCTGTTGTGTGTTTATCTATCCCGTGCACTCACGCGCTGTGCTCTTTGCCGGGAAAGCTCACCTGGGGAACCAGGAGACTCAGCTCCCTGCTTCCCAGTCTCTTGGTGAATAGATGGGGGCAAAGTCACTTGCTCACACTTCAGGATCCCAGGCTTGCAAGGACACTGGGAGTCTTGCTCACCCACAGCCGTTGGGGCCGTGGAGAAATCACTTACATGGATGAAGGACTTCTTAAAAAACTTTTAAGTTCAGAATGTAGGCAGCTCTCTCTTGGTCAGTGATTTTTACGTAGTTTCAGGGTGTTTGGCATCTCTGTACTCCTGCATTTTGACCAGAAGGAAGGAGAGAAGTTCCATCCAAGTTGTCAGACTTGTAGTGAGAAAAGAGGTTGAAATTCCTGGATTTCAAAATCAGCTTCGCTGGATTTTTTTTCCTTTCTGAGGGAGCTTGGGGTTAGAGGTGTACTGGAGAGCGGGGCCGAAGCGGGAGCTCCCACGTTAAGGTGCAGATACTGTTTGGGGACATTTGTTTTGAAAGTTTGGGAAACATTTAAGGACTGAGGGATTTTTTTTTATTATTATCAATTAGTGGTGGAGCAGGGAAAGGGAGATAACGAGGTGAGGAGAGGGGAGCTCAGCGCAGAGTGGCAGCAGTTATTACGGTTGAAGGAGGTCAGGCCAAGCATGAGGAAGAAGCGTTACTGTGCACACGGAGAGGCCGGAGGTGTCACCCCAGAGCAGTAGAGCGGTTGCATGGCATGGAACAGCTGGGTCAGTCTCTTCTCAGGGGACAGAGGTGTCTGGGAGCAGAGATGACTCTAGGTGACTGGCTTTTATAATCCTTGATTCCGGGTTAGTCCCCTAAATTTCAGGGTCAACAATACTTAACTCATTTTAGTGGCGATTGACCTGACAAATTGGCACCTGGGAGATTTTCAGGGTTGGAAGATTCTATCTCATCTCCAGACCCTTCTCCCACAACAGAATCAACTTGGGGAAGTCGGCGAGTGGCGCTAAAACTCCTCTCCTGCCCTCGGCTTTGCCCTGTAAACCCCTGCCTGTAATACCCTGCAGTGTGGAATTTCCTGGCGCTATAGAATGAAAGCGAGCCTGGCCCTCAAACCTCGGTCCTGATTGAAGGATGAGTGAGCCTACTAACTGCCATCTAAGCAGCTTCGCCAGCCCCACAACGTGAGGACGGGGTAATGATGTCCAATTTTACACACTTCAGATCCATTAGTAGCAATTACCTTTCTCGAGGTGTTTTGAGTTAGTTTTAACATAGCATTCTTGCAGTTGGTGGATAATGACAGTAATAATGTACACAACATTTTCAAGTCGCTGTTTTTAGCTACAATAACGCCATTAGTAGGTCTATTTAACAGATGCATTTCATGCTAAAAGTTAAGGTTCTCGTGATTCGTTTCCCTTCCCCCATGCGAACCTTAACTGCTGTTTTATTCAAGGGAGATTTTTCACTCCCGAGTTTCAGAGATATTTTTCCTATTCTGGGTCTTCCTGTTGAAACGGGATGGTTGTGTGACTGGTTCCACCTAGAATTGTATTTGTTTAGCTGTTCTTATTTAGTTCTTCTTTTCATGACATGCAAACTGACCCAGAAACCCACAGCTCACAAAAATGGAAAATGCGTGTATTTTCTGAAACTCACTTGGGATGTCTGTGAGAGATTACTGTATTTTCCATGCTGCTTCAAGGCAGATAGATGACCACTGAGCTGCTCGGGGGAGAATCTCTCAGAAGGGAGGTGTCGGTCTCTTCTAGGGACTCCATCGAGTTGTGTGTGTGTGTTTTTAACTCCCTCCAATGAGCCAGAAGAGGAGTGTTTACTCCTCTCCGCCTCTGCCACCCCTGCCTGGGAGCCGTCTCTGACCGCTGCAGCCACCAGACAGCTCTTCTCCTCTCAAACGCTGCATCCGTGTTAGCTGGACTCCTTTTTGGACACTCTTCTGCACGGCCTCCTCCCATCCCGGCCTCTTGCTTCTGTTGCTGTTTGGGCTCCATTTTGTAGCTGGTCATTCATGTGTCTCATTTCCTGTGTTAGTTTCCCAGGGCTGCTGAAACAAAGTAACACAAACCGAGTGGCTTAAAACAACAGGTGTTTTATTCTGGAGGCTGGAAGTCTGAAACAAAGGTGGTGGCAGGGCGGTGCTCCCTCCCAAGGCTCTAGGAGAAGATCCTTCCTTGCCTCGCTCAGCTTCAGCTGGTTCCAGGCTTCCTTGGCTTGTGGCAGCGTAACGCCCATCTCTGCCGCTGTCTTCCCACGTCTTCTCGTGTGTCTCTGTCTCTTCACACGGCATGCTTTTTATAAAGACACCAGTCATATGAGTTAAGGGCCCACTCTAATGACCTCATCTCAACTTGATCACCTTTGTAAAGACCCTATTTCCAAATAAGTTCACATGCACAGGTAACAGGGGTTAGGATTTCAACGTTCCTTTTCAGGGGACATAATTCAACTCATAACACCCCTCAAGGAAAGTGTAACCTTCTTGAAGTCCAGAGTATTTGATGTACTCCCGTAAGCAGTGTTTCCTGAAACCTCGGCTAGGGAACAGGAATCCTTAGGTTCTTGTTAAAAAGAGTGTCCTTAAACAATTAGAGAATCGTTATATCTATGTCCCTGACCTGGGGACTCAAGATGCCTCTTAGCATATTAAAGGCTCTGAGAAATCTTGCTCTAAAGACATTTGTGTAAGTCAAGCTTATTTTCACTAGCTTTTTTGACCACAGGAACTTTTTTTTTGCTCCGAGTTTCCTCCATTAACAGCAGTGGAATAGACTTTGGGTGAATATAGTGCCATTCAATGTTGTTTCTGCCATATGAATTGCCCCAAATGAGATAAGCAGAATAATACGACATTCAGTTGAGTAATTTTTTTTTTTTTTTTTGGTATAGTATGAAATGGGCACTGAAGAGCAGGAGCGATTTTTAAAAGACTCAAGTTTGACTGATACTCAAATTCAGTTGAAAGCTGGACAGGATGGCTGTGAGGGTCCCCAAGCTCGATCTACTCAGCTGACCCCTGTGTGGTTGTATTTCCTCGTTTGAAAATGGGGACAAGCATAGATGTTAAAAATGTACAGCGCATAATTACTATTTGAGCCTAGTAATTCAGCCAGGAAAATCAGCGAAGTCAGTAGGTCCTTATGCTATTCTGTGCTTTCAATCACAATGATTTTAAATGATGTGATAGAATGGTGAGCTGCCTGGGGAAAACTTCATTCTCTGCTTGTATTTAAAGGAACATAATGGTGATAATTTTCCAACAACAACAACAACTCCTCTTTTTGACTCTTTCAACATCACGTGAGTTCTTTATGCATCTTTTTGGAAAAAGTTCGATCCCAGGTGGACTTTGCAGTAAACCTGTGGTGGTTGTTTCTTTTTCCTCTCTGCCCATTGGTGTGATTTGGGGTTACAAATCCGTTTCAGTACTTCCCTGGGCAAAATCTTATTAGGAAGCTCAATCTCTGGACAAAAATGTCACATATTATATTGCAAAGGCAAATGAAAATGTTTTTGGAATCATGGGTGTGTCCTGGTTTCAGATGAAGCTGGTATATTTATCACAAATGGATACATTAGAGGCCTATTTCATAAAAAGCATTATCTGTTTATTAAAATATACGACTTGGGGGGCTGGCCCCATGGCCTAGTGGTTAAATTCAGTGCACTCTGCTTCAGTGGCCACAGTTCAATTCCTGGGCGAGGACCTATACCACTTGTCCGTGGCCATGCTGTGGTGGTGACCACAGACAAAATAGAGGAAGATTGGCACAGATGTTAGCTTAGGGCCAATCTTCCTCAGCAAAAAAAAAAAAATTAAAAATAGATAAAAAATAAAATATACAAGTTGGTATTCATAGCAAGCTCCCTTTAAATAGTAAATACTCCTGGTATATTTCAGTTAAGATTTAATTCATGGATATCTGATTTCTATACCAATTTTCAGATTGTATCAGTAGACACATACAGTGGTTAAAAGCACTGGCTTTGAAGTCAGACAGACCTGTGTTCAAATCCTGATGACTACACTCCTCGCTATCCCTGAGAGCTGGTCCAGATGGCTTACTGTGGGAGCTTCAGTTTCTTATCTGTTAAATGGGAATAATAACACCTACCTCAAATGGTTATTGTAGGGACTAAATGAGATGATGTCTTTAAAGCTCTATTACTGGTATGTAAAGAGTAGAGTTTAATGCTCAGCATATTATGATGCAACATATATAGAAAGCTTAGCTCATCACTCAATAAATATAGCCAGTATTATTATCTACTCCCTTATAACCATTCACATTTTCCACTCATTTAAGAAAATACTTATTGAGTGTCTACTATGTGCCAGGCACTATTCAAGTGGCTGGGGATATAAGAGAGAACAAATAATTTCCTGCCTATATGAGCTGGTGTTTTGGGGAGAGGCAGACAATTAAATTAATAAGCAAATAGTATGTCAGGTGCTGAGAAGTGCTACAGAGGAAAATAAAGCAGAATGATGTAGGTAGGGTATGCAGTGTGTGTGTGTGTGTGTGTGTGTGTGTGTGTGTGTGTAGGGGGTTATGGGGTGTTATTTTATAGAGAATGATTAGGGAAGGCCTCACCAATAATGTGACATTTGAATAGAGAGAAAGGAAGTGAGGAGAGAGTCTTCATGCATAGTTAGAAGCAGATGCAAAGGTCCTGGGGTGGACATATGCTTGGCTGTGTCTGAGAAGCTGCAGGAAGTTACACGGCTAGGAGAATGAACCAAGGGGAGGAGATGGGGATGAGGTCAGAGAGTGAGCCTGGGCCTGGTCAGGGGGACTTTGCAGGACCTGGTGCATAGCCAGGATTTTATTCTGAGGGAGGTGGAGCCAATAGCAAGTTCTGAGCAGATGAGTGGTAAGATCTGACTTACGTTTCAAGAGGACCTGTCTGGCTCTGTGCTGAGGACATATTATACTGAAATACAAATGGAACTCATGGTGTATATACATTTAAATCACGGGCTCTGAAACATAGCTTTCTGAAGAAGTCTTCTCTGACTTGTTGCTTGTCTTCTCCTTTTCCTAGCCCTAGTCTTCAGTACCCTGTTGGGCACTCTCCTTTTGTAGCTGCCTCTTCCCAGGGTGGCTAAAGATCATTGATGTTAATGGCAGTGTCTCCGGTCGGGTGACCATAACAAAATGCCATAGACTGTGTGGCTTAAATAATAGTTCTGGAGGCTGGCAGTCAGAGATTAAGGTGCTGGCAGAGTAGTTTTCCTTCTGAGGCCTCTTCTGTTGGCTTGCTGTGTCCTTACATGGCAGAGAGAAAGAGACAGAGAGAGATGCTGTGTCTTCTTATAGCGACACTAGCCCTATCTGATCAGGGCTCTATCCTTATGACCTCATTTAACCTGATTACCTCCGTGATGGCTCTATCTCCAAATTTAGTCATATTGGGGCTTGGGGCTTCAAAATATGAATTTGAGGGGGACACAAATGTTCAGTCCCTGGCAGAAAGGAAGTGACATATTAAGAGTTCAGTTCTTTTGTTACCAGAATGGAGAGTATGCTCATTTAGCTAAAATAACATTTGTCACCCCCGTCTTAGGAGAAACCCAGTGGTTGCCATCATCTGTCACACTGAGGCGCAGCCTAGCAGAGTTGCCCTGGATGTGATAACAACTACAGGGATTGAGAGCCAAAGACCAGGGCTTCCATGGGGATGATTTGACCAGGTTGCCTTTCAACATGAGAGGCTTTGGGAGGAGATGGTCACCGGATCCCCTCAGCAGGGCCGCCCCAGGCCTTGCGCAGGCCATGTTCCGTACACCGGCTCCTGCCTAAGGGGCGACGGAGGGCTGACCCCCAGCGGGCTCCTCCCATCCAGCCTCATGACGGGCGCCCTTCTCTGTTCACACAGACGTTCCGGCCGGCAGCAGTCTCCTTACTGCAAGGGTGTGAGCGGACAGTAACGACGTCTTCTCTGTCCTCAGAAGAAATTTCTCTCCGGTGTGAGTATCAGAAATAGTTGTGCTCCCCTTGAGCCACTGTTTCCTTTTATCTTCTGCATCCATCCAGTGGCATGTTGCTCTTCCATGGATTGTGAGAAAGCTGGGAATCAGGTTGGGGCCTCCTGGCCAGCAAGTCGATGGGATGTCGTGGTAGACATTCCGAGTGCCAAGGGCCCTTATCATGCGGGATTCCTGGCCTCTGAGCTCTATGGGTGGGGCTGGGACACCTTATACGGTTATTAGTTTGAGAACATGTTTTCCACATTGCTTGGACTGGGCCCTGAGTTGAATTTTGGTTTGCTTACTTTATGGAATTATGATGTCCACATTCATTCCTTGATATTCATTGAGTATCCCTCTCTGTGCCAGTCACACAAGGGTGATGAAGACAGGCTCCTGCCCCACCCTCAGGAGCTTGCAGGCTAATTAGGGAGGCGGCAGGTAAACAATCCAGCAAGGGGATTTTAGACTGGGACAGCGGCCTACAGGAAGCAAGCAAGGTGCTTGACGGAGAGTTACTGTGTGGGGGGAGGGAGCGGGGGCTTCTTTCGACAGAATAAGCAGGGAAGGCTGCTAAAGAACGTCAATTTAGATAATGTAAGTTAAGACCTTAGCTTGGTGCCTGACACATGGTAAGCGCTCAATTCTTGATAATCTGCTATCACTAGTATTACTGACTGTCACCTCTCCCTCATTATATGCTGCCCAACACATGAAGGGCAGAGGAACACATGGCCAAATTTGAAGAAACGATGAGGGCTTTGCCGGTGTGCCAGCCTTGGACGGTCGGGGAACTCCAGCTCATAATACCTGAGTGTATCTTTTCCCTCTTTCCATCTTGAAAGGCAGGCCTTCCGCGTTGGGTGGAGCTAAGCAACTGCTGTGCATCTGCTCTTGGGTTTATCATTTGAGCCCTCTCTCCAGCCGTCACCCCCAAGCATCCTTCTGCTGCAATTGCCCAGTATCTTTAAATTTGCATTTTCCTGATTGTTATTGTAGTGCAAGTTTCAATTCATGCCCATTTAGAACCAAGGGCAATTAAATCCTGAATTAATGCTGGGACAATGAATAGCAAAATACCCTTCTTTGCAGAGATAACATTCAGTGTACAGGAGTGTCATGAAATGGGTTGAAATATATCCTCTCTAACTTCATGTTTTCAAGCACTCTCTGAGCTTCTAGAACAGTTGGCCTATCTGGTGGAAGACGAGGGAAGGTTTAGGGCTGGGAGTTTGGGCGAGTATAATAGGCTGACTTCACTGTAGTCCTCGGAAAGATGCGAAGCACCTGAAAGTTTGTGAGCGAACCTGGTTGAAGTACTTGGAAAGGCAGTGGCCTCCATCTTGCCTACAACTGGGTGCCTTCCCTTGGTTACCTGAGGGAATCCGCTTACGACTCTATTACCCGGTAAATTAGGAGAGTGATTCAGTCAGGTATATTTATCATGAAGAGAACTGAAGATAATTAATACACTGCATTGAATGCAAATTGCACCCACAGCACTTATCTCGTTTTCAATTAGCACAAATGTTACAGCGCTGCAGGCTTGTTATGGTTTTACCATGGGCTGGGTAATTAATTTCCGTGAGCCACATATCAGGCACCTGGTAATGCCGTTTATTAATAAATGTCACCCCAGGTATCGGTTTGTTAGAAGAGGTAAATAAATGGAATGCGCAGTTGTCTGCCCTGTGCAAATCTATTTTTACACCTCGCTGAATCTTTTCACTTGTTTGTTTATTGACGAGAGTGACGACTGTGAGATTACAATTGCAAACAAAGGAAAATCCCCACCCGTAATGTGGCCTCAGAGCGGGGTTCCTTTTTCTTCCCCCTCAGGGAGGGTCGGGCCTGTGAGCAGAGTTGTCACAGGTGAGCTTCTGTTGCTTCAGAAAGTGTTTTCCCACAAGAGACCCACAGGGGAGAGTCGGAAAGAAGAGGCTGCTTCTGGAGGCCCCCCCATCTGACCACAGACTCGCTCGCTTGGACAGCGCAGCTCCCGTTTCCACATCTACGATTCTTTGGGGAGCAAGAGGTCATACAGAGCCCATTCTGGTGTCCCCGTCCCAACTCCCCTCTGCCCACTTTCTCTGGTCTACTTCTCATCCCTACTCTTAGCTCCCCAACCTTGTGCTATTTGGGCTCCTTGAGCAGGTGAGTAGGATTTAGATGCTTTTGACAACGGTGGGCTGTTGAGCAGAAGTCTCATATTTCTGTGAGCTTGTCCCCTCTCTCCATATTGGCAGGTGACATTAGAATTTTTTTGTAAAAAAAAGCTAGCAGATTCTGACTGCGTATCTACTATGGGTTGGATAATTTCCGGAGCTGGAATGTTGTTGGCTCAGATGCCATTTTATCAACACTCCTGGGATGACATCAGTTTTTCCCAGGAAACAGTTTCTTCTTTTTGCTCTGAACCAGCTGGGATCAGCAATCAGCAATTCCCACCCTACATTTTGAATTCCGTTGCTCCTTGAGGTCCTTTGAGGACCCTGTGTGAAGAGCCACTGTGACTCGATTAACTGAGTTAATACGTGTAAAGCATTTACCACAATGCCTGGCACTTAGTAAGTACCCAGTGACTTAGCTGTGATTAGTATGATTGTTGTTATCTGCACTGGTTATAGCCCCTCATGGACTCCTACAGGGAAAGGCTGGCAGAGGGTGATCATCCATTTAGCAGATGTTACTGTGTGCCAGGCACTGTTCTGGTAAGATACAACAGATAAAACAGACAAAAATTCTGGTCCTCATGAAGTATACATTCTGTTGGAGACAGCAAATAAGCAGATAAGTAAGGCATGTGGTAGGTCAGAGAGTTGAGTGCCGTAGAGAAACAGCAGGTAGGGAGCGGAAGGAGGTTTCAGCTGTAAAGAGGGCCCTCAAGGAAGGCCTCACTGAGGAGGTGCCATTTGAGCAACAACATGAAGGAGGTCGGAATTCAGCTCTTGAATGTCTGGGGGAGGGAGCCTTCTAGACAGAAGGAGAGCAAACATAAAGGCTCTGAATCAGGAGGATGCCCGGAGCCCCAAGGAGACCCGTAAGGCCAGAGGGGAATGAGTGGGAGGAGATGGCAGCAGAGAATGCCTCAGAAGTTACAGTGGCTACGTCAGAAAGGACCTTGGGGGTTATTTAAGAATTTTGTATTTTACTCTGAGATAGGGTGCCAAGGGAAGACATGGAGTAGAGAGGGATATGATCTGACTTTAGGTCTTAAAAGAATCATTGTGGCCTTTGTGTTTAGAAATAAACCACAGTGGACAAGGGCAGAAGCAGGTAGACAGTAAGGAGGATGTAGGAGTTTCTTATTGCTGCTGTAAGAAATTACCACAAATTTAGTGGCTTAAAACAACACAAATTTCTTCTTTTACAGTTATGGGCATGAGAGTCCTAAAATCAAGGTGTCAGCAGAGCTGTGTTCCTTCTGGAGTCTCTAGAGGAAAATTCACTTCCTTGACTTTTCTGGCTTCTTTTTTTTTTCCGTCTGTTTTATCTCCCCAAATCGCCCCTGGTACACAGCTGTATATCTTAGTTGTAGGTCCTTCTAGTTGTGGCATATGAGACGCCGCCTCAACATGGCCTGACGAGCGGTGCCACGTCCGCACCCAGGATCCGAACCAGCAAAACCCTGGGCCGCTGCAGCGGAGTGCGCGAACTTAACCACTCGGCCACGGGCCGGGCCCCACTGGCTTCGAAAGACCACCTGCATTCCTTAGCTCATGGCTTCTTCCTCTATCTTCAAGGCCAAGAGCATAGCATCTTCAAATCTCTCTGTCTGGTGTCTGCTTCCATCATCACATCTCCTTCTCTGACTCTGACCCTCCTCTTTCCCATATAAGGACTCTGGTGATTATATTGGGCCCATCTGCATAATCCAGGATAATCTTCTTGTCTCAGGATCCTTAGCTTGATCACATCTGCAAAGTCCCTTTTGCTTTAAGGTAACATATTCACAAGTTTTGAGGATCGGGACGTGTTCCTCTTTAGAAGGCTGTTATTCCGCCTACCACAGGGGTTAATGCATTAATGGAAGTAAAGGATGAAGGGGGCCTGGCCAAAGGTGGTGAGAAGCAGTTGGATCCTGGTGATGTATCAGGCTGCCTCATGTCTTGGGCCAATTTCACCCCAAGCTGAAATAATTCTCTGGGAAGCTCCGATAATTCTCTGGGCCTGTGGCATGGGCATCCCCTTTTTCATTATCATTTCCACTGACTTGGGGTCTATTCCTTATCACAATAGTTTGCCTAGAAACTAAGGAACCCATAGACAGTTGCAGCGGGAAGGGACTTTAGAAGATATGAAGTCCTCAATATCACTTTATAAATTCCTGCTTTGTCCTGGGCCCATTGAAAACTTCTTGGGTAGTTTTTACCAACTTTACCTATTTATTCTTTTATTCATTCATTCAGCACTTCCTGGGCATCCATCTGTTGAGTGCACTGCTCTGTGCTATGTAAAAGTGGAAATAGAAGACGTAAGAGTCACGATCCTTATCCTCAGAGATAGGGGTCTATCTGTAATCTATTTGGAAGGAATCAGAGAACAATTATAGAAGTAAACGTAAGTGAGTGAAAAATGAAATGCAAGATTCATGCATCAGTACCAAGGGAGGGAGGGAGGTGGAGAGGCTTCTTGGAAAAAGTAACAGGTCATAGATTTTTATTTTTTAATTGAGGGCCAGTCAGAGAATCTCCAGCTTTTAATTTTGCTAAGAGTAGACATTAGAAAAGTTCTTACTATCTCTTATTTCCGTCATTTCATAATAGGTAGGACATCTAAGACGTAAAAAGGACATGATCTCAGAATAAAGAGGGCATCCTTAGGATTAAACATATTTAGCTTTATAAAAACTCACTATTTGTCTTTATTTTTCTCATTTCACTGAGGGTCGTTGAGGATAGGCACAGATCTCTAAACCTCCGCCTAGAGACAAAAGGCTGTTTGAGTTGTTTACAGTTTGGATTTCTGACTTTGTTAAACACGATTATCTCCTTGTACTTTTTGGGGCTTCAACTTCAGATAGCTGGTGCCCAGAAGACTAGGATCTGTGTCTCCCTTGTGTATATTCTCAAACCTTGTCACTACTCATTGGTTTCTTCACCAGAGGGAGCTTTGGGAGGCAGAGGCGGGAAGAGAAATGCAGACCAGTTTGTGTTGGGGCATCTGTGGTCGTCTTGTGGTGAGCAAGTGGTTGGCTCAAGTGATAATCTAATTCTACATTGAGGTTTTGGGATTTTCTGTGGGTTTCAGGCATCGTGCTTGTGTTAGTTTCCTGTGGCTGCTATAACAAGTGACCACAAAGTTGATTGCTTAACCAACAGCTTAATTCTCTCACAGTTTTGGAGGCTGAAGTCTGAAATCAAGGTGTCAGCAGAGCCATGCTCCCGCTGAGGGCTGTAGAGAGGAATCCTTCCTCACCTCTCCTACCTTCAGGTGGTTTGCTGACAATCCTTGGGGCTCCTTGGTTTGCATCTGCATCACTTCAGTCTCTGTGTCTGTCATCACTTGTCATTCTCCCTGTGTGTTTGTGGTTACGTTTGTCTCCTCTTCTTATAAGAATGCCGGTCATTGAATTTAGGGCCTGCTCCAATCCAGTAACACCTCATCTTAACAAATTACATCTTCAAAGGCTGTATTTCCAAATGAGGCCACATTCTGAAGTTCTGGTGGATATGAATTTTGAGGGGATACTGTTTGGGGTTGGATCGTATTCTCTCAAAATTCACATGGTGAAGCCCTAACCCTCAGTACCTCAGAATAGGAGTGTATTTGGAGATAGGGCCTTTAAAGAGGTAATTCGGTTAAAATGAAGCCATCAGGGTGGGGCCTAATCCAATCTGACTGGTGTCCTTATAAGAAGAGGAGATCAGGACACACAGAGACACCAGGGATGCACACACAGAGGAAAGACCATGTGTGGACACAGAGAGAAGGCAGCCATCTACAAGTCAAGGAGAGAGGCCTCAGCAGAAACCAAACCTGCAGACACCTTGATCTTGGACTTCCAGCCTCCAGAACTATGAGAAAATAAATTTCTGTTGTTCTGACCATTTCTATTATTTGGTCTGTGGTATTTTATTATGGCAGCCTGTCAGACTGATGCAGACACTATTCAACCCAATACAATGCCCCATATCCTTTATTTTTAGTTTAGACAACCCAGCGTATGACTGAGGGATTCTGAAATGGATTTCAAGATGTCAGTGTTACACTTGTATACCTTTTCTTACCATTTGCTCCATGTCTATTCCTACAAACGGAGCAGAGATGCCACCCTTAGAGGGTGGGTTGGGTGGGGGGAGTGAGCACCTTTATATGTGATGTTGGGAGATGGTGGCACCAAGATAGACTTCTGTAGGCCACTGTCACTGGGGAAATTCTGCTTAGGTAAATTATGGATTTGCCACATTGAGAGTTCTCTTTAGTCCCAGCTTCAGCAGACGTGTGTCCATGTTGGGGGGCAGGTATGAGTGGAGGGCTGGGGTGGTGTGGGGGCTCTAACAGCCCTGGTTTCTCTGCTCCCAGCCTCATTATCACTCTCCAGGGACCTCAGTCTCACCCAGGCTAGCCCTGCCCCCTTTTTGCACCCAGTAAACATTGCCAGTTTGCTTTCTCATGAATATGGATTTCCATCATCCCTCACTGTGGGGATAGATGTTGGGGGCAGAGCTGTTGATTACATTTCCAGCCAATCATTGCCCATTAGCAGGGAAGAGCGGTGGGCATTATGCCTCTTCAGTGAGGAGCCATTTGCATTTGGTTGGGCCCCCGCTTTCTTTCTGAGCATCTACGGACCCTCAGCGCACTCAATTACTCCTGTATCCGGCTCTTCCTCTGTGATGCTCTTTTGCTTTCTAAGTGTCTTGATTGGATTCACCAAATAGCTTGGTGCTAACTACAGCTGTTTAGCATATCCCTGGGTGAGGGTGATGAGGACATCAGGGCTTGGGGCGGCTGTAACCATCAGGAAACAAATACCTTTTCCTTTCCCTTTCTGCCCACGCCTCTCCCCGCCCTGCTCCTGAAAGAATCCCCAGTCATTTGGAGGGAATAGCCCCAGCAGGCTATGGGGTACATGCTCGTACATCTTTGCATCCTTTTAGGGGAGGACTGAGGCCCCTTCAATCCAGAGTTCTCTGCTCAGTGCCCTTGCCCATGGGGATGTTGGTCTCCTGATTGCTTTGGAGGGGGATCCGTGGGGTCTGGCACAGACAGATGCTGGGGTTCCCTCATCACTTCCATTTCTCAGGAAGGTGGGTAAGTGGGTCTAAAGAGAACCCATTGGGGAAGCAGTCTCCCCTCCTTTCCCAGATATTCTAGCAGAGCTGCTGGGCCGTATGGGAAAAATGGAGGCCTGACCTGGGAGACAGGCATTTTCACATCCTGTTCACAAATCCTCATCATCAATAATGTGTGAAGACAACTGGGAATGACATAGGGTCTCTTTCTTTCGCAGGATCATGTTATCTTTAACCCCCTTTCCGCTGCTCGTGGTCCTCTGGACAGCCCTTCTCCAGCGTCACAAACATTTGCTCTTGTTAACGTTGGGGCCGTTTTCCCTCCCTCCTCTGGGCCTTGCCCGCCCGTGCGCCCCCAACCCCGGCTCCCCCTCGCCTGTGTTACTAGGGATGCTGTTTTGTTTTCTTTTCTCCCTTTCTTTTGCCTCTTTAAGAAAAGGAAAGTGAGCACCTGAGAAAGAGAGCGAGAGGGAGGCCGAGGGAGAAGAGACGGCGGCGAGCACCAAATGATCTGAGAATGATAAAGGAAGGTTACCTGTGTGTTTGTCAACAAGATGAAATAAATAAGAGCAAAAAAAAAAAAGAGGACAGCAGTCAAAGGCAATCAAATATGTATTTAATTAAAGCAAACATAAAAATAAAAGTTACATGTTGAATCAATAAACAGCACTTTTTTCTACATGCATTTTGAACAAGACAGATCAGAATCTTGCATGATGAAGACATAATGTGTCATAATAATTAGGAACACAGACAAAAGAACAGCTAATCAGCATGCAAATGTATGCAGTTCTGGTGATTCAGATGAGGCAGATTTCTACCTCTTTTTTGCTTGATTCATCTTCATTGCTAATCATCTGAAGGCTGCCAAATGTTCACTGACACTAATGTATTATAGGTCAAGAGAGGCAGGTCTTCACCTATTACCCCCCCGAACAATATGCTTCCCTTCCCTGTTTCCTCTTCAGGATTTTCAGCAATCACTGCCAGATGCAATCAGACTCCTTGAATAGGAGCAACTGAGGCTTGTTTGTGGCTCGGATTCATTAGAATCAGGAGGCTGAAGAAAGGAATAAATTACTTAATTGCACAAAAAAGTTGCAGCCAAAGTGATGGTGAGAGAAACCGATTGTGTAGATACGCATTAGGCCACTCTTGGAATGGGGCGTCTTAGAATAGCTGGTACTTTGGCCTCACAGATTCAGTCAGATTTGGGTGTCCTCCAAAACAGATGGCTCCACATGCCATCTATTCTTCTCTTTGTCAGGTTTTACCATTTATTTGATCTTGGTCCCTCTCTGATGCTGGTTGTATTAGTTGTAACACAAATATGCATTCAGATCATATCCATTTAGTCTGGCCTCTCCCAACTTTTGTTCTTCATCTTTTTTCTTTTTCTTTCCGTCTCTTTTTTTTCTTTTGAGGAGATGATCAAGTTGAATAAAACCCTTGTTGTCCACCTCCTGAATGCTCCTTCGCACGAGATGCAGGAAACGGGAAGACCTCACCGGCCTGCCGCGAAGGGACGTGGGCCCCAGCCTGAACTGAGGAGGAGAGAGGGGTTGCTCAAATGGGGCAAAGAAAGAAAGAAGTTGCTCTATTTTCTAACCACTGGGATTCCTTTCTTGCCTCAGACTAACTCTTAATCTGTTAAAAAAAATAAAAATAAAAAGGCACACTGTTAACCAGGGCTGTTCACATAGAACCAAGGGAGAAGAAACAAAACCGCTCAGAACACTCTCACGTGCTCCGCCCCCCCTTTCTCTGGCACTCCGCGCGTCTCTGGCCGGGGGGCCTCTGTCTCAGGCGTTGCACTCAGGTTTTTGGTCATGTGCCCGACTTGTGGGTGGTCTTCAAGTCTTGAAGAAGGAACTTCATTTTCTCTCTGAAGTCCTTGCATGGCTAGTAGCTGTGTCTCTCTGTCTGTGTGTATATGTGTGTGTATGTAGAGGGTGTGAGAGGAAGACGTTGATGCAAGATGAGGCCCCAGCAGGGAAGAAATGGGGAAAGAAATAATGAAGATGGATTTTTATTTGGAAAAAAAAATTCAAAAAGATGGGATTTTTCTGGTACTGTTGAGAAAGTAATTGGCTAAGCTGACTTACCCAGGTTTGCTCTGAGACCTCCCCTCAACCTCCCTTTGCTCTCGCTGTTCCCTCTGCCTGACAGTCCCTTCCTCCAGCTCTTTCCAAGCCTGGGTCATCTCATCATGCAGCATCAATCCCACGTCGTCCATGGGGCCAGCTCTGCCCTCCAAATGTCAGTTAGTGGTCACCCTTCCACCCCATCTCTATCATGTTAGTGTTTTTATTCCCTTTATAGCTTTTACTACTATCTGAATTTTATTTGTATAAGCATTACTTACTTATTTAATTTTATTTACACGTATATTATCTGTGGTCCCTATTAGAGGGTAGGTTTTGCGAGGGCAGAAATACTATCTGTCTGTTTTAGTCCCGTATCCTCAATGTCTACACCTGGATCTGGCCTTCAGAAAGCAGGCGATTCTTATTTGTTTTTTAAACAAATGATTTCTGGAAATGAATGCTGCCTAGAGGTCAAATCACATCACTCATCAGCTCCAAGAGGTTGCTGAAGTTATTTTCC
Source organism: Equus quagga (assembly GCF_021613505.1). Taxonomy (NCBI): domain Eukaryota; kingdom Metazoa; phylum Chordata; class Mammalia; order Perissodactyla; family Equidae; genus Equus; species Equus quagga. Next base: position 22,746,166 of record NC_060279.1, on the reverse strand, counting down.
TGAGCCGTGATGCTGTGACGAAATTTCCTGGAGGCTAACCTGCGGGCCACTGAGCTCTTTCAGTTACACACGGACATTTTTCCCAATTCTTCTTTCTAAGTCTGGCGCTCACTGGTTGGGGAAGCGAGGTAGTGACTTCTCGAAAGGAAAGACACTTCTTTTGGTGAATTCATGGTCTGTGTTGTGTCCGTTTAGTGTGAGCCGGGAGGCAGCCATCTTTCTAGTTGTGTGAAGACCTTGGGGTGTGGGTGGGAACCACTGGGAGGTCTGCGTGATGTGAGGAAAAGCAGGGAGGAGAAAAAGGAGGGAAGAGAAAGGAAAGACATCCTAGACAAAGGAGGGTTAGAAGGCACCTTGAGGCTTGAAGTTGCACGCATTAGAGACCCTGGGAATGGACCCCACAGTGGCTGAAATGCTGAGTGAAACGCCAGGTTGATCTCTATTAGATGGGTGGACAAGGGCTAACTGCTTTTTTCCAGGAGGTGAATAAGCCAAGAGAGTCACGGGGAAAGGCATTTATTTCCTCCTCTGGTTTTTTTTTTAAAGATTTTATTTTTCCTTTTTCTCCCCCAAAGCCCTCCAGTACATAGTTGTATATTTTTTTTAGTTGTGGGTCCTTCTAGTTGTGACACGCCACCTCAGCATGGCCTGATGAGCAGTGCCATGTCCACACCTAGGATCTGAACTGGTGAAACCCTGGGCCACCCAAGCAGGGCGCGAGAACTTAATCACTCAGCCACAGGGCTGGGCCCTCCTCCTCTGGTTTGATCATGCCCTTTTAAAATTCCTGTTGCAAAGACCAAGTATCCAGGTGCTGCCAGTTTCAGCTCCCAACTCTGAGCTCCCCACTAGGACTGGGTGTTAGTTGCAGCTCTTGTAGAGAAGTGAATAAATCCTTTCCTTCTGGTTTAGGGTACCACTTCAGCCCTTAAAAACAGAGTAAAACCAAACAAGTTCTTCTTTTTTTGGAACTTGCCATGACTGATATAAATGGAAATTAAATTAATCCTGGGGCTTGTTTTGCTTTTTCCGTCTTACGGTTGGAATGATTCCTTTCTCCCAGGAAGCTCAGTGAGGCATCTCCCAATGGGCTTGATCTCATTCCCAACTTCAGGGGACCCATGGAGCACAGATTTATTGGGAGTGGGGAGTGGAGTGGGAGGCAGGTCCCGAGGGGGCAGCTCAGCTCCAGGCATTTTAATTCCATGTGGAGTTGGCAGGGAGAAGGCCCGAGCAGGCCCCAGACCATCTAATCCCTTATCGTGAGGGCCCCAGCTCCATGCCAAGAACGCGACTTTTGGAGAATAGCAGTCGTCTTGGGGGAGGCTCTCCTCTCTGCAGGAAGCCAGCAGGCAGAATGGACACCACCAGATAGAGCCTTCTGTAGCCAGTCCAGAGGCATCTGATTATTCAGTGGATGCGTTTTTTTTTCTGATCCAAATAAGCCTCGTATCCCTTCATCAGAACAAAGCTGAACTTTCCCACTCTCCGGCTGGCGGAGATCGCTGTCTTAGGCTCCTTGGAAAAAGCTCCATGGTTACCTTTCTTTCCCTTTTCCTTAGATCTTTTTGTTTGTTTGTTTGTTTTCTTTCTCATAAAGTGAGAAAGACATTCTTCTGGGCCTTGGCAGACAGCTGTCTGAGGTCCTTCCCCTACTGGGGTCTCACCGTTGGACCCCCAACCCCTCCCAGTCGCACAAGTGACAAAAGCTCCTCCTGCCTTGCCTTTCACATCCCATGTCTGAGGGAAGGAGCGGATCTCTGTGCCAGCAAGTGAAACCTTGGCACCCTCTCAAAGAAACCTGAAGTGACAAGGGTTCAAGAGGGAGGTCGTTTTGTGTGGAAAAGCTCTCGCCGCAGACCTCTCCACCAGCCTGTCTGAGGGCCTCCTGGGGGGGAATGGAGAGATGGAAACCCGTTCACACTGGGCATTGTGTCCACCCTGGCTCCTTCAGCCATTACTTTAACTTTAAACAGATGAAGAAAAGGATTCCCGTGGGATGTAGGAGAAACCTAACCCCACTCCCCTCCCATCCATGTCTGCTCTAGATTTGGTATTTTAGTCTCAAAATGCCTCATTTTTCCTAACCACCAAGTTAGTTCATGGATTCTCTACCCGGAAATGCCATAACCGACTGGCCTTTCTGTTCATGTCTCAGGTTAGCACTTCTTTAGCACAAATACACGTTTATTGCCAGACATTGGGGAATTGGATGATTAAATCGCCGTCCTGTTGGAGTCCAGTAGGTGAGTGAGACGTGTAAACAATTAACTTAGAGTGCAGTGTGATCGGTGGCTGGATGTCTGTGGCTTAGCCTGGAAGTTCCTGAGAGAAGCTCTTCCCACACAGCACCTGGTCCCTGTGCAGTTGGAGTTGTTAAAGGCTCATTGATCCTAGTGACTGGTGGCCCTACCCTTCTCGACTGGGGTTCTCAGACTCAGGAGGAGGGAAATTAGTGGTGTTAAGACTACTGGAAGAACAGAGAACCCCGCTGGACCCTTTCTCATTTCACTCATACAGGGTAGTGACAAGCTTGGAGGGCAGAGAAGGAAATTTCCAGCAAGTCATGGGAAGAGAGTGTGCTGTCTGCTTTCCTCTCCACTCCTCCTCCTTCTCTGGAGAAGGTGATCAGTGAGGACTCCATGATTTAAGTGTCCAGGTCTTGGGTTTGAATGTCTTCATTTTCTCCTGGGGGAAGAACTTTTCATGGCATCTTTAGCTACTTTCAGAAGAAGTAATTGCTAAAGCAAGAGGAGATCAGATCTCTGCTGAGCAGTTCACAAGCCAGGGAAGCTGCTGGAGAAGTGGAATCAGAAGGCAGCATTTTACCCTGGCATGTGAAGGAAGGAACAGAGAAGAGGTGGTGGCGGTTTTTCTTTGTCATTTGAAGAAAAAATAGAGAAATGGGCATTTAGCTATTGCTTTGTCCATGGTAGGAGGTGAACAAGTGTCCCTCTTTGGGTGCTACTGTCCCGACACAGGAGACCCATGACCTCAGCAAGAGCATAAACCTTTTCTGTTGTAATGGTGTGTGGAGAATTCATGTCTAAGAAGGTTGCACTTGATGAACTCTAGGTCCCCATCCAACTCTTAAAGTTCCACTTGCCATGAGTTAATCAGCAACATGGACTGGGTGCCCACTCTGTGCAGGAGGGTCCTCTGGGTGCTTCCCCTCTCAGCTGTGGGTGGGTACTTTGCTTTAGTTGGAGCTGAAAACTCGGCCTAGGAAATGAGAGTGATGTTGCAAGAGTATTGGGTGGTGGAGTCAAAGCTATGCTAAGTTCAGTTTGGTCAATTATTAATTGGACAAGTACGTATTACGAGCCCGGCCCAGTGCCCGTGCAGGGATACGAGGATGAAGCTGATGAATGAGGGCATGCGGAGGGCCTCTGTGATGGGGCTGGGCAAAGCTGGAACAAGGCCTCTGCACCCGAATGCCCATAGCACCGCTGTTGCTCCATGCTGTTAATGTCTGGACGTTAGTCAGTCCAGACAGGCAGGGTTAGCTGCCTGGGTAGGAAAGCTGGTGGTGTTGCTGTTATTTTGTCTTGAAGGAGGCCATGGCTTTTGTGTAAAACAGAGGTGAAACGGCTGTGGACCTGTTGTGTGGGCATGGCGCTACGTCACCCTGCAATTCTCTGAAGACTCCTGAGGAACTAGTGCCGGCAGATGAACTCCCGGCCTCTCCCCTGGCCTCCTCCCCTGGCCTCCTCCCCCACTGCCCGCCCAGGCCGCCTTTGTTTTGACATCTTTTTACTCTCCTCTCCATGTTTCCTGTTTTCATGGATCTTCCCCTTCTGCTGTATTTTTCCTGTGTCTGTTTGGTCTCCCAGATGTTGCAGGCACTGGTTATTTTGGTAGCTATCTGGGCATCACAAAATCTAAAAAAAAAAAAAAAAAAAAGGACAATGGAAAAATCCTATATTGCAAAAAAAATTTCCATACATGTGACCCAGGTTGCATAATGGACCATCCCAATATTTCAAATGCATAGCTTGGGTGTTGTTATTATGACAGAGCTACCAACTGAAGTGTAGCAAATTCAGTTAAAAGGTCCACACTTCTTTCATATTATGCCACTTCCTTGGAGCACATCACAGCACCCTGCACATAGTTGGCTCTTGCTAAATGTTGGCTGAATTAAATTTATTAAGCACTAGACCCTCCCTGGAGATATGGTTTTAGGTTTGACAGTTCACAGTCCTTTAAAACACCTCTTCTCCACTAGCTGTCATATAGAAAAAAATCCATCGATACAGCAACCCAATCAAATGGCAGTGAAGGCCGTGCTTGTCTGTATATGCAAATAAAAGAAATGCCACAGAAGACATATGCTGCTCCAATGGGGACTCTAATAGATCTCTGGCACCAGGACGGCCAGCAGTGCCTGGGAATTTGGCCTAAGAAAGGCCTATAGGAAGAGTCTCATTAGTTAATTCTGTGTGGGCCAGATCCCGCAGGTAGGTACACTGTTTCCTTAGACACCATTTAGTCGGCTCCTCTGTGGGTGGCTGTGGCGGTGGCATAGCTGGGCCGTGAATTCCTCCCTGTGTGGAGGAAGTGTCTTCTCTCTGCCCTGACCACAGACCACACTCCCATCCAGAAGGCCAACCTTGGATGGTGTGGCAGGACAACCTGCTCCTTATACACCACTCTTTCACACCCATGGTGAGGTGGGTCCAGAATAACAATTGATGAAAAAGACACAAGTCCCTCAGTGGATTTTCCCCCCACTCCATGGATTAGGTAGAGGAAGCCTCATTATCTTGCTTGGTTAGAAAGAAACTCAGGGGTCTAAGGGGCCAAGTGACACAGCTGGAAGAGCAGGGCTGAGTCAGGGCCTGGGAGTTCTAATGAGATCTCTTCCTGTTCTCGAACTGCTCGCCCCACATGCTATCAGTGGAAAAGTCTTATTGATTCTCCCTCCCAAACTATTTTCTCAAATCCATTTCTTTCTTTCCATTCCACAATCTTAGGTGAGTCCTAGGCCGCTAGTTACATATTTAAAGAGAAATCGCTATTTCAGGATTGCTCTTGTGAATGGTGTAGACCCTCAAGCTTCTACAAGAAGATTTGGAAGAAGAGCCTGTAAACTGATCCTGCACATTTCATCTCATATTTGTGACCACAGTTCTTGGCCTTTCTCTCATTACACGGAGATCTGTATTTTCTAAGAGTGAAAAGTTGAATTTGATGTAATAAATTAAGGGAAAAGCCTAATGTATGACCCATGTTGGGGGTGTGAGACTTCCTTGCCCATGTGGTGATTGTCTCATGTTCAGTGAAAACGTCCAAGTCCATCATCTCCATGTACACAGGAGACTTCAGTTGATCTGTAGGACAATCAACCCTAACGATTTATCCAGCTGTGTTGAATTATCTTGTGAGGTGCTCAGGGTGAGATTTAGGGGTGTCATGTGTTTATTTGTAATTTTTTTGCTTGATTTTCTGCAGCTTCGTGTATGGTGTTGCTGTGGGAATCTTCTTGAGCTTTTCTCCTATGCCCCTGTGATGCTCCATGTTGCTGATCAGGGACATTGTGGCAACAGAAGGACTGACTTTTTAATGTAACCAGAAGACACTCACTGTAGCCCTTCCAGAGCAGGATTGAGACCTCCTGGTTCCAAAGGGGAAGCAGCTAGAAAGCTCTTTCAATTTCATAATGATAATAATAATAGAAGTAGCATTTGTTGAGGTCAGGCTACTCTTCAAAGTTCTTCATATGAATGAACTCCTTTCATCTTTACAACTACCCCATGAGGTAGATTCTATAATCTTTACTTTATAGATGAGGAAACTGAGGCACAGAGAGGTTGATTAGCTTGCTGAAGTTCATACAGGTGGTTTCAAATTTTGTCAAATTTGGAGTGATGTCAGCATCTTGGTGGAGGGAGTTGTTCCCTTTGTCTCTCCCCTTTAATTTACAACTAAATGGACATCCATTAACCAGCAGAGGACTTCTGAGAGATGCATGCAGCTATACATCTGAAGGTGGGTGGATTGGATGGCCAGGAGGGAGTGGAAGTAGGTGAGGACACCCCTGCCCCTCCCCAGCAGCAGTGATCAAGTTTGTGGGTCCTCACACAGAGGCTTGTGTGACTATAAGAGGAGGCAGGGGCATCCTGGCCTTCGCAAATGCTTTTGGAGTTGTAGCCCAGCCCCATGGGAGCACCCACTGTGCTGTGGTGGCCCCACCCATGGGAACACTCCCCATTGAGTGGCTTGGCTTAGCCCCCACAAAGCACAGCAGCTCTGTTGAGTGGCCCACAAACACAGAGCCAGTGTGTGTGGAAGAAAGCATCCCCTTCCTGCCTAGGGCACCAGCTCATCTGGTCCCCTGCCAAGTGCAGTGGTCCCACACCAGAGCAACCCACCAGCAGAGCATAGAGGCCCCACCTGTGCATGCATGGGTGACCCGCCAAGTGGCTGCAGCCAGTGCGCAATTGCAGAGAAGCCCTACTAGCACAACTTCCAGCAGGTGGAGTGGGATCAGAAAACACATCTCCTAGGGGCTGACCCGGTGGCGCAGCAGTTAAGTTCTCACATTCCACTTCAGTGGCCTGGGGTTTGCTGGTTCAGATCCCAGGTGTGGACATGGCACTGCTTATCAAGCCATGCTGTGGCAGTCATCCCACATATAAAGTAGAGGTAGATGGGCACAGATGTTAGCTCAGGGCCAGTCTTCCTCAGCAAAAAGAGGAGGATCAGCAGCAGTTGTTAGCTCAGGGCTAATCTTCCTCAAAAAAAAAAAAAAAGAAAGAAAGAAAGAAAGCTTCTACTCTGCCTAACTGTGGCAGGTGGAATCTGTGACCTGATACTACCACAAATGTGCTGGCAAAAGATCACTTCATCAAACACCATGAAGAACTACATTAACATTTCAGAGCAGAAGGAAAATGATAAGTCTCCAGAAACCAGTCCTGAACTCACAGAAATTTACAATCTAAATGACAGAGAATTCAAAATAGTTGTCATAAAGAAATTGAATGAGTTACAAGAAAACTCAGAAAGATAGTTCAATGAGCTCAGGAATAAGATTAATGAGCACAAGGAATACTTCACCAAAGGGATTGAACCACCCCCTCCCCCACAAAAAAAAAAACCAAACAGGGCTGGCCCCATGGCCTACTGGTTAGGTTCAACACACTCTGCTTTGGTGGCCCAAGTTTGTGGGTTTGGATCCCTGGCATGGACTTACACCACTTGTCAGCCATGCTGTGGCAGAGACCCACATAAAAAGTGGAGGAAGATTTGCATAGATGTTAGCTCAGGGCTAATCTTCCTCAAGAAAACAAAGGAGGAAGATTGGCAACAGATGTTAGCTCAGGGCTAATCTTCCTCAGCAAAAACAACAATAACAACAAAAAACCCCCAAAGAAAACCAAACAGAAATTCTGGATATGAAGAACACAATTAATGAGATAAAAGTAATCTAGAATCTGTAAAAAATAAAGCTGACATTATGGAGGACAGAATTAGTGATTTAGAGGATAGAAATATAGAAATGCTTCAGGTGGAAGAGGAGAGAGAACTAGATTTTAAAAAAATGAAGAAATTCGTTGAGAACTATCCAACTCAATTAGGAAAAACAACATAGGGATCATAGGTATTCCAGAGGGAGAAAGGAGCAGAGAGCTTGTTCAAAGAAATAATAGCTGAGAACTTCCCAAACCTGGGTAAGGAACTGGACTTACAAGTACATGAAGCCAATAGAACTCCTAATTCCATGAGTGCAAAAAGACTGTCTCCAAGGCATATACTATTAAAACTGGCAAAAGTCAATGACACAGAAAAAATATTAAGGGCAACAAAGCAGAAGAAAATAACCTACAAAGAACCCCATTGGGCTTTCAGCAGATTTCTCAGCAGAAACATTACATGCTAAGAGAGAATGGATTATATATTCAGAATACTGAAAGACAGGAACTTTTGCCCAAGAATACTCTATCCAGTGAAACTATCCTTCAGATACGATGGAGAAATAAAAGCTTTCCCAGACAAACAAAAGCTGAGGAAGTTCACCGCTACTAGACATCCCCTACAAGAAATGATGAAGGAAGCTCTTCTACCTGTAACAAAAAAGCAAAGGTTAACAAAACTTTGAGCAAGGAGATGTATAGACAGATAGAATCATAAAATTGCAGCTCTATATCAGAATAGGTCAGTAAACACTTAATTATAAGATAAAAGACAAAGGGAAGGAAAGCATCAAAAATAACTATAAACACTTCAATTTAGTCACAAATACACAGCACAGAAAAGAACGATTTGTGACAAGAATAACTCAGAAGGGGAAGAGGAAAGGGATGGAACCTGCTTAGGCTAATGGACATAAGAGGCTCTTGGAAAATGGACTATCTCATCTACAAGATCTTTTACACAAACCTCACAGTAACCACCAAACAAAAAATCAGAGCAGAACCGCAAATCATAAATAAAGAGAAAACTGAGAAAACCATTGCAAAAAACCACCAAATTGAAATGGCAGTCAGAAATACAAGGGAAAAGAACAATAGAAATATAGAACAATTGGAAAACAAGAGATAAAATGGCAGTATTAAGCACTCATATGTCAATAATCACTCTAAATGTAAATGGATTGAATTCTCCAATTAAAAAACACAGAGTGGGTGGATGGATTAAAAAACAAGACCAAACAATATGCTGCCTCCAGGAAACACAGCTCAGCTCTAAAGACAAACATAGGCTCAGAGTGAAGGGATGGAAGATGATACTCTAAGAAAATGGCAAGCAAAAGAAAGCAGGTGTTGCCATACTTATATCAGGCAAAGCAGGCTTCAAGATAAAAAAGACAATGAGAGACAAAGAAGGGCAGTATATAATGATAAAAGGGACATTCCACCAAGATGACATAACACTTATGAATATGTACGCACCTCACACAGGAGCACCAAAGTATATAAAACAACTATTAAAAGACCTAAACCGAGAAATTGACAGCAAAACAATAATAGTAGGGGACCTCTACATCCCACTTACATTAATTGATAGATCATCCAGACAGAAAGTCAACGAGGAAACAGTGGCCTTAAATGAAATAGTAGACCAGATGGACTTAATAAATATATATAGAACACTCCATCCAAAAACAGCAGAATACACATTCTTCTGAAGTGCACATGGAACATTCTCAAGGATAGACCATATGTTGGGAAATAAGGCAAGCCTCAATAAATTCAAGAAGATTGAAATCATAGCAAGGATCTTTTCTAACCACAGTGCTATGAAACTAGAAATCAACTACAAGAAAAAGGCTGGGAAAGTCACAACCATTGGATCAATAAGAAATGAAAGGAGAAATAAGAAAACACCCAGAGACAAATGAAAATGAAAACAAAACATACCCAACTCTTATGGGATGCAGCAAAAGCAGTGCTAAGAGGGAAATTTATGGCAACACAGGCCCACCTCAAGAAAGAAGAAAAATCTCAAGTAATCTTAGACTACATCTAATAGAACTAGAAAAAGAAGAACAAACAAAGCCCAAAGTCAGCAGAAGGAGGGACATAATAAAAATTAGAACAGAAATAAATGAAATAGAGACTAGAAAAACAATGGAAAGAATTGATGAAACTAAGAGCTATTTCTTTGAGAAAATAAACAAAATTGACAAAGCCTTAGCCTGACTTACTAAGAAAAAAAGAGAGAAGGCTCAAACAAGTAAAATTAGAAATGAAAGAGGAGAAACTACAACAATACCACAGAAATGCAAAGGATTATAAGAGAATACTATGAAAAGCCATATGCCAACAAATTGGACAACCTAGACTCATACAGCCTCCCAAAACTGAATCAATAAGAAACAGAGAATCTGAATAGACCATTCACAAGTAAGGAGATTGAAATAGTAATCAAAACCTCCCAAAAAACAAACGTCCAGGACCAGATGACTTCTCTGGAGAATTCTACCAAACATCCAAAGATTTAATACCTATCCTTCTCAAACTATTCCAAAAAAATTGAAGAAGATGGAACACTTTGTAACTCATTCTATGAGGCCAACATTACCCTGATCCCCTAACCAGCAAAGGACAACACAAAGAAGGAAAATTACAGGCCAATATTACTGATGAACATAGATGCAAAAATCCTCAACAAAATATTGGCAAACTGAATACAGAAATACATTGAAAAGATCATACACCATAACAAAGTGGGATTTATATGAGGAACGCAGGGATGGTTCAACACCCACAAATCAGTCAATGTGATACACCACATTAACAAAATGAGGAATAAAAACCACATGATCCTCTCAATGTATGCAGAGAAAGCATTTGACAAGATCCAACATCCATTTATGATAAAAACTCTCAATAAAATGGGTATAGAATGAAAGTACCTCAACATAATAAAGGCCATATATGACAAAGCCACAGCCAACAACATACTTAATGGTGAAAAACCAAAAGCCATCCCTCTGAGAACAGAAACAAGTCAAGGGTGCCCACTCTCACCAATCCTATTCAACACAGTACGAGAGGTTTTGGCTAGAGCAGTTAGGCAAGAAAAAGAAACAAAAGGTATCCAAATTGGAAAGGGAGAAGTGAAACTCTCACTTTTGTGGATGACATGGTTCTATATAGAGAAAACCCTAAAGGATCCACCAGAAAACTATTAGAAATAATCAACAACCACAGCAAGGTTGCAGGGTACAAAATCAACTTACAAAAATCAATTGCATTTCTATACAGTAATAACAATCTAGCAGAAAGAGAAGTCAAGAATACAATCTCATGTACAATTTCAATGAAAAGAATAAAATTTCTAAGGATAAATTTAACCAAGGAGGTGAAAGACCTATACACTGAAAACTATAAGACATTATTGAAAGAAATTGAAGAAGACATGCAGAAATGGAAGGATATTCAATGCTCATGGATTGGAAGAATAAACATAGTTAAAATGTCCATTCTACCTAAAGCAATCTACAGATTCAATGCAATCTCAATCAGAATCCCAATGACATTCTTCATGGAAATAGAACAAATAATCCTAAAATTTATATGGAACAACAAAAGACTGAATAGCCAAAGCAACCCTGAGAAAAAAGAACAAAGCTGGAGGCGTCACAATCCCTGACTTCAAAATATACTACAAAGCTATAGTAATCAAAACAACATCGAACTGGCACAAAAACAGACACACAGATCAATGGAACAGAATTGAAATCCCAGAAATAAAACAGGCACAGACAGCTAATCTTCGACAAAGGAGCCAAGAACATACAATGGAGAAAAGAAAGTCTCTTCAATAAATGGTGCTGGGAAAACTGGGCAGTCACATGCAAAAGAATGAAATAGACCATTATCTGACACCAGACACAAAAATTAACTCAAATTGGATTAAAGACTTAAAGGTAAGACCTGAAACCATAAAACTCCTAGAAGAAAATATAGGCAGTACGCTCTTTGATTTCAGTCGTAGAGGCATCTTTTCAAATACTGTCTACTTAGGCAAGGTAAACAAAAGAAAAAATAAATGAATGGGACTAGATCAGACTAAAATGCTTCTGCAAGGTGAAGAAGATCATGAACAAAACGAAAAGACAACCCACCAACTGGGAGAAAATATTTGCAAATCATATATCTGACAAAGGGTTAATTTCCAAAATATATAAAGAACTCATACAACTCAACAACAAAAGAACAAATGACCCAATCATAAAATGGACAGAGGATATGAACAGACATTTTCCCAAATAAGATATACATGTGACCAACAGGCACATGAAAAGATATTCAGCATTACTGATTATTAGGGAAATGCAAATCAAAACTACAATGAGATATCAACTCACATCTGTCAGAATGGCTATAGTCAACAAGATAAGAAATAATAAATGTTGGAGAGGGTAAGGAGGAAAGGGAATTGTCATACACTGCTGGTGGGAATGCAAACTGGTGCAGCCACTATGGAAAACAGTATGGAGATTTCTGAAAAAATTAAAAATACAACTACCATATGACCCAGCTCTCCCACTACTGGGTATTTATCCAAAGAACAAGAAATCAACAATGTAAAGAGATCTGTGCACCCCTATGTTCTCTGTAGCATTATTCACAATAGCCAAGACATGGAAGCAACCCAAATGCCCATCGTCCAGTGAATGAATAAAGAAGGTGTGGTATATATTTATGACAGAATGCTACTCAGCCATAAAAAAAGACAAAATCATCCCACTTGCAAAAACATGGATGGACCTTGAGGATATGATGTTAGGTGAAATAAGCCAGACAGAGAAAGACCAACACTGTGTGATTTCACTCATATGTGGAAGATAAACAAACACACGAACAAACAGATCTATTTAGTGGTTACCAGGGGGTAGGGAGTTGGGAGGTGGGCAAAAGGGATAAAGGGGCACATATATACGGTGACGGATAAAAACTAGAATTGATGGCAAGCATGACACAGTCTATAGAAACTGATATGTAATAATGTACACTTGAAATTACACAATGTTATAAACAATTTATTTTTATTTTTATTTTTTTGAGGAAGACTGGCACGAGCTAACATCCGCTGCCAATCCTCCTCTTTTTTGCTGAGGAAGACTGGCCCTGAGCTAACATCCATGCCCATCTTCCTCCACTTTATGTGTGAGATGCCTGCCACAGCATGGCTTGACAAGTGGTGTGTAGGTCCGCACCTGGGATCCAAACCAGCGAACCCCGGGGGCCGCCAAAGTGGAATGTGGGAACTTAACCGCTGTGCCACCGGCCCAACCCCTGTTATAAACAATTCTGATCTTAATAAAATAGTTGAAAAAAAAATTGGTCAAATTTGGGAACACCTCTACAAGTTTTCCTCATATCCTATTCTCAAACACTGTATGAATTGATGATTTTAGGAGTATTCCTGGGAGCCATTCCTACACTAGAACCACTAGCAGTAAGTATACAATGGATTGCAAACCACACAAATATACCCCACAAAACCCAAACGTAATGTGTCACCAACTCAGCTTCTCCTCAGCTGAACCCCAAAATGCCTGCAGCCCTTCCTCCACCACCTGAGTGGAAGTCAGAATGGAAGTCAGGGTGGAACGAGAGAGAAGTCTTAACTGACTCTGGCTGAAGTAGCTTACTTTTGCAAATTTTATAAAAACATATGAGCCTGTGAACACCTTGCAAGGGCCTTTCTTGGGGTCTTTGAAATGGTCTGCATGAGGGAGGGGCTGTGAGGCTTATGCTCTTTAGCTTTATGATAAATTTGCTCCTCGTCACAAGACGTTTACAGGATTTATATATACATATACGAATGGGAACAGGATTCACGTCTGCAGGTGTGTGATGGCTGCCCTTCTGCTGCCAATCCTATGGGGCACTGCTGTGACAGTGGGATAATACCTCACCTGGAGATAAGGTGAAAAGGCTACATTTAAAACCCTTTGTGAAACTGAGACTTGGATCAAATGATTTCTCCATCCCGCCTCTTCCTACAATACCTGTGTTAGACAGGAATTATTATCCCCATTTTGCACATGCGGGAGCTGAGGCTCAGAGAAGGGTACAGGGTGAAGAACCAGCTCTGACAGTCACTTGTTACTCGTATGAACTAAGGATGGCCTCTATAAAAAGCACAAATAAGGATCACATTTCATGGCCTCAAGAGGATGAGAGAGCTTTTTGTTCCTCAGGGGAAGTTAAGTACGTAATGATAGGTTGTAGTATTAGTTAGGATTAGTTTTGGCTGTGAGTGGCACAAATCCCTAAATAACAGTGGTTTAAATCCCATGGATATTTATTTCTCACTCACAGGTCCAGATGGGTGGTCCACCATCGGCAGAGGCCGAGTTCCTTCTATTTTATTGCTCCACCATCCTTCACATGTAACTTCTAACTCATGGTCCCGAGTGGCTGCTATAGCTCCAACCATGAGGTCTATGTTCTAGCCAGCAGGAAGGAGAAAATGACAGAAGGAAGACAGGCTTCTTTTTAAGTACACTTACTGAGAACTTTGTGTAGACACACCTGCACATACCTTCCACCCCATCTACAATCCCATTGGCCAGAACTTGGTCAGATGGCCACGCCAAGATGCAAGAAAGACTGGGAAATGTATGTTTTGTTCTAGGCAAGCATGTATGTGAGTAACACTGTGGGAAAAGGATAGAAATGATATCGGGACAGCTAGCACAATTGTCTTATGCTGTATTTCATCATGTTTTGCTTTTTATCTTCTCAAGGAGATTGTATTCTCTGTGAAGCCAGGGATTCTGTTCTGTACTCATTCACAGAATCAGAAATATTTCAGAGTGTGAAAGGACCATAGAGATCATCCAGCTCAGTGATTTTCAAACTTCTTTTTATTAGTCTATTTCCTTTTTCAAAAGAAAACCTTTATGAGATTCCAATATGTAAGACACAAAAGTAACATATTATTAAAATAAATTTCTTAAGTTCAAAGTTGTAGTGTTTTCTTATTTTAAAATCAATGAGAACTCAAGTAAAAGCATTGAAGGTATCCAATGTGCTAATATTTGATACCTAGTACATTTGAGTGTGTGTTTTCCACCGGTTTATAGTTTAAAATCCACTTTTAATAATGAAATTCAATACAATATTTTCAGAACTTGTTCAAACTTGAGCTTGAAAACAGCTGATCTAGTCCAAACTTATTGTACAGCAAATGTTGTGAAGCTCAAAGTGGTAAAGTGGTTTGGCAGCAGCCCAGAGCTGGGCAGTGACAGAACTAGGCTAAAATCAAGTTTGTGAGTCAACAGTGTGGGCTTGGGTTCCCACATTGTGCCAGGTGCCAGTGCTCCTTATGAAATCCGTCTATACTGCCTAGGAGACTGTTGGGCATAGAGACTACGTGATATATATTTATTGTTAGAGAAAGACCTTTTCTTAATGATGGCTATGCCCATTAATGAGAGTAGAGACCCTCAGGGTCATTATTTGATATGGAGGGAATGACAATACCTAACATTTGTTTGGCTCTTTACATATTTACAAAGTGCTTTCACGTACCTTATCTCATTTAATCCTCTCAAAAAGCTTTTCAACAATCAGGGCGGGTAGTATTCCTATTTTATAGATAGGAAATTGAGGCTCAGGCTGTTGAGTGACTTGCCTAAGAACACGGGGCAGGTGAGTAACGGAGCCAGGCGTTACACCACATTTTCTAACTCCAAATCCAAATGTCTATGTCCATTTAAAACCCTTCTTGTTGAGTTTTCCATACACTTACTCTCTTTCTTGTGTTGCACAGCTCTGGGGAATACCATTCCCACTGTGGTCTGTGGAGTTATGTTCTAGTCTATTTACACAGACAACAGTGCAAATGGTAGACAAACTTTGGGAGTTACCCTTGCCCATTCACGCCTTTAAGTCCTGCCCTCCTCAATCTCTCTGGCAGGGTCGAGCTCGGAGACCTCCCTCAGCCAGCCCGTGTATTGCAGCAGCAAGCGCAGTAGTGGGCTCAGCTCTGATCTGAAGCCAGAAGAGCTGGGTTTGTCTCACCTTCATCATTAATGAACTCTGGGGCCTTGTATCAGTCCCTTTGTCTCTCTGAGCCTTAGTTTCTCCTCTGTAGAAGATAGAGATGCTCTGCCACTGTTTGTGGTGATGTTAATAGTTGTATGATCCAGCTCTGTGTCTTTAGACAGCAACATTTACATGAGATATGAACCTCCACCCCGTCAGCTTCTGGAGGACAAATGGTGGGAGCAGTGAGTAGAGAGGGACACAGGTAGGTCTGGCTGGCTGATTTGACCTCCATGTTAATGCACTAGGGAACGATCATAATACCATGGCATTTCTTCCAGCATCTTGTGGTCACTGTGGTTGTTGATTTTGGTGCTGTTCTTGGTGAAGTCTTGACCCGGCTGATTGGTTCCTGGCATAGAGTGTATGTTCCTTTACTCATTCATTTATTCAACAGATATTTATTGAAGGTCTGCTTTGTGCCAAGTATATTCAAGGAGCTGGGAAACACAAAAGCATGTAATACAATATAAAGTAGTGACTGTTTCTTTGAAGATAACAAAGCAGGGTAGCGGTTAGTGAGGGCTGAGGCTTTGTGTCTGTATATGAATGATACATGTGTATGTGCGTGTGTGTGCGTGAGTGTGTGTATAAGCGTGTGCGGGCCAGTTGGGAAGGGCTCCCTGAGAAGGTGACCTGTATCAAGAAGAGTCAACTGTGTGGTTATCAGGAGGAAGAGCTGGGTTCCTGGCTTCTTAGGAAATGTTTGTTTAATGTGGAATAAATAATTATTCATGGCTCTTGTGCCAACTCTTTTTGAATCCGACTTTGCCTTCCCATGCTTCCCCACTGCAAGTCCATATGCCTCCAAGGGTCTTTCCGCCATGAACCTCACTTTCCTCTCCATCTGACTGTCTCATTCCCTCCTACACATCAAGTGCATTCTCACACCCTGCTTTGGCCTGGTCTAGGACAGCCTCCTTGTCTCGACCGCTCTAATCCTGCCTGCTCCATGAAGTCTTCTCTCATTACTCCACTGGTCTCTCTTTTCTGGGCATTTTTATTGTTCTTATAGCCTACACCTCATGGTTTTCACACACTCTGCTTCTGTTTCATTCATGAGTGTTGACTTTGCCTCTTCAACTGCGGCTCAGCAGTTTGGGGCTGAGCCATGTCTTAAACTTCTTCTGGATCCTCTGTGGGACCTACCACAATGCTAAGTCCTTAGCAGGTGCCCAATAAACCTTTGGTTACTGACTAATTGAAGAGTTATTTTCTCCTCAGAAAGAAGAGAGTGGAGGTAAGCCTGTTGTGGTAAATTGTAAACAATGGCACAAACTCCTCTCAGCAGAATGTGGCGTCTGTTTCCCCAGCCCTTGAATCTGGGTTGGCCTTTTGAGGCGTTTTGACCAATAGAATGTGGTAGAAGTGACATTAAGCAAGTTCTGGGTCTAGAAGTCTTGTAGCTTTTGATCTTGGGCTGGAAATGCTTCCAACACTGAACATGCCAAGACTAGCCTTATAGAGGACAAGAGGCCACCTGGAGAGAGGTCTTGGCCATCCCAGCTGTGGCTCCAGACGCGAGAGTGAGCCTAGCCAAGAACAGCTGAGTCTGGTTCAGATCAGAAAGATCACCCAGCTGAGCCTGGCCCAAATTGTCCATCCACACAATTATGAGCTAAATAACATGGTGGTTGTTTTAAGCCACTGAGTTTAGGGTGGCTTGCTCTGCAGCACTGAATAACGAATACATTCTGTGAGACCACTCTGGGAGCAAGGCAAAGTGGTTCTAGAAATAATCCCTTGCATTCATACAATGCATTCATTATATCCTTCAGATCCATTTCACGTCCATCACCTCATTTAATTCTTGCAAAACTTTTTGAGGAGACAGGCACTTGTCACTGCACCTATTTTACAGACTAGGAAATCAAGACTTGGAGAGGTTGCCTCAGACATGCTAGCTGGCAGAAGATGTAGGACCAGTGCTCAGCCCACCATCATGCAGAAGTCCCAGGACACATGGTGGCCTTCCCTGTTGAGGGCAGTAGCCTGAATCAGACAAAGAAAGTGGAGACCTGAGGGCCTCACTCTGAGGCTGCTTGTTCTAATGAGCCCTGCTACCCCTGGCTCCTCTCACCTCTGAGTAAGAAGGTTGTATAACGAGAAACTCTAATGAGGCTTAGCAAGTCCTTGTTTTTTCCAGAGTAGCTCTGAGCCTCTGCTTTGCTGCAGGATTGGGCTGCTTGTGAAGGTTTCTAATTCGAGGTCTTAATTTTTGTAAAGCGTGAATTACAAGAAGTCAGAAGAATGATGCAAAGAGCATTTAATAATGCACATTCACAAAAGAAGTGGTGTAACTACATTAATTAGGCAAGTCTTGCGTAAAGATGCAATGTAATTATATATTTGAGACAGTTAATTAGAGAGCTACTTGGAAATTTCAGTGAATATTAAGGTAATTATACATAAATACTATAACCATTAAGACTGCACCCATAATGAAAGCAATAACTAATTACATAAATAACAGCATACTTATGTTTTTACATTACCAACACCTAACAATGCTTCCTCTCCCCCGCCTCCCTTCACCATGCAAATGACAAATCTTCCATTTTTAACTCAGATATTCTTGCAAATGGTTGGAAACAATGACCTTTCCTCTTCTTTCCTCTATTTTGACAAATCTGGGCCTGCTGGGAGCTTCCAGTGAATGGACAGAAATGTGGGATGTGAGGCCCCTGCCTGACAACACCTGTCAGTAGTTGTGCTTGTGGGCAGGAATAAACCATGGCCACAGGGCGCAGCCACTGGAGAGGGGCAAGGCAGGACCACGGACAGAGTCAAGGTGTGGGTTTGGGAGACCGGGACTCCAGTCCCGGTCCTGGCCTTTATCAGTTGAACCACCTCAGAGAAGTCACTTAGTGTCTCTGAGCCTCAGTTTCCTCATTATATCAAATGAGGATGACAGTAATCCCTGCCTCCCAGGGCCATGATGGACAGCAAATATAAACTGTCAAACATCATCCTGTGTAACAGGTGGAAGTTAGCCTTGGAAGCTCCTGATCATTGACTTCTGTGCCTTCTGCTCCTTTCAGCATGTCCCCTTATCTTCAGGGCTCTCAGATACTCATCAAGCTGCCTACACCACCCTCCCAATTAAGAACTGCTTTCCTGAGAGGATCTGGATCTCATTCACACTCAAGTGTGACTGACTAATGACTTAAAGTGCTGGGAGGGCCTGGGGATGAGGGAATGTATTTATACTTTAAAGGAAGCAAAGTCCTCAGCCCTGTAGAATGCCCAGGCAACAGGCGGTTAATGAAATGTTTGGGTAGTACTACTTCTGGGCACTCCTGGTTTCTCACCGTGTAGGCATTGCAGTACCGTGTGAGAGGGACTACACAGAGTGGTGGGTAAAAGCATGAGTTGAGGAGTCTGACATATCTGGGGTTCACATCTTGGCTCTACCACTAGCACACTGCTAGCCCCTCTAATAATAGTAAAAATCCTAGCATTTATCGACCAGTTACTATGCTTCAGGCACTGTTTTACATGCATTAATTAATTTAATCTTCATAACAATCCCACAAGGTACATGCTATTATTGTCCTCATCTTATAGATAAGAAAAGTGAGGCACAGAGATGTTAAGTAACTTGTCTTGGATCACATAGCTAGGAAGTGCAGGAGGCTGGATTTGAATCTCAACTCTTGGCTCTACAGCCTGAATTATTTGCCTCTGTGATATGTTTTTTCTCTTCAAATGCAAGATGATGGCAGTCATCGTCGGTACCGCATGCGGCTGTTGTAAATGTTATGTGAGATGGCACAGGTAGAAGTCTTATCTCAGTGCCAGCACACTGTAAATATTCTATCCTTCAAAGTTTGCCTCCTACCCCAAATGTCAACAAATGTTCATTTCTCTGTTTCACTCTTCTCTTGGCAAGTCAGTCTCTTCCATGCTCCCCATTTCCCACTATCTTTCATTTTTTGCAGTTCAGTCAATTTCTCACTGGGGGGTCTTTCCTGCTCCTGTGGGGTGTGGACTTGAGGGGTGGGTCTGATTCCACCTGATCCACCACATGAATGTTGACTGTTCAAAGAGTTCAAAAGGGGAGCCACACACTTGATCTGGCATTGCTTCCATTGCCCAAAGTCCGACTGGTACCATCCCCTCCTGTCACAATCTGCTGATTACCTGGAAATCACACATCATTTTTTAGTGGAAAAGTTTGGCAATTTCACTTATTGACCAGATTTAGATATGAATTGTTTCCAACTCTTTTGAGAAAATCAAATCTTCTCCCTCTGGAGTGAGAGGCGGCAGTAGTATTTGGTACATAGAGACTTATTCTTTAAAGAAACATGAACAGTATGTCTGGAATGAGAAAAGGCTCTTAGTGTGGCTCTTGGTACCCAAGAGTGAAGGCTTTCTTAATTTGTCGTGTTTGGGGACCAGCCTGTTTCCATCTCCCCACTCATGCACCCTAAAGTAAAGTGAGTCAATTTCCAGCCTTCCCATATAGTCATAGCTTGTAGTTGGTATGTGTTTTCATCCAGAGGGGGGGCATGCTGGGAAAAACACTTACACAACATCAGAGGAAAGTTGTACCATCTACCTATATTAATCAACCTTTAGTCACAAGTATAAATAATTCATTTATTCCCAAGTATAACAGACAGTAGATGATCTCTAGACATTTAGGGGCAAAAATGTAAATAACAAAAGAGAAGAACCAACAAATGGAGCTAATTCCAGAGAAAACAGATAATTTAGAGAACAGAAGGAGACGAATTACTTTCAGTTGTTATCCTCAGAGGAATTCAAGATGGATCGTATTTATAAAATAACTACTTCTCTAAAAAAGAGAAACCAAAGAACAAGAAAGAATTTTTGGAATTAAAAAAAATATGAGTACTGACATAAGCACTTCAATAAAAGTTGTGGAAGAAAACCTGAAAAAAATCTGTCTGCTTATGGAGCAAAAAGACAAAAACACATAAGATACAAATGAAAAGTTAAGAGACGGGAAAGATCAAACCAAGAGACACTGTCTTATTCAATAAAAGTTCCAGAAAGAGACAACAGAGAAATGAAGAAAAGGAAATAATCAAATTTCTCAAAGTTCAGGAAAGATAACTTTAAAAAGAGTTACCTTAAAGGAGCTGTCAGTAAATGAAAAAAAATACCCACACCTAGATATTTGTTCATCAAATTTCAGAACATAAGGATAAAGGGAAGATTCTAAAAGCTTCTAGAGGGAAAAACCACATTACCAATTAAAGAAAAAGGGCCAGGTTTCCATATGATTCTTGTTAGCAGCATTGGTTGCTAGAAGAGAATGAAGCAATGCCTTTCAACTTCTAAGGGAAAATGATTTTTCTTTTTAAAGATTGGCACCTGAGCTAACAACTGTTGCCAATCTCCTTTTTTTTTCCTGATTTTTTCTCCCCAAATCCCCCCAGTACATGGTTGTGTATTTTAGTTGTGGGTCTTTCTAGTTGTGGCATGTGGGACACCACCTTGGCGTGGCCTGATGAGCAGTGCCACGTCCATGCCCAGGGTCCAAACCAGTGAAACCCTCGGCTGCCAAAGCAGAGCGTGTGAACTTAACCACTCTACCACGGGGCCGACCCTAATGGAAAATGACTTTGAACCTAGATTTCTATACCCAGCCAAATTATCATTCAACTATGATGTCTAAGGATGCTTTTCAGAGATGGAAGGATTCATGAATTTTATCTCCCCTAGAACTTTTCCATAAAAAACAAAGCAAAGCAAAATAAACCAAACAAAAAACCTGAGCACCTAATCCAGCAAAATAAGAAAAGAATGGAAGAAGGGGGAAAACACAGGATCCAATGCTAAGAGTGTGTTAAAAAGAAATCCCAGACTAACAGCTGTACAGCAGGCCGAAGAAACAATCAGGTCAGGTTAGGACAGGATGTCAGGTAACTCCAGAAGAATGTTTTTAAGAAAAAAAGTGGATTTTGTTTACTAAGTACTGTGATTACAAGCTCTCAATATCTCATAGACATGACTTTTTAAATGTGTACTTCTTTTCATTAAAAGAAAAAGAAAAATTTAGAAATTTCAGGAGAAACAAAAACTATACCCAAAATTATGGCCCA
The DNA here is from genome assembly GCF_021613505.1 of Equus quagga. NCBI lineage: Eukaryota > Metazoa > Chordata > Mammalia > Perissodactyla > Equidae > Equus > Equus quagga. The sequence continues at coordinate 22,724,574 of NC_060279.1, read as the reverse complement.
AATATGAAGTCAGCTAAAATACAGCATGATTTTGAGTAATTCTATGGATGACTTTTTCTCATAGCATTTAGCATCTTTTAGCACTCCTTATAATTTATCTTCTTATTTGTTTTTTGTTGGTTATTTATGCCCCCACTAGAATGTAAGCTCTGTGAAGGGAGAGTCTCTTATTTTCACTGTTGTATTTCCTGCACCTACAAAAGTACTCAGCACATAGTAGGCACTCAATAATTTTTAAATAATTGAATGTATCAAGAAAATGCAAATCCTGTTGATCCTGACCCTTAGTATATTTTTCTTCAAGTTACACAGGTTTTGTGACAGAGTGTCATTGATTTTCCTTTGAGTTCAATGACACTGGTTCTACGTGAAGAATATTTACATAAACTTAATATTATAAATACTGTTTATTTTTTAAGAATAAATTGTTGAAATGTAATCTATATTCACGAATCAAAGGGTACAATTTGAGGAATATTATTGCCCAGATTAAGAAACAAAATACTACCAGCATCCTAAAAATGTCCCAGTTAGTTCCCAGTTTGATAAAATTACCAATCTTTTCTTCTACTTTCTTGAACATAATAATCACAGTTATTTCAAAGTTCTTATCTGAAACTCCAATATTTGGATTTCCTTTAGGTCTGTATTTTTGTGTGTGTATTTTTTATAGACAATTTTTTAGAGCAGTTTTAGGTTCACAGCAAAATTGAGTGGAAAATACTGAGAGTTCCCATCTACCCTTTCCCCCTATCACATGCCCACAGACTCCATCACCACTAACACCTGGCACCAGAGTGGTACATTTATTACAGTCAATGAACCAATATTGACATGTCATTATCATCCAAAGTCCATAGTTCACATTAGGGTTCATTCTTGGTGTTGTTTGTTCTATGGGTTTGGACAAATGTATAATGACAGGTATCTGCCATTATAGAATGACACAGAAGAGTTTCTCCCCACCTGCCCATCCCTGCCTCCTTGCAAGCCCCTGGCAACCACTGATCTTTTTAGTGTCTCCATAATTTTGTCTTCTCCAGAATCTCGTATAGTTGGAATCATACAGTATGTAGCCTCTTCAGATCGGCTTCTTTCACTTAGTAATATTCATTTATGTTTCTTCCCTGTCTTTTCATGGCTTGATAGGTAACATTTCTTTTTAGTGCTAAATAATATTCCATTGTATGGACGTACCACAGTTTATTTATCCATTCACCCACTGAAGGACATCTTGGTTGCTTCCAAGTTTTAGTAATTATTAATAAAGCTGCTATCAACATTCATGTGCAGGTTTTTGTGTGGACATAAGTTTTCAGCTCCTTTGGGTAAATACCAAGGAGCGTGATTGCTGGATCGTGTGGTAAGAAGATGTTTAGTTTTGTGAGAAACTGTCAAACTGTCTTCCAAAGTGGCTGTACCATTTTACATTCCCACCAGCAGTTCAGAGTTCCTGTTGCTCCATACACTTGTCAGCATTTGGCGTTGTTGGTGTTTTGGATTTTAGACATTCTAAGAGGTATGTAGTGGTATCTCATTGTTGCTTTAACTTTCATTTCCCTAATGACATATGATGTGGAGCATCTTTTCATGTGCTTATTTTTCTGTACATCTTTTTTGGTGAGATGTCAAGGTCTTTGGCCAATTTTTTAATTTGGCTGTTCACTGTCTTATTGTTGAGTTTTAAGAATTCATTTTATGTTTTGGAGAACAGTCCTTCATTGGATATGTCTTTTGCAGATATTTTCTCTCAGTCTATGGCTTGTCTTCTCATTGTCTTAATGGATCTGTTCTTACTGATTGTTTTTTTTCCTGTTTTGGTCATTTGGTCTTGCCTGTTATCTTATCAAATAATTTTTGATTGAATTACGGATGCTGTGAAATAAGGATTGTACGGTTGATCTGAGGCTCTGGATGGTGTTTTCTTGCAGAGATTGCAGGCAGTGCACCTGAACCCAGACTACGATTAAGTTTATTTGAAGCTGGGCTTCTCTCTTGGTAAAGGCTTGGTAAAGGTCTGTTCTGGTTTGTCTTTACCTCTAGGGAATTGTCTTTCTGGGGAATGACTGGGATGTTTTCCAGGGCTACTTCATCTTGATGGGCCCTAAACTCCAATTTTCACTCTTTCAGCCATGTGAAGTTGCCTAGAACTCTGCTTATCCTCTCAGACGTGGGGCTGTCACCTTCTGCTCTGCTTCTCTGACGCTCTGCTTCTTGGCCTCTTGTCTGCAGCTTTAAGAATTGGCAAATGCCTCGAGGCTAAAAACTACTGGAGTGCTGACTTTCTTCTGTATTTACTTCTCTTTGATATGTTGGTCCCCTGAAATCTTCCTGTCTTGGCAGCTTTCCAGAGCCTTCAATTTCTTTTTCTTTTAATAAATGTTTTATTGTGAAATAATTTTAGATTTACAATAAAGTTGCAAAAATACTGTAGAGAATTTCCATCTATCTCTCTCAGCTTCCCCTAATGTAACATCTTACATTACTGTGATACACTTGTCAAGACTCAGAAACCAACATTGGTACATTACTATTAACAAAATTTCTCACTTTATTCTGATTTCACCAATTTTTCCACTCATGTTCTTTTTCAAAATTACTGGATTCAATCTAAGATATCACATTGCATTTAGCAAATGTATTTTTAAAATCTAGCTCTTTAAGGATTCTTGGCAAGAGGGCTGATCTGTTATTTATTGATCTCCTATTTATTGGTTTTAAATTTTTTATAATTAACCTGAGGATAAGGCACCAAAGACTTAATTTTGGATTTCCATCATTATAAAGGTAACCAATAGAACAATGAAAAAATATAACCAATAAAACTGGGAATAGATGTGAGGTAGGAGGTAGTATAAGGGAGTTAAATTTTCTCATATTTAATAGAGGAGATTCCGTTGATATCATCAAGTTCCCAAATTGTGGCACAGAAATACAAGAATTATAACAAAAATGATTAGAAAAATGGAAAATAGAATTGATTATCTCTGAGCAATGGGAGAGAAAGTTGTGAAGGCATAAGAATTTTGCTTTTCTTTTACTGAGGCTGATATGCTTAAAGTTTTCCCTTTTTTAAACCATATCAAGTAGAGTCTATGTGTATTGACAATGCCTATTACATAGTTTAAGTGGAAAAAACAATGGGCGATAGAGTATGCGTGGTATGATACTCTTTACTTGAAAATTCTATGTGCATATGTATGTATATGCCATGATTTTACAAACTTATGCTTGTGTGCTTCTTTCATTCTCATGAGAACAACATGTCCAGGTTAGCCCGCTGGTCCTGCAAGGAGGATGAGAGACACAAGGAGCAGAGCGGACTTACACACTTCTTACAGGAAATTGTGTCTGAATCTGAATTACCCATCCCTCTATTACCAGTAGTGAAAGTCAAGAATGAAAAATACAGTGATGATACATTTCTCATAAGTAACTATAAATACAAAGGGATAATATCATCCAGTGCTGAATGACAATAGCCATTAACTCAGCTTCCATAGCCAAAACTCCCCCTAGTATTTAAGATTCAAGATGGTACAGAGACCTTTTCACACATACAGAAACCCGGACCTTCCTAGAATAAATTAATAAAGGATGTACTTCAAAAGAAGAAGAGTGATCCTGAGGGAAGGAGTTGGATGCAAAAAAAGGTGGTGAAAAATGAAATTAGTATTTGTTGGTAATAAGATTAATTACTGTACAAACTTTGTTTTTTAACAAGAGTTGCAACAACGAAAATTAAGGTTATTGGTTCTCAGGAGATGAAACAGTTCTTGGTTTATTTTGGAGGAGATTAGAGACATTGAACAAGTTTAGAATTAGGAACATCTATAGTTATGTATGTATATTAAAATGGATAAGTAACTAGGATAATAATAGAGGTAAAAGTCTAGCTTTCAAAAATCAGCAGAAGAAAAATAAAGGCGTAAAGAAAACTTTATCAATCCTGTAGTGGGTAGGAAATGGGAAAGAAACAAAGACCAATGTGACTTAATCACAGCTGCAAGGACCCTTAACATATGCACAGGTTATGGGGACAGAATATGCACATTTTTGGGGAGCTGTTATTCAACCTGCTCCAGGAACATACATGCAAAGGCCCTGAGGTGAGGATGTGATTGACATGTTCTAGGAGGTCTGTGTAGCTGGAGCAAGGATGGGAGAGTGAGGAGGGAAGTGAGAGCAGTTCAGGAAGGGCTAGTAGGTCGCAGTAAAGACCCGAGCCATCTCTCTGTAACTCTGAGGGTGGATTTTCATATTCTCTAAATCACTGAACGTGAGAATCAACCGGAGACCTTGTTAAAATATACATGTCTGAGCCCCAAAGATTCTGATTCAGTAGTTCTGAGGAAAAGCCCCAGAGACTGACATTTTCTAAGGCATCCTAGCTGATTTCACAGATGGTTCCAGGGATCAGCCTACAGCCCGTAACTACTTGCTCCAGATGAAAACAACGCAGAAAGGTTTGATAATAAACACCCTCCGTCTAACTCTTCCTCTTCTTCATCTTCACGGTTGGTTTGTTCCTCTTGCCAGTGATGGGTTCTGGAAAGGGCACAGGACCTCATTCTGGCCTAGGAGTCATGGGGAGAAAGTCTTCCAAAGGTGCTTCTACAGAAATTGTCCATGTCCTTAAAAGAAAACCTATCTTGATATGGCAGCCGTCATCGTGAGGATGATACCAACACCAAGGACGGCGGAAGAGACGTAAAGAATGTGGGACCTGGCATGATTAAGCTGCGGAATCCTCTGTCCTGAGCTCACCTGTCTTTGAATGTTCTGCTATGAGGAATAATACAGTCCCATATTGTTGAAGGCAATTGGAGTTGGTATGCCTGCAACTTACGCTTGAAGTATTCCTAACTGATGCAGCAAGACAAGCTATAGCTTTTCTCAGCTGCTCTGTAGATCTCCTTTGGGTAGAATGGAAAACCTGTAACTCTGCTTCTCTCTCTCCGTTATACAACAATAAATGCTGTCGGGCAAGCTTGTGAAGGGATGAAATGAGATAACGTCTTTAAAGTGCTTAGTACAGTGTCTGGCACAGAGTGAGAGCTCAATAAGTGCTCCTTGAATTGAATGAATGAGTGAATGGGGGGTTGAATTTGCTGAAGGCTGTAAGATAACATAGAAGTAACACCACCACATACTGGTCTTCATTCCCAGGATTCCCTTTCTCAAATCGGGATTGAAGATCACTTTGGCTTTCTTTGGCAACTACCCTATTGTACTCATTACTCTTTTCTAACAAATTTTGTGTTTGCTTAGGAAAGGCTAAGTATTTACTTTAAATTTATACATTTTTATTAACCAGAGGCAGCTCTTTTGGATGTTTTTTTCTCCTAAATCTGTGCCCACACCCTGTGCCATCCATTGATGGCCACCAGGACTGATCTGTAGGAGGGTGACATGTTGCCACTGGGCTGATCCAGGGTGGCAAAGAGAGGTAGGATGGATGTGGCTGTATGATACTTGGGTGCATTGTCAAGATGCTTATGTGACAAGCCTGCTTTCCCCGCCCCAGGTTTCTGGATACTTTGCTGGCTTACAATAGTTGCAGCAGGCAGGGTTTAGCCTGAAGTCAAATGCTAAGCTCATCAGACCCTTCAAAGCATGGTAGATTAGCAAATAGGTCCTAAAGACAGAAGGAGGGGTCCCCCATGTAATTCACAGTCATGTCTTCTTTGAACCCAAATTTGTAAAACCTGAAAACCTTCTCAAACACAGACCACATGGGAAACAAAACAGTACAATATTTCACTATTTCAAGAATAAAACTGGAAAACAGGCGTCCTGTCCTTTATGGCAAAGTTGCTTAGAGTTAGTTGTGCTACTGGACCTGGCAGTGACGAGATCAAACTTGTCAGGGCCATGAGCAAATGACAAAAAGTGGTATTATTAACATTTCTATCCCAAGAGACAGAGAATCTCATCACGGGAAATATAAACATTTGTGTTGATTGTTAGACTGTTTTCGTAGTGAAGGTCATGACTGCATACCTGGCCCTTCCCCAAATCCTCACCCAGCTCCTGGCTGACCTCTGAGTGGTTTGAACACTCTCATAAGTCTCCAGGGGTTTGGGAACTGGGCAACTTGGGAGGTATGCATTTAGACCCCCTGAAAAAAAGTATAGGATGGCATATTACTGGATTCTGCCTGGCTAAAACCTTGATCCTAACGTTTATTGCCTTGCAGTAAGCTTGGGCACGCATATGACTCAGAAAGTTTTTCTCCTTCGTTTTTCTCTTTCTTTCTTTTTCTTTGTTTCTTTGTTTCTTTCTGTCTTTCTCTCTGTCTCTCTTTCTTTCTCTCTGTCTCTCTTTCTTTCTCTCTCTCTCTCTTTCTTTTTCTTTCTCTCTTCCTCTCCCCCTCCTCTCCCCGCTCTCTCCTTCTCTCTCTCTCCTTTCCTAATTAAAGCCCTACATCTCTAGGGTCACATGTAGATGAAAAGTAAATCAGAGATCAGTCCTACAGCTTTGCATTCAGAATTGACGTTGTTCTTTGTTTTCATCGTATGCCTGTGCAGCTACACAGTATTGTGATATTTTGATCTGGGCGCAAACAGAGCATTCTCTTTTATCAGCAAAAGAGCAGGTAAGGGTCATGGTAGATAAAGCAGGATGGGTACTTCTTGGGCAGATGTGGCTCTGTGTGTGTGTGTGTGTGTGTGTCTCACACACACACAACACATACATTGAGAGACAGTTGCCTCTAACAGTGAGAAATCAGATTTCCCAAAAGTGGACACCTGGAAATCCTGTGTCATATTGGCTATTGCGTCTTAAGAATGACATAATGGAGCTGGAGAAGATCCAGGAAAGGACAGCTGAATTAATTAAAAAGTTGGAATGGTTTCTAAAACACTTTTATTTTCAGATTATAAAAGTAATATGTATGCACTATAGACAATTTGGAAAATATTCAAGGGAAAAGGAAAATAAAATTATATATTATCCTACCACCCGGAGGGAGCAATGTTTAACATTTTGTTGTATTTCCTTTTTGTCTTTTTTCTATGTACACAAACATACATGTGAAAAAATTGATGTTTATCTGTCTTTTCATATATACTCTTTTCATATATCTTTTCACATATATATCTTTTCATATATATATTCATGTAATTAGTGTTTATCCCTCTATCTTTTCATATATATACATATAATTTTGTAATCTATTTGGTGCATGTTTTGTATCCTATTTGGTGTATTTCTTTCTCATTAAATATTTTTTTGGAACATTTTTGTGGCTGCATAATACAGCAATTATACAAAGTACAAAATTGTATTTTTCTCCTATATTACTTAGATTTAGTTTCTTTTTAGATTATATTTAATAAATTAATTACATATTTATTTTTATAATTAACACAACAATGAAATGTTTTCTACCCAAACCTTCATGGGCACCTCTGGTTATTTTCTTAGGATCGATTCTTAGAAGTAGAATTATGGGGCCAAAGTTTTGAACATTTTTAAGATTCTTGCCAGATTGCAATACAGACATATGAAATGACTTTAGAAGTTGATTTGTCAGCATGAAAAGTTAAATGCCAAATGGAGACATAGATGAAGTCCATAGCAGCACAAAGGGTCTCTACTGGTCAAGTAGAGATTTGCTCAGTAAATTGAAATACTGCAAATGTGCAGCAAGTTTTGGAATTCAGTGAGGGCGGCTTTGGAGTCAATGCAGAGAAGGTCTGATTTGCCCAGCAGAGGGGGATCTGTGTAATTCTTTGTTTTGAAAAGTGGGAACTGGCTAAAAATACAGACAGACTAAGATTTTAGACGATGGTTATGGGAATGGCAAGGTGTTTGGTGGGTTTGTCATTTTGAGCTGGTGTCATCAAGTGCCTAGAACTGAATGGCGCAACCATGAGACAATGGTCATTAATGTGCATTTTGACTGTGTGGCATGGCACTGAGTGAAGGGACCATGGGATCTCTGCAGCTTTGATACCTGGGGACTGTGACGCAGAGCTCTTCCAAACTGCAGAAATGGCTTCTAGGACTCCGACAGTGGAAGCAGGGCTCAGTCTTTGGGAAAGACTCTTTTATTTTATTTTGGGAGAGAGTCACTTTTGTGAGTACTCTTAGCCACAGAAATGTGATTCAAGCATCTACCCTATCTTCTTAGGGAGAAGTGATTGAAATATAGATATTGGCATGTTAGGTGTTCTGTTTATTAATATCAAAAACTTTCCCAGGATGGGGCCAGTAGTAGGACACTTCAGAGGTTTTTTTTTTTTTTTTTAACCAGAGGAGATTGGTGGTTTTTTCTTGTGGGCTGGGAGATAAAGTTTTTTGGGGAAAAGCCTATGGAGGAAAGAAGCAAGTCAAGAATCAGCTCCAAATTTGTTGAAATTACTTCAGCATGGGGCAGCAATTTCCTTCCTCCTTTGCTTCGTCCTACCTCCCTCCCTCCCTTTCTTTCTTTTTCTTTTCCTTCCTTCCTTCCTTCCTTCCTGCCTTACTTCCTTTCTTCCTTCCTTCCTTTTTTTCTCCCTCTCTCTCTTTTTTTCTCTTTTTCTTTCTCTCTTTCTTTCCTTCCTTTCTTTTTCTGCAAGTGCAAGAAGAATTTTCAGTGTCATTAACAATATGTGGAAGGATGAGGAAGAAGAATGTGCGTGGAAGTGGTGCAAATGAACTTACGTTTTCTTCAACATTCTCTACTGTTATTCTGAAATAAGAGAACTATAAAAATAAAATATAAAAGCTGCATAGCAAGCAATAAGGACAAATTCTTAGTTGAAATATGCAAATGATGAAAAATTAAATATATTCACTTTGAGATCCTGTATTCCCAAGTTTTCTGTATTGCAGGAGGAGAGTGCCGGGAGTAAGACTGGGGCCCTGGGGAGAGAAGGGCCAAAAATGCTACGGGAAGTGAGGGGAGGGAAGGTCTTTCTTCTGAAGAAATTAGATGAAATAATCACAGAGACCAAAAGAAACTCATCATCTTGCAACCACAGGCTCTTTGAAGCTACTCAGCAGGGACGAGGCTTCTGCAGTTCCTGGCTGCGAATGGGCAAGAAAACAGACCCAGAAGGTGACTGCTGATCTGCGTTAGTTCAGTTGGCTTTGAATATCAGCTTTCCCCATGATTAATATTAGATTTCTATTGCTTGAAGCCCCACTAACCTTAATGCTCATCCTCACGACCATGCTTTGGTGCTGCTGTCAGGAACAGAAAGCCCACCTGGGTGGCTGAAGAGACTTGGGCAACAACAACAACAATAAGAACAAGCGAACCCTGCTGGTCCTAGTGTTCAACTGGGTGCAGGCAAACGGGATCTCTGGAAGCTTCCATTCTTAGATGGAACCCATGGCATTGACAAGGTGTTCAAAGTATGCGCTCTTAGGTACTTACACTATTTAAGACTCAGACAATCAATTTATACTTGCTGTGCACCCTTCACGTGCAGGACCCTAGAGTGACTGCAAAATATCTGGAAATACAAGCAATGTGAAGGGCGAAATAGGTGAAGGGGGTCAAAAGTACAAACTTCCAGTTATAAAAGAAGTTCGTTCTGGGGATGTAACGTACAGCGTGGTGACTATAGTTAATAATACCACATTGTATATTTGAAAGTTACTAAGAGAGTAGATCTTGAAAGTTCTCATCACAAGAAAAAAAATTGTCACTATGTGTGGTGATGGATGTTAACTAGACTTATTGTGGTGACCATTTTGGAATTAAAAAAAAGAAGACCAACGTGAAATGAGAGGGTTGTCCTCAGGTACTTATGAGATGACACTGTTGCAACTCCTAAAGTAAAGGATGTCGAATTTACTTATTTCTTATGTTTATTGCCTCTCTCCACCTGCTGGATTGTAAGCTCATCAGGATAAAGACCTTTGTTTTGTTACCCCCGGTGTCTTGAACAATGCTTGGCACAGAGTTTGTGTTCAGAATGTATTGAATGTCTATTGGAAAAATGAATGCTTTGCAATTCTTCTCCAATTGTGCTCATCCATTCATACCTATGAAAATACACTTATATCTCACTTAAAATGTGCCAGGCACTGTTCCAGCCCTAAATATACATTAGCTGGTTAACCAATCCTCTCATGTAGTATACTTATCCTAATTTTACATGTAAGGAAACTGAGGCAGAGAAGAGGCAGTAACTTAGCTAAGGTCACCAGTCAGTAAGTGTTAAGACAGTGATTCTAGCCCAGGTCGCCTGGCTCCCGCGTCCACCTCTTCACTCTAACTCCATTTTCCTTCTCAGGAACTTGGGTGCAAGGTGTCCACTCAGCATTAACGATGCAGTCTGTGGCTGTGAAATGGAGTGAAATGAACCACCCAAGTCCTTTCTGACTTCCTGCCCTGGAAGTTGTCCTTAACATTTATCTCTGCTCAACTGAATTATTAACATCTCTCAGTGTTGAGCTCTTATTATCAGTCAGGCATCCATATTAACTTTTCATCTTATAGGGGAAAAGATAAGATGCAAAAGCAAACAATTTTTTGTATTATGTAGAAAGTGGAGTCACCATGAGAAAGGGATGGAGAGAAATGTTATGGAAGTTCAGAGGATGGTGCTGTTATTTCCATATGTTGAAAGACATGGTAAAATGAGATGGAAAGATCTTCAGGGGAGAGAGAACAGCATAAGCAAAGATGTGGAGGACCATCTAAGAAGACCTCTTGTTGGTTGCTACTCAGGGTCCCTCAGAGCCACAATCTTTCCTCTCGTGGGCCAACAGATCTCTCACTGAGTCCTGGTGTGCCTGCCCTTTCAGCAACCTAAGGGTGTGGTCCAGCACATCGGTTAAGAGACCCTTAGCTGTTGCTTCTATTTCTATCACGTGCCCATTGATGAACTTCTCTGAACCTCAGTTTCTTCATCTGTAAAAGCTAGTAGGACCTACCTCAATTGCTTGCTGGAAGGATCAACGGTGGTCACATATATGAAGCTCTTAGCTTCCCCTGACGCCGTGACCGCTCAATCACCTTGCTGCTGTTAGCCGCCCTAGTTGTCTGATTGCTGGTAGGTGATGATAGTAACGACCCCGGGCACTGGTACTGGGCTCTGGAGTTAGAATCCTTTCACATGCGTGAACTCATTGAAACCACACAACTGTCTGCCTGGGCAGGCCTGGGAAAATCACCTTGTCTCTTCCTTCCGCAACGTATATTTTAATTCTGATGAACTACTTCGGGCTGAAATGAGCAGTAAGGGCAAACTTGGAGAGAGAAGGGGGTCAGAAAGGAGTGGCTGAGGAGTCTGGTAGAAGAAGGCGAGGTGGGATGTACAGGTGAGCACCAATTCCAGGACCAGCTGGCAGGGCCCCTTCTTGCCACAGCAACCCCTCCCCGAGGCAGAGACCCTCCTCTTGCAGTAGCGAGGCTGGGGTGATGGCGTGGAAGCCCAGGCCCTAGATAGGGGTCTACAGCCCGGCATGGCACAGGGCAGTTGATGCGAGTGCCCAGAGTCTGAGATACTCACTTCTCAGGGAGACTCATAAGTCATTTTTGGTGAGAAGCAAGTTACGTAGCATTTTCTAAAAATCATCTCTGGAGTAGATTTGCATAAATGAATGTATTGTATTTTTTTTTTTTTTTAGGAACCATGAAAGCTTTAATTACCTAACCTCTAATTAAGCTTGTCTCTTGCAGGAAACACAGGATATTAGCTTATTTTGTCCTTGGCTCAACTTTCCTGTTTTCATGTATTGGGTGATCTTCTCTATTACTCTCACGTAAACTCAGTGGAAACACTGCAAGGATGTTTTCAAACCAAAACATATTTTATTGAGCACCTACCATATGCCAGCAGGGCTTAGTATGTAAGAGCACAGGGCCCTGGGAGCCGAGTGCCTGGGTCCATTCTTGTCTCAGCCACTTACTAGCTGTGTGACCCTGGACAAGTTATTTAACTAGCTTGTGCCTCAGTTTCCCTATCTGTGAAATAGGTATTATAATAGTACCTATCTCATAAGGTTTTTATGAAAATCAAATGAGATAATATGATTAAAGTGTTGAAGATAGTGCCGATACACAGCAAATACTCAATCCAGGTCAGCCTAATACGTCCTGGACACAGGGCCAGGAGCTGGAGATAGAGCTGCCGTAGACAATGTCCCTGAATTCTCGGAGCTTGCAGTCCAATGGAGAAGCCAGCAGCTAATATTAGTCAGCAGGAATAGTGGTGCATAGGATGAAAGGAGGAGACAAAGTGTTCTGCGGGTTATTATAGGCCGCTGTAGATACTCTGGGTGTTTTTGTTTTCCTATTTTATTAACATAGACTGATTCATTTAGTGTCATAGGTCCTCGGGGGTTGAAAAGAGCTTTCCAAGGTCACTTGTCCATTTCAGTGAGCCAGGTAAAACCCTCCCTCAGATGGCACCACGATCATGTCTGCTTCCTTCTCTGGCTCCATTACTGCATGAGGGTCTGCGGTCCCCATGTTCATTGATCAGCTTGGAGTGGTCTGCTTTCAGGAACTCCCTGTAGAATGGCTCAGAGCCCGTTTGAGGCAGATCTTCTCAGCACTTGTTTGTGGAAAGGGAGCTGCTCTCTGTGTTCATCTGTGACCCACAACCTCTTGATTCCTGGACCTGGGCATGATGCCTTGACCATTTTCTGGGCCTGTGGCTGTTGGCAACTCTGCCTGGTCACCTGGGCTATTGTGAGCAACAGGACAAGGATGGGCACAAAGCAGGGGCCAGAACCAGGACTAGGGGGGCAATAACCACCTCCCCCGGTGTTCTCATCCTATCATCTGTGGACCACCTGCACCAGGATCACCTGGGGGAACTCTAAAATGCAAATTCCTTGGTCTCAGACCAGTGAGGCCCAGGAATACACATATTCAAATAAGCATCCCAGGTGATTCTTAGGGGCCCACCACCCAAAGGCTGAGCCCTTTTGCCTGCTTGGAGCCATTGTTGGAGATAAATGCTTCTCTTTGCTGGTTCCTGAGAGCTGCACTCCCACTGGATCTTCCTCCTGCCAGGTTTCTTCCCAATACACAGCCCCATTGGCTTAAGGGCCTCCCTATACGCACTGGGAAGGGGGGAAGGAGGCAATGGGGGAAGGGTGTTGGAATGACTGGCAAATTGGGGATAGTTCTATGGATCACAGAATCATAAAATGTTGGAACCTAAAACATCTTAGAGATGGTCTTATCCAGATTCTGTATTTCGTGAGTGCAACATCGCGCCTGGAGCAGTCAGGGGAGGCATCCAAGGTCTGACAGCCAGTAGAGGGCTGGGCAGGGCTAGAAGGCAGACCACCAGCTCCTTGTCCAACCAGAGTGGTCCTCCAACGAGGGCCAACCCTGGTCTGGTTTATTTAAGCTGTGGGGACCGAAGAAAGTGCCGCTCAGTTACACATGTCTGGCTTGTACTTTGAATTAATTTTGCCAGTATCGGATGGGCCACACTGAGGTTGGCTCCATCTGTGGGTAAGAGCAAGTTAGGGAGAAGCACAAGCCAGGCCAGGATTCAGGCTGGAGTCCAGAACAACCTGGCTGGCTCTTTGTGCTGGTGCCTTCTTCTAGGGCTCCTGGGGTGGTGGTGAGGGGCGTGCACAGCACTAGGCATACTAGTAAGCTACTGTGTGGTTGTGACGAATATCTGTGGTTGTTCCTATTACTCACTCAGCCACACACATGAAGACACCCCTAACTTAACAAAGACACCCGGCTCCAGGAAGGAGAGGGCCTTTTCTTCTCCTGTCTTTGCTGTCGCTCACTTACTCTTCCCAAAAATATGAGCTGTCAAGGGTGTGTCTGTTACAGGGCAGGCTTGGGTTGTGAATGGCAGTGGATTGCCCTCTACAATGCGTCCACATGCATGAGTGCCTCCGTGTGTGTGTGTGTGTGTGTGCACGTGCACTTGGGGCTGTGTGTGTGTTTGAGACTTGCACCAAAATGACTGACGGATGGCAAATTATTTTAAAACATTTTTCCCCCTTTTTGAGCATAACCTTCCCCTCTGGCTTGTTGCATGCCAAGGTACCAAACCTGGAACAGAGCGGTGTCAAGTTTGAGAAGTAGAATCTGTTGAAAGAGAGCCATTTGTGCAGCGGGGGAGGGTGTAACAAAGGGGAGGATGGAGATGGGCATCCTGCTGTTTGCTGAAGGCTTCCAGCGCCCATTGGACTATGGCGGCGAGGGGGTTTATGCTGCACTTGAGAGACCCTCACGGAGAGTTAAAAGACATTTTGCACATCTTTTCTTTACTACGTTACTCCAGAGCTTCCTGGTGTCTTCACATCTCCAGCTGTAAAATGGGCCCAGGCACGCTGAGTGCCATGGAGACTTTAAAATCCTTTCTCACATCACATCTCTCAGGGTTAGAAAGACCTGAAGACGTCAGTTGGTCCAGCACCCCACTTTCAAGCAAAGAAGACCCGAAACACCCAGGATAAGAAAGCTCAACCCTGTTTTTAGAACTTCCGGGCATGGCAAATTCAGCGATTTAATTTCAATTAGTCAGAGCTTTATCACTTGTGGGTGACAAAAACCCAACTCAAACTGTCTTAACTGTAAAAGGGAATGCAGCGTGTCTCCCATGCACAGAAGGATGCTGGGGGAGCCTGTCGAATTAAAGGCAGAGTGGTAGGGACTGGCTTCAAGGACTGAAACTCAACATTGCCCCTTCCTCTTGGGACATCTATGAAATCAACTCGCCTCGGCTGCCCTTGGGTTTTGGCCCTTTTCTTGCTGCCGCCTGGCTTCCTCCATGCAGCTCAGAAGATGGCAGCCAACAGTCCTGGGTTCACATCCACATAGTTCTCAATCCAAGGGAGACGGGTAGGTGGTATTATTATCTCCCTTTTACAAATGAAGAAATGGAGGCACTGGGGAGTTGAGTAACTTACCCCAAATCACAAAGCTAGATGTGATAGATCCTAAGCATTCTGGCCCCAGAGTCTGTGCATTTTCCTACTACATTCAACTGCCATGCCAGGAATGACTTTTGTCTTCATGGCTGCAAGATGGCTGCTGCATCTCCAAGTGTTGTGTCTGTGTTCCAGGCAGAAGGTGCCTGGCAGAGAAGGGAGAAATGAGAATGGCAAAGGGAAGATCTTCCCTTCTTTAGGCTTTGCCTTTTTTGGGGGAGGAAGGAGGGGCATTGAGGGAGGGAAAACCTCTCCAGAAACTTCTACCTACATCTCATTGGACAGAACAGTTTCACACTGCCTCCTCTACACAGCCACAAAGGAGGCTGAAGTTCAGTATTCTGCTTCCTGGCCTTTACAGTAGAGCAAATCAAAGCAAAGGTGAGTCAGAATATGGGTGCTTAGTGTGGGGCTTGGTAACCTTTTTTGGTAAAGGGTAAAATAGTAAACATTTTAGGCTTTGTGAGCCATATGGTCTCTGTCGCACCTGCTCCTCTCTACTGTTGTAGCGTGAAAGCAACCACAGACAATACATGAATGAATGAGTATAGCTGTGTTTCAATACAACTTTATTTACCAAAACAGGCAATGGGCTTATGTCTGATTATGGCCCACAGGCCCTAGTTGCCAACTCTGGTTTAGTGATTCAGCCTAAAATATCTGCCATTGGACCCAAATATTTCAGCCAAAATGTTATTCTCACAAAATGGGTTGCAGACATCCCTGAAAGATGGGAGTGGAGAATGGATCTCAGACGATGATTTGGTGACCCCAGGGTTGACTCTGACAGCTGACAGCCAAGTAGAGCGGCTCATCCCTGTGCATTACTCACTGTGTGTCCCTCCCCAGACCACAGGGCTGGTCAAAGAGATAAACAAGGGACCGCCCAGCTCGGGAAGAGAGAACAGTAAATGTAGTAACTGAAAATCGGAGGGTTGAATGGGTATATAGGACTCATTGAGCGCCATAAATGTCTGTTTCCATATTTTCGAGCTCTTTAGTAACCAGAGAGCTGTTAGCTAACAACAGACGTTTGGGGTGTGGGTTAGAGAAAACTTCTCTAATTTTCCCAACCTCACAACATTTCACATTTGTATCTGGCTTCACCTTTGCTAGAGTAGAACCAGCATTGAGACAGTGTGCATTATATAATCTCGCATCAAACCTTTGTGTTTATCATTAAAAATATGGCAACATCATTGCAGTTATAAACAGAGTTACCAAGGAAACCAGTTTATCATAATTAGCTATTTATTCCCTCTCCTTTCTCGCTCTCTCTCCCCCTTCCACCTGAGCTTTCTTTGGGCAGAAAGGTATGATAAGCTGTTATCAGCCTGGGCTCAGTGGCTAATTAGGTCCTAATATTGATTCATAGAATTACATTGCTCTTTTCCATAACTATACTGTAGTGCATTGTCTGTGCTTATTGCAAACAGACACAGCGATGGAACAATTGGTTTATTATATGTGTTTTAAATAGTCATAATAGCTGTCCCCAGGGCAGCGGTATATCAAAACCCAACAGATAGAAGATAAAAACTTTTCGTCTAAAAAAGACTTGTGGTTCTTGCTCTTGCATTAGGAGATGGTTGTGAGAGGAATTGCTTCCTGGATAGGGTTTCCCAGTCCTGCAGGATTTTTCTCATTGTTGTTGTCCATTACAACAGAGAATATTAGCTGGTATCCACACTCCACACTGGTGTCCTAGAGCGGGGGCTGGCAAACTTTCTCTAAAGGCCCAGACAGTAAGTATTTTAGGTTTTGCAGGCCCTTTGCCCTCTGTCTCAACTATTAAACTCTGCCTTTATAGCAGGAAAACAGCCATAGAAGATAAGTAATGAATAGGCGAGGCCGTGTGCTCCAATAAAACTTTATTTACATAAACAGGTGGCAGGCCAGATTTGGCCCACTGGTTACAGTTTGCTGACACCTGTCTGGAGCCTCAATCCCTAATGTAGGGAATAACCTTGCAGTGGGGCCTTTGAGAGTGGGAACAACATCTGGGGAAGGCTGGACGAGCCACCAGGTGCCAGTGTGCTGCTACTCAGCTGTCCTCTGTGTGGCTCTCTTCCTGCCTGTCAATCTCTCATCAAGAGGGGAGGTTTCTCATGCTGACTCCCTACCCCCGCCACAGAGGGATGGACTAGGGATCAAGTGACCTGGGGTGAGTCCTGACTTGGACGCTCAACTGGATGACGTCTTCTCATCTGCAAGCCACTCTACCTGCCCCAGAGAGCTGTAAGAGTCAACAGAGACAGTGAATGGGAGAAGGCTCTGTGAAGGGTAAACCACCACACCATGTAACCATTACGGGGCAGCTGAGAAGATGTGGCTGTAGAGCAGATGGCACAGATGGGACGGGAACAACCTTCAGGGTTTAGTCCAACTCTCAATTGAACCCTGACCCCACCCTACACTCCTCTTCCGGGAAACCATCCAGCCTGTGTTTTAATCCCCTCAGTGGCCAAGTTCCAGATAGCTTGTTCCACCTAGACACAGTTCTGGTGGTCATAAAGTTCTTGCTGATATTGAGCCCAAATCTGTCTTTCTAGGTCTTCCACTCATTGGTTCTGGTTCCATGCCTCAGCATTTTCCAGAACAAGATTAAGCTCTTCTTCACTTGTCAGCTCTTTGAATATTTGAAGACAGAGGTCATTGTCTCCAAGTCTTCTCACCAGGCTAAATATCATCAGTTCCTTGAACTATTTCTATATGACATGGCTTTGAATCTTTTCACTATTCAGGTGGCTCTCCTCTGCACAAGTTCCAGTCTCTCAACACTCCTCCTGATTTGTATACCCACAATTGGACACAACATTCCATGCATGTTCTCACTATTACAGAGTAGAGCAGGTTCATCATCTCCTTCGTTCTAGATTTAATGTTTCTGTTAATGCAGCCTATAATACATGTGACTACATAACAATGCTGGATTTGATTGAATTGTAGTTGACTAAGACCTTTAAGTTTTTTGGTCACATTCTGCTAAGTCATGGCTACCCCATCCTGACTAGTGCAGTGTAAATTTTACCTGGATTTCCAATAAAAAATTTTTGGCTGGATTTGGCTCCTTTTTACATAAGGCCAAAGTCCTTTTGAGTTGTGGTTACATATCTTTTTCAATGTGGGTAGTCTGTTTTAATGAGAATGCTGACTGTGATGTCAACCACATCTTTATATAGCCTACCATGGGTTTTGTTGTGGTCAAAAGTACAGTCTCTAAACCAGTGAGACTCAATTTTTACTGGTCTGTGCAAAGATAAAGAGTTTAGTCCAGAATGCATATAAAAGCATTGTGTTGGGGAAGTCTAGGCCCAACTCAACGCTGTGCTTGGTGACGTAGCTGATTTTGCAGTTTGTAGATGAGCGGCAGTCCTTAGACCTCACTTTGACCAGTGTGGCTCTAAATGATACTCTACGATTCTTTTTGCAGGGAAAGATTCACCCTGAGCTAACACCTGTTGCCAATCTTCCTCTTTTTTTTTTTCCTCCCCAAAGCCCCAGTGCGTGGTTGTATATTCTAATTGTAAGTCCTTCTAGTTCTTCTATGTGAGCTGCTGCCATAGCATGGCAACTGACAGACGAGTGGTGTGGTTCTGCAACTGGGAAGCACTGAACTTTAACCACTAGGCCATCAGGGCTGGATCTTTAAGATCTGGATTGGAATCCTAGACACTGGTTCAAGGAGGGTAGATGAGAAGAAAAACATCTGCAAAAAGAATAAAAAGGGTCATGGTAATTAGATGAAAATTACCCTTGAGATTCCGTCTAAGTCAGGGTCCTAATGGATAACCTCCTCAGGCTGGATTTCAGTGGTCATTTAATGCACATTTGTTGATTTCTTGATCTGTGAGCAGCCTTGTGCTGGGTCCTGGGGGGTTACAAATTTAAGTCAGATATGGGCTGAGCCATGGTTGGGGATCCTTAAATGCAAACAGAGAACAAATTGTGGTGTAGACTGGAAGTGGCCTCCTCCAATATCATTCTCTCCTTTCACCTTAGGAACAGAATCCTGATTTTATTCATGGTAGCAGTGTCCTCAGGTAAAAGACTACATATCCCAGCATCCCTTGCAGTTAGACTTGATCATGTGATTTCCAGCATTATCTTATATCATGAGGGAAACTGAATGATGGGAGTTTCATGCTATATAGATGTTGGAGCAGAACATAGAGGACCCTTGGTCTCGGATGACTCTGTGGCGCTTCCAGCCCTGCCTAACTGTGGACTTCTTTTACATGAGAGAACAAATCCTTGTGTGTTCCATCTTCTATTCTATGCAGCTGAACCTCGTCCAAAGTGATAGAGAATTTGATATTCAGAATGTGGTTCCTTCCAGAAGCAGAATTTAAAGTGTGATATTGACTGAGTGGAGGAGGTGTGAAGGCAAATATTTAGAACTCAGATTTTGCAAACTGGAAAGCTGGTGACCCTTGTTATGCATTGATAGAGCATTCGATTGAACTGTTGCCAGCTGTAACTGGGAAAGCAAACCACAAGTTGACTGAAGCTCTTGTTTTAGGGGAAACGGCAGAAAAAACTCAGAGTGTTGGTTTGCCGTCTCATGGCCACTTTTAGCAAAGTCCTCAAAAGAGAGCCAGCCA
The DNA here is from genome assembly GCF_021613505.1 of Equus quagga. NCBI lineage: Eukaryota > Metazoa > Chordata > Mammalia > Perissodactyla > Equidae > Equus > Equus quagga. Next base: position 22,705,108 of record NC_060279.1, on the reverse strand, counting down.
GCCTGAGGGCAGATAAGGAGAGAAATGGGAACCCCAGAAGCTGGCTTTAGGGGGATAGGACCCTCCTACCCTCTAGGGCAGTGCCTCTACCCTTAAGAGGGGCTCCCTGTCTGAGGCCTCTGCAATCGAAGTTTGTTGAGAATCTTATAACATGAAACTTTGTTGGCTTTTATGCTGCAAAATGAAGTGGGAGTTATAGTGGGTTCAAAACCAACACCTTGGAAGGAAATAAGGCTGGTGCTGATCACAGCAAAGACAAGATCAAGAGTGCTATCTTCCACGCTGTGGACTGCCTGCCTCTGAACGAACTGATGTTAGGGAGTAAGTCCTTGTCTTTAAGCTTCTGAGATTTTGGATTAATGTAGTGGAGCTTAATCTTAATTGACACTTGTGGTCTTGGGGCGACTGTGAAAGTTTTCTTCTGTCATGCTGATGACATGGTACATTATCCTCTGGGCAGGCGGAGTGGCCTGGCAATACCTGATGAGAGCAGGTTTAGGCAGGTAAGGAGTGGGCCACCTCTAAGATGGTACAGGTTATCAGGGGTGAGCAAGGCCTCCCAGTCTGCATCTTCCTGCAGCCTGGCTTGTTTGGCTCCTGACATGCCACCATCACACTTGTATTCCTTTCGTTTTTGAAGGCATTTCAGATGTTGAAAGTCTTTTCTTAGTGACTTTCAAATACTCAGAAGGGGGTGACACAAGAATGCTCCAGCTGCAGACAGCTGCCAAAGACCCTGGCCCTCTGGAGCCCAGCTCTGGGGAGCGAGGTGGAGATGTCCCGGAGTGGGAAGGGCACCAGAGGGGAATGGAGGGGGTGTCACAGAGAAATGTCGCCAAGCTCACAATTCCACACGCTAAAGGCCCATGCAGCCTGGGGTGCCCCAATCCTGGGATAGGTTTTCCAGTCGAACCTGTTCTCTAAGGCTGAACCTGCGCTGTGTCACTGAAGTGGAATTTGATCCATGTAGACAGCTGATCTGGACATTTTTGGCCTGGATTATTTGTTTGGCTGTCTCCACTGATCAAATTAACTGGATAATTGCCAAATCTCTTCTCAGTTGTGCTCCTGTAGGCAGCTGGTGCGGCCAGCAGGATGGGGTGGGCCTCCAAGGACAAGCCAGATTAGAGGATTAGCACGTGCTTGCTACCTGGTCAACCCAGGGAACTGGCCGTTTAATCAGGGGTGAGAACTGAGGGCCGGTGGGGGGAAGTGGGTGATAGATGGGCCTCAGCAGTCCCGGCTCCACAGCAGGAAGATGCAACAGTGGTGCAGCCTGCATCTCCCCAGGTAGCCCTCCGGACCAGCAGATGAGACAGGGCCTAATTAGAATCAGGAGCCGCCCTGATTCTGCTCTGGCTCACTGTGGTGTGTGTTGACCGCGTCTTATCTCTAAGCAATTATTGTCTGGGGAGACGAGTTTCTTAAACTCGAGGGGCAAGAAAAACTTCAAAGAAAGAGTGAAAAAGACAAGGAGAAGAGACCTTCCTTCTCCTCCCCCTCCTCTGGGTGGTTGGGATCCCAGGCTCTAGCTCGCACGAGCACAGTAAGAACCTTGACTGTTACTTTGATTGTTTTACGTGTGTCTTGTCTCCTCAACCAGCAAACATCTTCTTGAAGAGCATGATTCTCTGTTGGTTTCTTTAGCACCTGGTAGTGTGTGCGGCATGTGGTCAGGGCTCAGCGAGCCGGATGGTCTATTGTTTAATTCAGTCAGATTTATTGAGCACTTATGATGTGCTTGAACGCTCTGGGGAGAACAAAGATGGTCCAGCCTAATTTATGAGGAGCCCCCAGTTTCATGGGGTGGTGACAAGTGATCACAGTGCAGTATGGGAAGAGAGACAATAGTTTTGAATGGAAATGCTATGGGGGTACAGAATGGCATTGGAGGCCAACACGCTCTCACTGAGCCAGAGCCCTGAGAGGGCTGAGGAAACAAGGGAGGTGTTATTAGCCCCATCCAACAGATGAGAAAGCTGAGGTTCAGAGAGATTCAATGACTTGCTCCAGGGCAGAGCAGGAACTGAAACTCAAGTTAGCTGTCTCCCTTTGTGTCTCAGGACTGGCCCTCTTTTGAGGGAGTGAGTACATCTGGGCTTCAGAGAGGGGGGCAGGGGCATTGGGTACCTGGATGCGGCAGAGATCTCAAACTTGTGCCCTGCAGCATGAAGCAGTCTGCATTCTGCAGGGTTTTTTAGGGTCAGACGCTACTGTTATTATTTTAAACCACACTAATATTTGAAAATCAGGATATTTCACATAAAGATTCAGATCTCTGGCTTCACTCTAAAATTGAGAAGACACCACTTCTGCATAACAACAATCTGCTGGTGCCCAGCGGTGGCCGCCGTCCCTGAAATGGGGCACAGCTGTCCAGGTAGCTGCGGTGCATGCTCACCTCCTCCATGCCTGGTCTGACCTCTTCAGGCATTTGAATTTGAGAGTCTGGGGTTGAGGGACCAGAATGCCGACCCCTCTCCCAACCTTTACCCCTGGGTGGTCTTAATGAGCATATGTGTTCTAACAGACAGAACCCTGGACCAGGAGTCAGAAATCTTGGGCTGTCGGTCCAGCTCGGCGATTTTGGGCAGATCACTTCAGCTCTCCCTCACAGCAAAATGAAGTCCTGCTATCCTCTCTGTGTAGCTCCCAGTGTTTCTGTGTAATGGAAGAAGGTGGTGGAAAGCTCTTCATAAACTGCTGACCAAGAATAAAGGAAAGGCTGGTGGTTGTGACAAATGAATGGTTGAGGTCTGTATGGGTGGGTGCTGCAGAGAGATGAGGTGTCTGCCTGCACCCCCTCACCTCCGCCCCAGGCTGGAACCTCAAGCCAGCTTTCAAACGGGGCACTGGGAAGGGGTTGTCGACAAGCGCAGGCCCAGTTTCTGGTCAAGTGACCCAAATGCTTGCCTTCAGATCCATAGAGAAGCCACCGACAGGTGGGGAGGTGTGTGCAGGAGGCTCTCAGAGGCCTTTGTCAACAGACCCCTTGGTCCCCGTGCACATGGTCTGGCCTTGAGGGCCGGTACATCTGCACATGGCCCATCCTGGCACGGAGGAGCGGGCTGGGTGTCTGCCTGTCTCTTCGGGCTCTGTTCTGTGTGAGTTCCGCAGCAATTGCCCTCAAACCATTTCTGTTGGACTCGCTCTCTTGGGAACTTCTGCTTTGTCATTTAAAATAGTTTGGGAAGTTCAGATTTAGCTGAGTGTCAGAGCAGTTTATTTGGTCTGTAGGCGTTTTTGTTTTTAAAATTCATGACAAGTTCCTTGCAACATGTTTTATTTTATTTTCACCACCTGTTCTACCTTGGGGGTGGTTTTAAAATCTGGGGCTATCTATCTATCTGTCTTTTTTTTTTAAGTTTCCTTATTTGCCATTTATATGTGTCTTGCAAACACACACGCACACACATGCGATGTGAATTTAAATATGGGTATGAACATACATACGTGTGTATATATATCTCTCTCTCCCCCTGTGGTTCAACTGGCTTTAAACTATGGTTGTAACGTTGAAGGTGTACGTTTTGCCAGGCTAATTATGGAGTTTTAAGTGATAAATTTGTAAAACAAATAAATACTTGGAAAACCCTTTGCCAGTGTAAAGTGCTATCTCCCTGAACATTAATAACAACAAAAAAAGTCACAATATTTAATCTTCTAAGGAAAAAAGCCTTTGAAAGCTTTACATCCTCCTCCACCCTCCACTGAAGTGGAAAAGGAGAAGTAGCGTGCCCATTTTCACAGATGGAAAAATCAAATCTCAACAAGGGTAGCTGGAAGGCCAGTGGTGGAGGTGGGGATCCATCCCTAAGCTCCTAAAATCCGTGTAATTCTTTGCAGTATCTCTCCACGTCAACCAGGATAAGGGACCAAGGCATATTTATAGCACTAGATTCTATTTCCTTTCTTTAAAAATATAGGTATCATGCATCTAGGTTTAACGATGGTCTCATTTGAGCCCCTGGATCCAACTGTGCCTGAAGCCTGGGCTTTTATATGAGCCAATAAATTATCTTTGGGCTTCTTCTACTTGAAACTGAGGAAAAAAAATTAAAAAAAATTTTAAAACCAAAAAACAATTTATGCTATCAGAGTTTAGCTTTTAACATATTATGTACTTAAATCTGACCTAAAAATAGGAGATGGGTATTATCATCTCCATTTTTTTAATAGGTGAAAAAACCCCAGATAGCTACATGGAATATCCGGTTGCTCATAAAAACCAGGCCAACAGGTATATAAGACTCAAAAGAAATCAAGCTTCTTTTAGAAGAAATCCAGAAGTCGTCTACTGTATTTTCCATAACATCATTGGAAAATATGTATTAGGGTCCCTGACATGGTGCCCTATCATGATCCTCTTGCTGAGATTTTCAAGAGGGATTTTGTTTGCGGCATTGAGACATTGACTCTGTCTTTATTGCCATGGAAACCAAAGCTTCCCAGGAGCAGTGAGACAGCCCCCTATATCCTCTGTGGGCCCCTGCTCTTCCTGTTCCACAGGGAGGTGACCTGTAGTATTACACGACTGGTAATGTGGGAACAAGTAGTGCGATGTGCGTGAGTTGCATAATTTATGCAAGTGTAACCTGCAGACTAATATCCTGGGACACATGTAAAGCCAGGATCTTGTAATGGTTAAGAACATGGACTTTGGTGTCCTACAAGCCTAACTTAAGCAAGTTATTTGACCTCTTTAAGTGTCAATTTCTCCATCTAGAAATGGGAATACTATGATTGATATCACGTGCTCAATAAATGGCAGCTATTCCTATTGTTTCCCAAACTCTGATCAAATATATCTGGGCATGCTGAAATCTTATCCTGGAGATTCATAAGGTTCATTATCATGTTAAGGATTTGGAGGAGTCCACGAATAAAGCAAATTGCTTTTATTTGTCCCAGGGTTTTCAAATCTAACTTAAGCATAAAATACTTTTCTCTTCTGCTATTTTGTGGCACAACTGGGGGTCCCATGGAACACACTTTGAGAAACCTCAGGGGTGCGTAAGCTACAGCAATCAAGGGGGATTCATTAGGCGACCACTAGGGGGTGTGCCAGCCAAGTTTTCTGGTTCTCAGTCAGAAAGGAGGGTTTGCTCTGGGCTTCCAAAGAATGGAGCTTTTGAAAGCTTCACTGGGGAGGAAGGAGAGGCCAAAATGGCTACAGTTTAGGGGAGCAAGGGAAATAAAAAGAAGGGGTCACACCATGCGGAGAGAAGGAAGTTTTCCTGTTTCCCTTCTGTTAAGAAGTGCCAATGGCTGACCTCTGGATAATGAACCAGTGGAGACCTCAGAGTGGCTGAAATGGGAGGCATGGCTTGGAGGCCCAGGCCGCAGCCTGGGTGGGGACAGTGAGGGCAGGCCCACAGCAGTGGCCTCCGGGAGGGGTAGCATCAAAAAAACTAGCATTTTCTAGGATATTGGGATATTAGTTTCCAGTATATCCTATGTCTAGGACACTGGTTTCTGTTGGATATTGGTCTATCTATCTATCTATATCTTCATATTAGACGTAGAATATATATTTAATAAATGTATATTTTCTGTTAACTAAAAGTTTTCCTTTAACTTTGTGCACAGTATGATGTTTATGTGTCAGTGAGTTAGAGTGGTGGGTTAGGAGGTGGACGCTGAACATCGGATGATAAAAATGTTCATAGTAGAGAATTTGGAAAGTCTAAAAAAGCAAAAAGAAATCACTTGCCATGAAGCACGCCTCCCCACTGACATTTTGACGTATGTAGGGGATGTACAAGTAATTGGGTTTTTGAGGGACAGAAATCCAATTCAAATGGCTTAGGTAGCAAAGGAAGCTTTATTATAAGGATCCGGGATTGTCTGTCTCATGGACTCTGAGGGCAGGAACGTGGCCAGGCCTCAGCAACGATGGCAACAGCAGGGACTCACGTGCTGTCAGGACACTCTCTTTCTCCGACTCTTATTTCTTCTTCTGTGCATGTGCCTCCTGCTGTCTGTTCTCTCCGTGGATGTGCTGCCGGGGTCTCTGGCCCACAAGGCAGGACATGTGGTGGGCCAACATCTGCAGCTCCTGGGCACTCTGTCCTACTGTTTCTGCTGCTAGAAAGAGACAGATTCCCTCAGTTCCAATTCCAGAATTACTGGGGAAGGAGAGATTGTCCTGGCTGGGGTCAGATGTCCACCTTGGACCAATCAATTGTGGCCAGGAGCCAGCCACACTGTGCATAATGCTCGTCTGTGGCAACTATATATATATGTGTGTGCGTGCGTGTGCATGCATACGTGTGTGTGTGTGTGTGTGTGTGTGTGTGTGAAGTTCCCAGAAAAGCTGGAGGTGCGGAGAGGGGAAGGGGACACTGGCAGACAAAACAACACCTAGTGCTGTGTATATTCTCTATATTTGTATAGCTGAGATTAAACTATACGTAAATGCATCCTGTTTTTAATCAAACATTATGTCATCCGCATTTCCTCAGTCCTCAAAATCTTTGTAAATAGCATTTTAAATTATTGTATTGTATTCAATTATTTGGATTTACTTAGCAAATTTCCAATTGTTAGGTATTTAGATTGTTTCCATTAAAAATTTTTTTCACTATTATTAGTAATGCTATGATGGAAGGAAATTTTCCTGACTTCATGCAAGGATTAGCTACATTATTCTGAATAAAAATAAACAGGATTTAGTCCACAGCCCCCCCACCCCATTTCACAGTTGGTGCAAATTATTCTGGATCTCACCCCCTACTTGGCTTCACTTTTCCCTTCTATCCATCCCCAAAGTCAAAAATGCTGGTGGGAGTTGAAGGCTGAGCAGTATGGGGGAGAATGGGCAGGAAGACAGCTTTGGTGGTTCCTGCCCGTTTTCCTTCTGGAAGCAGGTCTAAGCAAAGCAAATCATCTGTGAATAAACCCTTCCACCCAGTAACGGAAGAGGTCAACATCCTCAAGGCAGGCTTCTGGGGAATGAGGCTCCATTTGGATCAGGCTGGGTGACCTAAGGCAGGGGAATCCAGGAATGGAGACAATCAGGGGAACTGAGCGAAGGCTGGGTCCTCAATCTGTGTGGCGTTCACAACCACCCTGCTTTGGGGAGCAAGCAAGCCCTGTCTAACCATTAACCTGCCACGTTCTCCTCTGGGAAGGGCAGTCTTGGAATGTTGGTGGTTTTCAACATCCCATGATTTTTCCCAAGATGGAGTTAAAAATTTGCTCAGGGTGAAATGTGGCTTTAAAGGCCCTTTGTGCAATAATGAGATTTCCTGGATGTGGGGTCATTGGGTGTTTTGTTGTGGAGAGCAAAGAATTCCTGAATGTGATAACCTGAGCTGGAGAGTGTGGACTAATTCAAGGAAGCACCACTGAATGCCACTAGAAAGGGAGGAAACTAAAAATGATGTCCTACTGTGTGCCGGGCACTGTGCTGGGCCCTTTATGTTTGACCCTTCTGGGGCTTTAAATGGGTTGCCCTAGAGAACCTTCTGTGTCGATTTGCCTGGACACCCATTGCTGCTCTGTTATTTCAGGTGATCTCTGTTTTGGGGAAGGTTCAGAATGTCCTCTGCCATTGTTATTCTGCATTTTCGAGCACTTTCTATTTGTGGAATACTATGGTTTTTATTAGATATTCCAGTTCCTTCTGTCCTGGAGTGGCTCCAACTGATGTTTTATCATTCCTATTTGTTTTGAATAATAATAAGTGAATAATAATACTAAATGCCGTGACTCTAGGAGGTGGAACATTTCTCAGGCTAGGGCTGCGTTTAATTTTGTTTTGGAAACTGTTGAAATCATTCAGCGCAAGAGGGCCAAGAGGCACCATGTCTCTGTCGGGGGGAGGGAAATAGGAAATAAAAATATTCCTGCTTCGTTTGGGAGGAAGGGAGTGTGCTACCTGAATATGATGCTTACCTCCATGGTGAGGTCTCACCTCTAAGCTTGAAAGCATCTTGGAAAATCTTGAATGTACAGGAAAATCCCACTCATTTGGACTTTCTGCTAAAGCTTGGAATTTGGGGACATTGATCTATATTTTTGTGCTATGTAAGGAAGAAGTTGGTGAGTAAAGAACAAATAGGATTGTAGGAGCAATGTTTAACTCCCGTAAGATACTTCCTTCACAGGTCCTGTTAGGGAAGCTCTGCCAGGCCTTCTGTCTGCTTAACTGAGGGGTTGACACCTCAGGTTAACTGAGGCGTGATTTCCAACCAATAAAACCGCATTTCCTACAAAACAAGCTCACTGTGACTTTCTCCTAATTCAGGTGTCCCTCTGAGTAAGTACAACTCTAGTTAGTAAAATAACAGCAGAGTTCTCTCTGTTAACTGACTTGGTTCAAGGAATTACAGCAAGTCGTTTAAGCTTTTTGTTCTGTTTCCTCATCGATGAAGTAGGGATAACAATGCTCCTCCCTTATGGAGGATTAACTAAGCTAATTCATGTAAATTGGTTGAACAGTGCCTGGTATGGAGTAAGTGATCAATAGATGCTATTTATTTGTTTACTTAGGTGATGGGCATGTATGTAGCAGTTGCCTGCTGAATTTCATTGGTGTTTTGCAATATGGATATAACAGTGAGCTTGACAATGAGTTCCCTGAGCAGACAGTAGCAATAGTGGGGAGAGGAAGCTTGGAGGCAAGCTGAAACAGGAAGTGGGAAACAGACATTTATTGAACCCCAACTATGTAACACGGCCCGCCCCACCGTTATTTTATCATTTAACAAATAATGAATGAGTATTGAATACTAAACAAATGCATGATAATAAAGTACAGAATATTTTGTCTCCTTAAGAGCTCAGGAGAAGAGAGGAATCATGCCAAGCAGAGGCAGGGTGTGTGTGAGAGAGCCAGGCTCCGACCAACCGCCCCTGCCCCCATGTCCATCTAAGGCTCCGCACCCGCAGACCACCTGCCACGTTTCCTCTGGAGGAGACACAGCTTAGTGAATGATTTATGTCGGAATCTGATGGAACCAAGTGATCCTAGGCCAGGCTGCTCTGGACAACATGCCTATCAAGAGAAGGCTGAGGGGGAGGCAGACCTGTCATCAGCCCTAGGGCGGAAGGGTGGCCTTGGCCAACTCCGGGTTCTTAGCAAAGGTCAGGTGGTTGTATTCAGATGGCCCTCTTGTTGTTTAACTTCAGGCAAGTCCCTGACCTTCCCGAGCCCTGATTTCATTCTCTGCAAAACGGGGATGATAACACCCACCTTGCAGGACTCTTAAAGGCTTAGAAACAATACTTAAAGTATGCAACATAGACATAATAGGTACCCAACTGTGTCCCCCCTAAATTTACATGTTGAAGTCCTAACCCTCAGTCCCTCGGAATATGACCTTATTTGGAAACAGGGTTATTGCAGATGTAATTAGTTATGATGAGGTCATACTGGAATAGGGTGGGACCTAAGCCAATGTGACTGATGTCCTTATAAAAAAGGGGAAATTCGAGCACAGAGACATACACAAATATGAGAAGAACAGCATGTGAAGATGAAGGAAGAGATCAGAGCTTTGCTTCTACAAGCCAAGGGGACCAAAGATCGCCAGCGAACCACCAGAAGCCAGGAGAGAGGCATGGAACAGATTCTCCCTCACAGCCCTCAGGAGAAACCAAACCTGACGACACCTGGTTCTCGGATTTCTAGTCTCCAGAACTGTGAGGCAATAAATTTCTGTTGTTTAAGCTGCCCAGTGTGTGGCACTTTGCTACGGCAGCCCGAGAAGACGAATATGCCAACCAACAGGAGCCCATCACCATCCTTGATCATCGCCAGGGCTCCCTCTCTGCCCATCTTCCTGGTGGCTTCCTCCAAGGGCATCCAGCAGGCAACCAGAGCCACCATTTGGAGGGATGCACAGAGAGAACGTGCTGTGGGGTGGAATGACCGGTGCTAAGACCAGAGAAGTGATGATCCGCCCTCCGTGTATAAATGTCTCCACCGCCCACAGCTCAGCCTGGGCAGGTTCTCCCCAACGTCTCCTTCCTCTCGTGTCCCTGTGCGCATCTTCTGCTCCTCCTCTGCCTGCATGTTCACTTCATGCCCATCTGTGCCCTGGGGTCTTAGAGAAGACTGTTTCTCTAAGTCCCAGCAAGGCTCCTGGATCCACCAAACAAGGATGCCTGGCTTGGTGGAGGGATCACAGAGAATTGTCATGACAACTCCCTAGGCTTGGGAAGTGCTTTGGCCAAGTGCTTTCTCAGTATTGGCCCTTGGTTGAGTCACAGATACCTGGAGCAAACGGATCCTGGGAAGGTGGCACTGGGAGAGGTTGGCAAGCAGCAAATAACTTTAAAGAGAGAAGAGCAGGAATCAAGGTGGTCGTCTTCTGATTTCTTTAAGATTCTGTAAGCCTAAGGGTGGGGGAGCAAGGACTGAGTGTCCTGGTCTGGCTTGGGAAGAGCTCTGGAGCAGTGTCTGTTTTTCTTTCCTTCTTTCTCCTTCCTTTATTTGCTCCCTATCTTCTGCACATTGCTCTCCTCTCCTCCTTAGCTGGGTGCGTATGGGGCCAACCTTATGTTGCCCCTGCTGAGTTCTCCCATTAATCTGGTCTGGTTCCCAACTTGTGATTTAGTGGTGGTGCGTGCCCTGAACGCAAGCAAGGGGGTGGCAGCAGGGGAGAAAGCGGGGGAGGGACCGTTTGATCTGCTAAAACGCACCTTAAGAGCAAACCCATCCACATTACTGAAGGTATCAGCTGGGTCCTGCCTACAGTTATGTCAAACAAAGTGTGCTGCGAAGTGCCAACTCTCCCTTTGTGCTGTGACACCGAGAGCTGCCAAAAGATATTAAAAAGCTTGCATGAACTAGGTGATGGCAGCTGTAACTATCTAAGTTATTGCCTGGCAGCTGCAGCACTGCCTCGCTGCTGCTGGCCGCCTGTATCGTTGGTTCTCCATTTGTTTGCCCTTTCTCTAGCAACCAAGAGCACCAAGCCTGCGGTGGGTGAGTCGCCGCCCCAGCCCCCTCGTGCCTGCAGGAGAGGATGCTTGCAGCGAGCGGCCGTGGACAGACACCCTCGTGCAGGTCTTGGGAGAAGTCATGTTTCTCTTGGCCTGGCCCCAAGCTTGGTTTTGCATTGGTCAGCTCCACTGACTCCAAGGAACCTTGGACGAGTGGATGGCACAGCGGCGAGCACGCACACCCAGGCGCACACACCGAAGGCAGCTTTTTGTGTTGGTGTGTGTGGCTTTTTTTCCTTCCCTGTTGGCTCGGAGTGAGCTAGAACAATATCGCCAGCTCCAAGCCCTGCCAGTCCTACATCTGCTCCCTAAAACCTCCAGCAAATAAGAATACGGTGGGGTTGTTTAACCAACACTTACAATATACACACTTTTCAGCTTTTCTCCCCCTGGGTTGCCCAAGCTCAGAGATCTGGATGCTGGTGGCAAAGGGTTGAGAGATAAGGGGCTAATGATCCCTGTGGGCATCTGTCTCCGAAGCCTCTTCTCTGGCATGTTGATCTGTGGCATAAAATACATTTCATTGTCATGGGCTTCGGGGAAGGTGTCTGTACCGAGCTGGTTTTTTGTATTCTTCTGTTGAGTTTGGTCTTTTCAGCTGTCTGTTAAATAATTCATACAGCTCATGAAAGTAATATTTCTGGGATGTAGGGGGTTCCATTTTTCCAATTCCCTTTCACTCCATCTTTTTTTTTCTTTTTTTTTGAAACGGTTGTGGGGAGAACTTGGCAGGCGTGGCCCTGGGTGGTATAATAAAACCTTCTGTCTTTTCCTCTCACCTCTCCAGCTCAGGCTGGGAGGGCAGGAGAAGTGGCTGACCTTCAGCAGGCCAAGTCAAGGTCGAGGCTGAGGTTTGAGTTTGGTTTTCATCTCAGAGTTCAGCCATCAAAGGGATCCAGAGGCACAGGCCTTTTTCATTGCCGTCAGAGCCATTTTCCTGCTGGGAGGACCTTTCTTTTGAATATTCTCCCAGATGCTTGCCCAGTGCCTAGCATGGGGCTTTGCCCCCAGCAGATAGTCAATGAGCATCTAGCAAAATGGATTGAACTGAGGCCATTCTGGAGGAAGGCAGGACTCAGCATCCTTAACCTCTGTTATGGTCAAGTCCATCAAACAGCCATGTTGGCCATTTGGTTTATCTTCACATGTCGGCTTGGTGTTTAGGCTTTGTCAAGGCAAAAGCAAAGCCTCTTGTTCTAGAATGAGCAAGGCCTCTTCATGCTAGCCCTGCAGAGCCCCAAAGCTGGGTTACATGTCCCACTGAGCGCTGGCCCCTCTTTCCGCGTGGATTGTGGCTGCCTATTTGTCTGTAACCCCCAACCGCACTGAACATTCCTGAGAGCAGGTGCCAGGTCTATGTTGTTCCCTACTGGATGCCCAGCATCAAAAACAGTGTTGGACAAGTAGCAGGTGTTCTCTAAGTGTTTGTTGAATGAATACATGAAACAATATTTTCTGTAAGCAAAACAGGTTTTTATGGTGTTGTGGACAACCTTCCTGAAAGTCTGAGTGGGAGGGAGGTTTCTTGGTGTCCTCCCATCCCACTAGAACCGCCTTTATCCTGGGTCCCCCTCAGCCCCCAAGGGCCTCTTGGAGAGCCCCCTGCCCAGGTGCTGTGGCCTGCATGAGGCCCTTCTCTTGAATGTGGACCTTTGAGGAGGCTAGAAGACACAGGCTCTGGAAGTGGATGACTGCCCACTTACTGGCTGTGTGACCTGGGGCAAAGATCCCACATCCTCATCCATCAACCCTACACCCACCTCAAAGATTGATTGGGGTGTGTGATGGGCTGAATGTTTGTTTCTTCCCAAACTTTGTATGTTGAGGCCCCAAATCCCAGTGTGGCTGGATTTGGAGATGGCACCTCTAAGGAAGTAATTACGGTTAAATGAGGTCGTAGGGTGGGGCTCTGATCCAATAGGATTAGTGTCCCTATGGAAGAGGCACCAGAGCTTGCTTTCTCTCTCTCTCTCTCTGTCTCTCTCTCTCTCTGCACGCTCACGGGAAAGGCCATATGAGGACACTGTGAGAAGGTGGCCGTCTACAAGCCAGGAAAAGAGCTCTCACCCAAAACTGAGTCAGCCGGAACCTTGATGTCAGGCTTCCAGCCCCCACAACTGTGAGAGAATACATGTCTGTTGTTTCTGTCGCTGTACACATCTATGTATTTTGTTACGGCAGTCCTGACCCACTAATGCAGGGGATTCAATGATATAAAAGTAGAAATCTCAGCACAATATTTGGCACATAGTAAGGGAAATAGTATAGGTTAGAAGTTTTTCTCAAGTATCTGTGGCCTAAGAGGTTGAGGACACAAGGCTGGGGGTGTGGAGAAGGCAGAGAGAGCCCGAGGAACCTCCACGTCCATGTTAGGAAAGGGCTGGGAGGTTTTTAGAGGAATCTTGGAAGGCTTGTGGGGCAGGGGGTGGGTTTCAGTGGGTGTGAGTGGTGGTTAAGAGGTCTTTGGAAGACAGAGGCGAAGTGAAGACCTTCTGATCTGTCACAGACAGAGGAAGAAGTGGGAAGTGGAGGGGACTGTCATTTATCAAGGGCTGACCTTGTGCCAGACCTGTGCTCCGCATGTCACACATGTCACCTCATTCAGCTCTCCACTCCTTCTCCCGCCTCCCAGTAGGTACCACCATCCCCAGTCTACAGACGAGGACGGTAATGAGAAGAGGTGGCATGAACTGCACACTCATAGGGGTCCACATACCTGCACATTCCCCCTCAGTCCCCACAGCAGTCCCCTGAGGTGCCTTGGGACATCATCCTCATTTCATAGATGAGGCCACGGGAGCAGAGCACTGTTAGGTAACTTGCTCGGGGTCGCACAGTTAGCGGTTCTGGTGCAGGGACTTGAACCCAGGCAGGTCGACTTCTGACCCTGGGCTCTAAGTCATGTGCTTTACTGCCTGGGTCATGCTTTCCATTTCCTCGGAGCTTAATAATGGGTCTGGATCTCACATTGGCAGGACTGAGATTTGAACTGGCTTCTACTTGGAATCCAAACCTTTCCATTATATTACACTGTGCTGGAGGCAGGAACGTGATCCCTGAATAGTGGGGGGCTGCCGCAGCGGCAGCAGCAGGAATATTAAAAATAGACCAAGAGAGACGATGATGAGTGACTTAACATAGGGGGAGAGACAGGTGGGTGCTGTTGTCTCCATTTGACAGATAAGGAAACTGAGGCACAGAAAGGCTAAGAAACTTGCTCAGGACCACATAGTTACTAAATGGCAAAGTCAGGATTTGAACTCAGTGACCTGGCTCCTGTGCCCATCCTCCCAACAGTGATGCCATGCTGCCTCTAAAGGAGATCGGATGATATCATTTGATAAAGCTGACCTGGTGGAGGATTTTATAGGCAAAATAAGGAAGATAGAGGGAAAGTGTTGCATATCTCCTCGCTGGCTGAGGACTGGAGAGAGCAGGGATTTGTGGAATGCATTTGTCCCCATGTCAGGGAAGCTGGTGGCATTATGGGCCTGGGTACTGCCTTGGGGAGTGTTTTTCTTGGCTCAGTGCTGAACAAATAGGTTTGTACCAATGACAGCAGACCTCGCAGGACAGGTGCACTCCATGACGCCCGGGGGTGTTCCCATGAGGCCCCTATTTCCCTTCTTCACCCACTGCAGGTCTCTGTGTGACATGGGAAGGAGCCCCATTGCTCCCGCCCTTCCTGGGTGCTGACCTCAGCTGGCAGCTTCCACAAGCCACTGTTTCAGAGCGGAGGCTGCGGGGCTCCAAATCCAGCCAGCTGTTCACCAGCTCTCTCACCATGGGCAAGTTATGAATCCCGCTGTGTCTCGGTTTCCTCATCTGTGTGGTGTGGCGAGTCCCTGTGCCCCCTTGCAGGGTGGTGGTGAGGATGAACTGAATGTCTGCTTGGAGCCATGATTCACACAGTGCCTGCTATTACTCTTCTTGCTACTGCTCCTACCCCAGCAGCCCTGGCTGTCTGCTTGCTTACGACTGACTCACCATCGTGGCATGCCGGCTTCACAGGTCCCCTTGTCATCACTGATGATTGGGGGCTCGGCAGGGATTTCAAATGCAGTAGGTGAGCTCCCAGGCTCTCCTCCATGGCTGACCAGCTGAGTGGTCAATGGCCGATTGCCGTGAGTAAGGGCTGAGGTCAGAGGCCAGCCTGGCTCAGCTCTTCAGTTCCACCTCTGGTTCCAAATGACTGTGGAATTGCTTCGTTTTCTCTGTTGTCAGAAGGTGTCATTGTCTTTTTTCCCCTTCTCCTTAGATGTTATAAGTCAAGTCATCAAGGCCTTCAGACAAAATGAGGGGAAGGAATCTGAGGGCAGAGACTCAACTCTTGCATCCTTGTTCCCAAACGGCCTTAGTATTCAACACTATCAGTTTTTGTGCCCCTTTCGTCAGAGCTCCAGAATCCAACACGGACGAGCTGGACACAGTCTCAGCCCACAAGAGCTTTCAGCCCAGGAGGGGGATAGTCAAAGAGGGATGGAGAGAGTCCGGTGGACAGAAATCCCAGACAGAGCTCTGCTGAGGGGTTCATCTGTAGCAGGGTTGCTGAGGGGGTTGCATACAATACGCCAGACTGACCAGTGTCTGAGGGACTCTTAGAGCAGGTTTTGTCTTAGTATTAGTAATAAATACATTTCAGGGTTTAGTAAAACCCACAGATTTAAGTTTTTCATTTTTATTACAACTGTCTGGCTTCTAGTTAGATGCAGGCGGGTAATCCACTCTGTAAACTGCCCATGGACAAGTTTTTAGCCTCCAGTTGACCTATTTCCATCAGTTTAGTTTTCTCAAGTCACCTGTGCTGCCTTCCCAGGGACCCCACCTTGCACATCAAATATGTCCCATTCAACAAACATCATCCATAATGAGCCTACTATGTGCCAGGCATTGCAGTAGGCCTGGGAACTGAGAGTCAAATCAGACACAAGTGAATCACATCTGATTCAGTTCAAAGAACTGAGAATCTTTTCCTGAAAAGCTCAAATTAATTTTTCTAAATCTGATATCAAATGTATTGAGAGTTTACTTTCTAAAGGAAACTGCATAACCAATGTTTGAATTTCTGTACATTCGGTGTCTTTAGAGTAGAGCATACCCAAATTCATATTAGCTAAAGCTAAAGAAAATTAAGAAGGCAAGGACATAGATTTCGAGAACTGAAGGGACCCAAGCTGTCCAACCCAACCGTCCAACCCAACTTCTGGATTTTTTTTTTTTTTTTTTTTGGTGAGAAAGATTGGCCCTGAGCTAACATCTCTTGCCAGTCTTTCTCTTTTTTGTATGTGGGATGCCCCAAGAGCATGGCTTGATGAGCAGTGCGTGGGTCCACGCCCAGAATCCGAACCTGTGAACCCCAGGCTGCCAAGTGGAGCATGTGAACTTAACCACTACACCACTGGGCCAGCCCCCAACTTCTGGATTTGTACAGATGAGACCATTCAGGCCCTGAGACATGACATGAATGTCTCTGGTGGCTGAGCTGGCCAGTGGCAGAGCTGGGCTCATTGTCAAATGCTCCTTCCTGTGTGTCCCGCTGCTCCTACAGCAGTTATCTAGGCTGTCTGGGTTATCTGCTGGTTTGCACTATCTGTTCCAGGTTCCCTCCCTAGTGTAAAGAACTGGCTGTACAACATTTCCATAAAACCAGATGGGACTTTTTAATCTTGGGCCAAATTGCCCCCAAAAGCACAGGTCCTTGTGGGCCCAGGGTGGGGCCCTCTCCTTCCCCTTAGAGCTTCTGTGCAGAAGTGCAACCCTGCCGCAACATTTGGCTGCTTGAGTTCACTCCACTCCAAGAGCATGTGTGATGCTGACAGACCTCTCCCTCTTGTGCCCAGAAATCCCACTAAAGGAGCAAGGACAGATGCAGCCACCACTGCCCTTGGTGGAGGAGGCCATCGAACAGAAGGGCACGGGAGCCGGGAAATGGCACATGAAGGCTATTGTCCCGGCCACGCAGCCCTGGGCATGTGGGCGCCTGTCCTCCTGGGCTGCTACCACTTGAGGCATGTGGAATGGGGATGCGGGATGGGCATGTGGCCCTGGAGGCTGCCGCTGCCAGCGGTGGCCCCGGTGGATGGGGGGAGCAGGAAAGGGCCTTGCAAGTTCTTCATGCAATTCCTCATCTATTTTGAGTAGCGACGTATTTGACTTTGAGACTTTGACTCTCCTTGCAAAAGAAAACCTGAGGGCTTCGGGTAGATGAGAGGTGGGGCAAGATCAAGAGCCTTTCTTCAGAGTGGCCCCCATCTGTAGGCGCTGACTTGGATTTTGGCTGTGTCCTTGTCACCTCCAAACTGTCTCCTGGCTGGGATCCCATGCGAGTCCTGGGAAAGGCGGCGTCCTTACCACACACATTCAGAGCAGAAAAAGGGGGAGAGGGTCACCCTGGGAAAATCTCACGGTCATCTGGAAGATGCCGATCTTCAGCCGAGCATCTGTAAAATGATAACCGGCCTGGGGAAGAGCAGAATGGACAAAACCGGATAAAAGACCCAAACAAAGAGCGTTGCTTTCGGCTCCTCTATCTTCTCTCAGAGGAAGACTAACTACACGATTGTTGTGAACTAGAGTTAGGATGAAGGGGACCGGAACATTCTCTGCTGGTTTTCTTTCTGTATGGAGGGGTGTGTGGAGGCATAGTGGGGCGACGGAAAAACTTGTTGAAGAGAGCTGTACAAACAATGGCTGGTGAATGCCAAAGCTGGCAGTCAGTGGTTCTTAATGTTTGAATGGAAGTGGCTGGAGCTTGCTTTTTTTTTTTCTCCCTCCACAGTCAGCGTTGCCAAGAAAACAAGGAGTAGCTGTTTTAAGCATTTACAAATGGTAATGTACCAACAGCTGGTCTCAGTCCAACCGAGCTATTGTAGGGGTATTAAAAAGACAGGCCAGAGTTGGAGATGTACTGCCAACCTCCCTTGCAGAGTTGGGGAACATTTTCCTTGGAAAAAAAAGGTCTTATATTCCTGCAGAGATCGACAGGACGGTTCTCCCGTGGAGTCAGTGCCTTGCTTGGCAGAGGAGGCCGCGCGGGCAGGCGAGCCAAATGCTTCGGCGACAGGGAAGCGTGGAGTCGGGGGTGGGGGTGGGGGGGCCTTGGGGCGGGTTTCTCAGCGCATCCCTGCCGCCTCCCTGCCCGCAACGCGGTGCGCGTGCACGTGGGTGTGGACGCGGCCGTCCCACGTCTCCGGGTCTGCGTGTCCTCTGTCGGCTGGCTCGAGCACATTAGCGCTGGCCCCCGGACCAGTGTGTCCCTGTTGCTCTGCGTCCCGGCTTTCTCCTGTAAATCCATCACTCCTTTCCTTTGCTTAGAGAAAGCAGCAAAATCTCATGAAAACCCTGTCCTGCCTTCCTCTTTCCTCACCCTCTGCCCTCCGATGGCGTAGAGAGGCCCCCGAGGAAAGGGCAACCCGTCTTTTCCTCCTGCTGTTCATCTCGACCCCTAGTCTGGGTGTTCTTCAGGGTTTTGTTCCTCTCAGGAAATTGTAATACACAGAGCATGCTTCTTCGCTAAATGTAATTACCAGCGGCCCTGTGTTTATGGATGAGGCATGGTGGAAAGTAATAGAAAATGATTATTTTTCGTTCTGAAGGCCTTCTTTATTAGTGGTGCGGTAGGGACGTCAGCTGCCTTCTCTGAATGGCAATGCAATGTTTTGCTTTCCCCAGCAAGATAAACGATCTTATTTGTTGATGTTTGGTGCTTGAGATGACATTTATGTGAAATAAAAGGGACCAAATTAATAATAAAAAAAAATGATTAGCCAGACACAAATGAAAAATGTACATCTCTTCCCCCACCCCGGCTAAGTTGTTTGTATTTACATGCTATTCACAAATAATGGCAAAATGCCCAATAGTTGGATGGCGAGGATTTTTTTCTTTTACAATCATATGGCTTGATTCCGTTTTCCAGATCTTGTCTGTGAGCTGCTATTTGAAATAAAAATGTTTGCATCCGTTTCCTCATTAATCCTTCCGTTGTAATACAACCTGCTGCAGAGAAATGGCAAAACAGATGCAACAATGAAAATTAAAAGGGATGGACACTTATCTTGGGCTATAAAAGCTGCTAACCATGTAGGAACTAGAGAGGCTTTTGGACAGAAAATATGGCAAATGATAGAAACAATCATCGGACTAAGAGTTTGCTATTTGGAAAACTCTGGTGGGACATTTCTCTGCTCGTAACGGCTGGAGGATCACTCTTGAGTTTAGTGCACACCAGAGAGAGTGCTTGTCTGCTTTGCCTTGAGGCCTATCTTCAATATTTGGTGCATCTACCCATCTGGTTTCTCATTGGGCTGGAATTTTCTCGACACAAAAGCACTTTGCAAAGAACCTGTGGACCTCATGTTTTGAGAGCTCTATATTTCGCTTGGAAATACTGCTTCCTATCCTCCTGGGAATCATAGATTCAGAGAAAAGCTGCATTGACCTTGATCTTAATTTTTGCAACCAAATACATTCTATACTGGGGAGGTGAAAGGCTGACAGCATGTGTGGAGGTGAAGGATCATGTTTCCATATTGTTCAAACAACTTGGCAAAAAGGAAGAAGCAGCTTCAAATGCACCTTTTTGGGGATAGGATACCAATCTGTATATCATTCTGGGTTTTCTTTTTCTTATAATTGTCTAATGTTATTTCATGCCTGTACTCAACTCCTGAATTCACTGGGATTTGGTGCCACAAGTAGATTCAGCCTTTTTGTGTGTATTTATTGAGCATCACCTGTTTGCATTCTGGGAGTAATAGAGAGACAGAGAAAGGCAGAAACATGGTCTTTGCCCTTGTACAGCTTATAGACCTCTTGGCAGAGACTGGATTGGCACAGTTAAATACACATAGAGACAAAGAGCCTAGCAGAGCCGTGCACACGAGAGCTGATG
Source organism: Equus quagga (assembly GCF_021613505.1). NCBI lineage: Eukaryota > Metazoa > Chordata > Mammalia > Perissodactyla > Equidae > Equus > Equus quagga. Next base: position 22,685,262 of record NC_060279.1, on the reverse strand, counting down.
AGTGGGGTGTGAGATGATAACACGGCTTGGGGCAGGAGGTTTATTGTGGCGGAGTCTCTGTATGGGGTGCTAAGAGCATGAGGCCGCTACCACTTTCTGATGGATGGATCAAACCCTAACAAGTGAGGAGGCGGGAGTCCATGCATGTGCAATGTTTGTCCAAGTGTGTCAGACCTCTGGTGACTAGCTCCTGGCTTGAGTGATACAATGGAATTACTGTTTTGGTCAGGATGGAGGTACATTTCAGACCTGTCTGGTAAATTTAGTGGACAAAGACTAGGGGGAAAGAGGCCCTGTACCTGGATCAAGTCTTGGGTCTGCCTCCTACTAGCCAAGCATCCTTGGCCTTAATCTTTTAGTGCCTCCATTCTCAAATCTGTGAAATAGGTAGAATCATAGTGGTTACTTTACAGTAACGTTATGAGTAATGGATGATAGAGTATGGCACAGTGCCCAGCACCAAGTACATGCCCAATAAACAAAGAATTGTTCTTATTTTATATATATTTACTTCATTTTTCTTTCTATTCCTGTCTAAGATGCTGGGCTGAGCGTGTATTAATTGTTCTGCTTAGGATTGTTACTTGACAAAGAAGATTCTTATCTTTCCACTATAAAGGAACCCACTCCAAATTATGTAGCTGAAGGCGGGAAGTTGAGCTGAATGACCTCTCACAGTCACTTCCGGAAATTTGCTTCTTGAACCTTTTGAATCCCTCTGCTTCAAAATCCTTAGCAGGTTTTGGCAAGAGGGCAGGATGCTTTTCTGCTCGCCGAAACTCCTGATGTAGTTGTGAATCTGGTTCTGTTGAGCCCTTGCATCTCTATTTCAAGCAGTTTCATCAGCAGAACTGATGATCTGCTCATGGCGCTGCAGAAGCTCAGCACATCTAGGCAGGCAGCACCATCCATGCAGTACTGAAGGGGGTGAGCTGGGAAGGCAAGAGAAGTAGTACCATAGTGCCTGAAGCCCAGTCTCGAGTTGTGCAGGCCGGCAAACAGTGGCAGCAGAAGGACGAAGCTGGCATGGTGCAAGCAGCGATGGATTGGAGGGTGGGAGGAGGAGGTTCAGGGCTGGGGACACTGCTCTCGTCAAGCTGAACCTGAGGGCAGCTCACAGGGAAGGGAGCCGAGTAACGTCCTTGTCGATCACTAACTTGGATGTGCTCATCAGCTGGTTGCGCCTGAATTATAGCCTCCCAAATGTTGATAGGCCTTAACTAATGAGCTTCTCAAGGGCAAAAGCCACATCTTATGCATCTTCATAGCTTTTTCAGTGCCACTTGGAGTCCCTGGCCCAGAGTAGGCTCTTGCTCTGTGTCATTAGATCACTGACTGTGTGAATGTTGCATACTTGTAGTGTGCAAAGGAACACTGCTTCCACAAACTCACATTATCTTGTCAAATTTGGATGCCATACCAATGTGTGTAGCTTCCACAGCCAGGAAGAAAATTCAGGACTTCTGATTTGGCTTTTGCTCCTTTGGTCAAGTGAATCGTTTCTGGAACAGGTTTCTGTGTCTTAAGTTTGGATGTCAGTGTACGAAAGGGCTAGCTGGATCTTTCTTTTCCTTTCTGGGAAGGGAAAGATATGTGAAATTCAATGACATCTGCTGAAATTCAAACATATTTTTATTTATTCATGGCCATGATCAGGGCAGAACCTCTAATTTCAACCAATAATTAGACTTGACAATAGATGTGGAAATAAAACATTTTTTGCTGAATTCACTTGTCATTCCTCCCTGCTGTAGCTGGTGTAACCCAGATGTCAGCTGTCCCCTTATTTTTCTCTTTGAGCTCCCCCTCCCACAATCCACTCATACTAATGCATTAGTGAGCCTGTGGCATTTACTGAGGGTTTCGTGGGGGAGACAGAGAGAGGGCCAACATTGCATACTTCATAGTCACCCACTCAAACATCTCCTGAGGTCCAAGAACAGTTTTCTAAAGCATCTTTATTGCCACTCCACCAAGAATCCTTTTTCTTTCTCTCGCGCATACCCAGAGCAGTAGGTTTCAACGCTATGCTCTCTCCTTCCACTCCCAACCTCAAATTCCTCCCCTTGCTATTATTATGCAATCTTTTATTTCGTTCTCGATTTAATGTGATCCTGTGTGCTGCTGTTCACAACTGATTTAAAGACCTTCTGGGCAAGAGGCCCACCCGCCTTTGCAACTTGACTAGCATTCCTTCTGGAAGGACTTGAATAATTGCCATTTTCCACACTGATCACGCAAGTGTCTGTTTATGCTTTTTGCTATTTGGTCCTTGGAATGAAGGTAAGGATTATGAGATGCCCATATCTGCAGAAAGTCCTTACTGGCCTTTCCCTGAGCTTTCAGAGGAGTGATGGGGCAGGAGGCAGAAGGTAGGCAAATGGAGAGTGAATGAGAGATGCGGAAGGATAGGCAGTGAGAGCAGACAACGCTCACAGGAAGTTTGCTGTGAAGGAGAGGTGAGAGATGGCGGTGGGATGGAGAGTCAAGAGGCTTTTTTTTAACTTTAATAACTTTTTGCATTTTTTATGGTTTATTTAATAAAAGAGGAAGATACCAGTGTACGTTCAAGTGCCAGTGGGAAGGAGAAAGTAGAGAGAGAGAGGTTGAGGATTCGGAGGAAGAAGGCATCCTCATGGACAAATGTCCCTGAGAAAGTGAGAGGGCACAGGATCCAGAGCACCAGAGGAGGAGTAGCCATAGCAGAAGACAGATGTGATGGAAGGAGAGAGGGCAGAGGGTGCGGGGCTGTGGACACGTTGCTAGTAGAGCTGAGGATGAGGGAATACAAATGAGGCTGGGTGGATGGCGACCTCATGGTAGGCTATTTGAGCGCAGTCTGAAACTCTTTCCAGATTTGGGCTATCCTGCTGGTTATTGTTATTTACCATGTGTGCTCCTGGAGCCCACCTACAAACCTGGTCTGCAAGCCCCTTATGGACAAGGGTCTTTGCAGTGGTCTGCTGGATCCAGCTCATGCTGGTACCGATTGTTAAATCTTTAGGAAGTTTGCAAGCCAGTTGTTAAACCATTGGGAGCTTGGAACCAGCCGTGGTGAGAGAGTGTGTACACTACAGAAATCAGCAACGGCTACAAATCAGGGCTTTTCTTTCCCTGGAAGCTGGTTGTTAAACGTTCATCCGCACACCATTGCTTTTAGCTCTGGCTCCCCACCTTGCTCCGTTTGGTGCATTGTTTGTCCTTGTCCGCCCTTTTGGTGCACTGCCTACACCTCCTACACTGCACATGATGGCTTTGCTCTGCTGTGTCTCAGCTTCCTCCTCTGTTCCTGGGTCTTTGCAGCCTGGGAGCCCACGTAGAAATAGGACACATGTGGGGTGGAATGTGGTTTCTGTGAGGTTGGCTGCACCTCACTGGGGGAATGGCTGCACTGGGGCATTCATGGTGCTCTTCTGCAAGAGATGCTCCTCTGTAGAGAGGCTGCTGTTCTCTCTGCCCACTGGCAAGTCTGGCAAATTTGGGCTTTCATTATTTATATCTACGCCTGCATTCTGGAGAAGAGGGATTTTCCCATCCCTCCCAGGTCCATAAAACACACGCACAGAAGCAAGCAATGCAGCCGCCCCTCTTGCTGAAGGTGAGGACACTGTCAGTGCGGTGGCAGCTTGTAACTCACCAACAGAGTGGGAGGCATGGGCTTCTAGGAGTGGCTCTCTTCTTCCCAGTTCTCCAGCCTGTCTTCGCACCCTCCCTCCCCTGCCACAGCTTCTCACACCTGCTTCTGCCCGGCTGCCATTGGCCAATAGCAAATGTAGAGGAATCTGGAACTCAAGACCTGAAATGTCATGAGTCTGTAGGGAGTGTAGTGAAGTGGAGAGAGCCCCAGCTTTTGAGCCCGACAGGCCTGGCTGGGTTGACTTTGGGCTCTGACAGGTCATCTTTAAGTGACCTTGGGCAAGGTATTAAACTGTCCAGCCTCAGAATTCTCCTCTGTGAAGGATTTAATGTGATCATGTTTGTAAAGAGTCTGGCATGCGGTAGGATCTCAAAAAGTGTTGGTGGAAGGGACGACGTGGGACTGGGGTAGATTAATTATGGATTCACTATTCCCATCCCCCAGGAAGCCTTCCTGGACTGCTGCTATCCTCCTCTGGTCACTAGTCGCTGACACTTTTGATGATGCCCCACGTCGACATTTTTCTATCGCATGCTGCCAATCAGTATAAGGATGAACACATTTTATGGTGCGAGAAACTGGGCAGGGAGTGAGGTGGGGAGCAAGAGCTAAAAGCAATGGTGTGCAGCTGAATGTTTAACAACCAGCTTCCAGGGAAAGAAAAGCCCTGATTTGTAGCCGTTGCTGATTTCTGTAGTGTACACACTCTCTCACCACGGCTGGTTCCAAGCTCCCGATGGTTTAACAACTGGCTTGCAAACTTCCTAAAGAGTTAACAATCAGTACCAACGTGAGCTGGATCCAGCGGACCACTGCAAAGACCCTTGTCCATAAGGGGCTTGCAGACCAGGTTTGTAGGTGGGCTCCAGGAGCACACGTGGTAAATAACCACAACCACCAACAGGAAAGCGTCTAAGAGCAGTTCCAGAGCAGCACAAGGTGGTGCAAAGAAGCCGTTTACATTTGACGGTGTTACATAAAAGGGAGGATCGGACAGAGTCAGGGCTGGCATTCCAAATGAGAAAGACTTTGGTGGAGGGAAGGTAGATCTCTCAGAGTAGGCCAATGGCATTGATAAAGCCTCAAAGGAGGAATCCGGAGTCAGGCTCTGGGGTGAGTTGGGACTCGCACAGAGAAAGAACATGGGTGAGTCAGTGGATTAGGTCTTGAGCTCTGCAGTCTGAGAAAGGCGGGTTTGAATCTTGGTTCCACCACCAACGTAGGAGGGTTGTGAGCCTAATCCATAAAATGGAGGTGCCACCTACCTGTTAGTGATGTGAGGACCGAATGAAATGAGGCAGGTAAAATGCGGGTGCAGTGCCTGGAGTTGGTGAGGGCTCAGTGAATGGGACCCATCATTATTGCTGTTTGTCTGTCTCTTTCCTCATGCCCCAGTGCCCCCCAAGAACAGAGATCCTTTTCTCCATATCCAGTGCAGCGCGTGGCACGTTCTGGGTGGCCACCTCGAGAGCTCTGTTTGACTGAGGACACGTCTCTGGGCCCTGGCTGGACAGCAGGGCATTTTTGGATTGTTTTTTCTCCCTACCCTTCCTGGCTCTGGGGACATGGGGCAGCTTTGAGAAGCTTTGGGGTCACCACCTTGTTTTTGGTGGTGGAACCTGTTACCTGGAGAGTTCCAGAGGGGCTGCTACTCCCCAGGCCCTTTTTGTCTGCTCATTCTCTCCTCTGGGAAGTGGCATCAGGGAAGGTGCTGGCAAATGAGATCCTTTGGCTTGTTCCATGCATGTTTATTGAGCACCGGGGCCTGACACTGTGCTCATCACTGGGAAGCAAGACGAGCAAGACTTAGCCCTGCCGTCAAGGTTTCAGCTGATGGTGAGCGGGGAGGGCACTCAGTTATAAGTTGGTGCTTACGTGCCGTCGTAGAGAAGTACATCCATGCTATGGAAGACGTGGGCAAAGGCTCCACCTCAGCCTGGACATCAGGCCTGTTCATGCGACTTGCCAGCATCTCCAGAAACCATAGAGGCTTCCACAAAGCCCTTTCTAAATTCTCAAAACACAAATCCTTTAAAACAAACAATATGTAAAATCTATCTACATCTTTTGGGAGAGGAGGTACTAGGGGTGTCCACCACATCAGATAAGATGTTAGTGCTATTAAATGGTTGAGAATTGTCTTGGTACAGCAGGCCCCTCCCCAGCCCCTATCTCTGATGATCCAGCTCTGACATCAGTTAGCATTCGGCGAAAGACTATAATCTTACTCTTTCTTCTCTCTCCTGCTTTTTTCATTTTTTTCCTGTTTCCTTTCTCCTTTTTTAAAATTTCTTCTCCCCTCAAACCTTCAAAGGCCTCTTAGAGGTACCACTTAACCCCCAGTAGTTTTAGAGTTGAAGAAATTACTCATTCTCAGTTAAATTTTTTTGCACTGCGTGGCAGCCTGTAGAGCAAAGTGTTGGTTCCAACTTACTAGCATTCCATTGAGAAGGATGGTCTGTTGGCACCAAGGGCAGTCCTAGGAGGCAGGGAATCTGAGGTCTGAGGGATGCTGAGGTTAGCTCAGGAGTCACAAACACACACACACACACATGCACACGCATACACTCTAAGTTAGGGTGAGTCAGAATCCAGGGAGGCCAGCAGATGATCTAAAATTCTGGAGGTCAAAGCAGAGAGGCAGAGAAGAAACCAGAAAGGCATTTAAGAATCAAATGGATGCAAGCTTCAAAGAGCTAGGCAGGGTAGCTTCTAATGGGTAATTAGGACCCAAAGAGGCAGGGCCAGGAAAGGAGGGATGTGATGTGGAACACATACTCTGGGGAGACTTTCATACTAGTCAGCTCCTATCCAAACAGAAGGTCTTGTGTGTCCTGCTGGAGTGAATTTTCCCAAGGCCACAGGGAAAGAAGGACATGGGCAGGAGAGAGGGGACGTAGGGATGGAACACAATGGCAAAAATTGATAGAGATGCCTCCATCAGCTTTGAGTTTTATTTCTGACTCAACTTTTCAGGTTGGTGGGTGACCGAATGTATTTTGTGGTGATCTGCCATGCTTTAGACAGAAATATGGCACCATCTCTCTCATGTTGGCGAGGACTTGCACTTTGACCTGTGTATTCATTAGTGGAAATGGGTCTCGCTGGACCGCTCACGCTTCCTTCACAGCTAGGTTGTGACCTAAGATGCACGCTTGTGACACTGGATTCAAAGGGCTTCCTTTATTTATTTATTTGACTTTTGGACTTTGAAGTTTGTGTAATTGATGATGTTTTCTTCATTCCTCGGCAATTCAGAACCAAATTGCAGTCTGTTTCTAAAGGGCACCATTTTGTTTATAATTCACCCTTGGCTTCATCCTGTTTTCCTCCCTTATATTTCCCTCACCCTAATTTCCACACGTATTTTTCTCAATCTCTCTGTGTATATAATCCACCTCAATTCTTTTAGAAATCAGACTTAGAGTTAAATAGGAACGATCCCTAGAATATTCTGCCTCTACCTTGAATAAAAGTACATTGAGAGTCCATAGGATGGTTTGTGAATCAATGCCTGAAATCTCAGCAAGCAATATTGGGCTCTGAGGGCTAGTAAAGAAAACACAAGTGCCTGCCCTCAAAGAGATTCTAGTCCCAAGTCATAGACAAAACAGATAGATTCAAGCTAACAGAACTGTTTAACTAAAAAATTGTAGAGGCATTGTCAGTGGAAAGGTTTTTCTTGGTCCACCATCCATGGAGAAACATTACCTACCACACATGAGGCACTGCATTATTTCCTGCGGTAAAGCTGTTGGTCCACATAGATGGTATGTAACTCAGTCATGGTGAGGGTGTGGGCTGGGCTGGCTTTCTGGAGGCGCTAACTTGTAAGACTGTGCCAGCAGACAAGAGTAGGTTGAATAAATCTTTGGCATCTTCCTGAAGATGTGAGCCTTAACTATTGTTTTTGAGTGAATCCAGCATTTTCTTCCTTCTTTCCTTCCTACTATGTATGGCTTCTTATTTTGGTTGAGGAGGTGAATGTTTACTCCAAAGACTGCTTAAACTCCCAGTTGTAAGCAATATGGCTTTCCCAAGCTGTTCTGTTGCCTTCTCCTGCCTCTGTCACCTCTTCTTAAATGATGTCCAGACCTTGAGCCAGACAGCATGGGGGCCAGTGCATGCATGAGGCAGCCAGCCCTCACCTACCCATTGCCATAGATGCCCAGCTACGAACTGCACGAAGATGCCCATCGCTGTTGAGATGAGGGGTGCCAGGGCGGGCCAAGATGGCAGATGGCTTAGAGGTGGCATGCTGTGTTCAGGCCCCTCTACCTTTGTGGCCGGTGCCATTCGAAGCTGCCGGCTACTGTTTTTAGCTTGGCTCTCCGTGGGCTTGAGGAGAGTGCTTTTGTCGTCACTCAGGAATGCAGGGTATTTTTAGTGAAGAGATTCTGCTTTAGGCATGTGCATTGCGTTCTTCCAGTTACAGGCAGGGCAGAGGAGGGCTGAGCACTGAAAACTTGGGGCATCAGCTGGCTCAGCTGAGAAATTCATAGAAAAAACAGATGGGGTGGGAATGTATAACTGGGATCCTTTAAATCCTGCCTCCTCAGAAGCTTATGCCCAGGCAAAATGGAGGTAGACTCCAGGAAGAAAGGGAGGATGGGAAAGAAACTGCCCTGAGGTTGAAGAACTTCAAAGAGGAACACCTGAGCCACGAAGCCACATTTATTGGGTCCTACGGTAATGGAACAGCCAGTAGTGCTATAGTGACATGCAGTTTTTAGTCTAGGGGATTTATGAATCATCCAGCTTCATCCATCCCTTTTCTTCTCTTCTTTGCCAGACACCCACCCCCCTGCCCCTTTCAAAGATGAGGAAACCAAAGCCCAGAGAGGTTAAGTGACTTTCCCAAGGTCATACTGATTAGCAGCAGCTTTGGGACTGAAATGCAGGTGCTCTGACGCCAAGCCCTTGGCTTTCTATATTGTTTCTATATTGTCTATATGTGTCATATTGTTGGAAACATCTATGTTGCCTACTTTTTGGTCTTGTTTTAATCAATGAATTAAAATAAGAACTTAAAAGACTTCCTGAGATGAAGGTGAGCAGGGGCCGTGCTTAGAGTCTTGGAACTATGAGAATGTTTCTAACTTTCCTCTTAGTTACCTTTTCTTGGTTTCCTTCTGTTCCATGTAGCTCCCATTTATTGAGCACCTATGACACAGAAGGCGCTGTGCTGGGTACAATCACACAGATTATTTTGTGAACACAATAGCCTTCAAGGGAAGCATCAGACACATCTTTTCAGATCTGAAGACTGAGATACAGACGGGTTGAGTGGTTTCCTCAAGATCCAATACCAACAAGTGACAGAGCCAGAATTAAAAGCCAGGTCTGTCTGCCACGAAGACTGGTGCTCTTTCCACTGGCCCTCAGCTGTTCTCGCAATGCCTTGGGAGCTGTGTTGGTCTGTGTCTTGGGTGCGGCAGTGGGCCCTCTGATAGCGGCATGTGCTATGTTCACTAGCAGTGTGGATTTTCATGGAAGTGTAGAAGAAGATGTAGTCTGTTCCTTCACACTCTTACATCTCTAATAAATAAAATGTCTTCTTTCCCCCAGAAGTCTCTCCAGAGCGAGCCCAGCCATTTAGACCATCTCCCACATCGGACCCTCAGCTTAGCTCTGCAGCTGGTACCTGCACCCCTGGGCTCTTACCTCTGTTCCAGAGCTCTTTATGTGGATGTTTTGTCTCCCCAGTGGATTTAAAAAAACACGGTTTAGTATAATTGAATGAGTGTCTATTGAATGCCTCCCAAGTTGCTGGAAGCTGGGTTGCAGAGGTGGCTCTGTACTTTGGATCTCATGACAGGCTGGGCTCTGAGCCACTCATTTGTTCTCTTAACAAACACCTTGCCAGCCAGCCTCAAGGTGCAGACAGTTTAGTAGGGGAGGAAGACAAGTACACAAGGTAATCTGAACATTCCAAACACCTCCAGCTTCGCAGGTCAAGGGAACTCACACTGACATTGGCTGCTCAGCGGACCCAGCCCCACCTGAAATCTGCTGATGTCTCCAAGTCTCCAGGAGATGGCTCACTGCCTCCCCTTGACCTCTTCAGATGAAGCGGACTTCCAGATTAGGTTGTGTCTTGCACCCTTAACTTGTCATTGTGCAAAGATGTCAACATCTCATTTGTAATACTGAGGATACTGAAGGTCCTATAATGAGGAGAATTGAGGATCTAATTTTTCTCAGGTAGTGAGGTTCCCCGGTTGGACAGGAGAAGGAAAAGCATAAGCTCCGTGGGTTAGGAGACCTCTCTGTCTTGTTCGTCTTCGTATCCCCAGCTCCTACTATGGAACATGGCTAATACATATGATGTTGCTTGAATAATTAGATGCATAAGAATGGATTTAGCAAGTTATTTCTTCCCTATAAACTCATAAGGAGACCTATAGTTGTCTGAAGGGTTGAAAATTGACGTGTTAGAAAAGAATAGAATGGACTTGGGATCATTCTGCATTAAGAACAGATCATGGGGGAATTAAGAAATATTTTTTAATTAAAAATATTTTAAAAAAATTTTCAAGATGCTAGCTATACTCCGCTTGTTCTTCCAGATCTGCTCGTCACCGTTTCCTGCTCTGCCCTCCGCCCCTCAACAGGACCTCCTCAGTGGCTCCTTTGCCCTCTGGCTCCTCCGTGGGGAATCCTAGTAGGAGGCAGAGGGAGGAAAGAGGGTGGAATCTGGTTCTGTTTCCCTCTGGCTCTCTCCCTAAGGGATGCCCCTGGACCGTCTGTGTCTGTGACTCTTCTTTGCTCTTGTAACCACTCTCCCCGTGTCATTCCAGTCCCTCTGTTACTAGCCCTGGGTATTACCCTTGTGGATTCCCTATACTTTGTCCACACTTTTGAAAGACTTCCTATATTACACTGTCATCAAATTATCCTCACTTGAGTACGCTTGCAACCTGGATAAATGGGTGCAGCAACTCCTATCTTGAAAATGCATTTAAGATTTCTCCTAGCTTATCCTTGTTCGTGTGTCCCTCCATTTCCTTCATTTTATTGATAGTATGCGAACTAGTTGCTTCTACCAAATTTATTTTTATAGGTGTGTAAACACTAATCTGGGAAGAAAAGGGGCTGTTATGTCATCCAGACACATACCATCACACACAAAATTACTTAATTTAGTGATGACTAATGCAGAAAGCAGCCTTGCTCTTCGTCTCAAGAGAAAGCTAAACTGGAGGAGAGAGACCCCTCTGTTCTCTCCCACCTTCTGTCTCTCTGACCTCTCTGTCTTGATTTGGATCCCCTCGAAGCAGAGCTTGGGAAGGGATCTGAGTGTCCATGGCTTACAGAGGGAGAACCTCAGGAGAAAAAGTGAGGGAAGTGGGGTAGCACCAAGCAGGTGCAAAGCAAGGATGTGGTCCCAGCTGGAGTCCGGCCTCGACTTGGTCCACAGGGAGCTCTGGAGCATAAACTGCACCACTGAGTTGGTCCCAGTTGGAGGCAAAGGGCTGCCTTTGTACCCTTGAGTCAGTCAGTTAATGGCTGTGGGCTGACTGCAGGAAGGGGGTGTCACCTGGAGGTGAAGTGGCTGTTGTGCCGATGAAGGCAATTCTTTGAAGAAAGGGGAGCATCTGTGAGCCAGTATTCACAGCAGGTGGGGGATGGGAGCACCAGCCTGGGAAAGGGCACCTGGGCGGGGCCCGACAGTGTGGGCTATCCCCTCCTTCTCCTTGCTCAGTGAGTACATAACTGCCATTGCTTTTGTTTTGCCAGTCAATACATTTTTATCTTCTTCCTCCCTCTCTTTCTTTATTTCTTCCATAAATGTTCCATGAACCCCTGCTCTGTAAGCGCCAATGGGATATTCAGGAGAAGTCTAAGGCACAGGCTCCCTCTTGCAGATTCTTACTGTCTCATTGGGATGACATGACCTGCTGCGGTAGGCATGCGTGAAGCAACATTTGATTGAATATTAACTCGTGTGGCTGAGATAAATGTACCCTAGGAATTTAGAGAAAGCAGTGGTCAGTCAGGACTGGGATGATCATAGAGGTTTTAAAGGTGAACCCAAACGCCCAAAGCCTCTGGTGAACTGATTGGTGCCAAAAATGGCACCCAGGGTCCCCACTCCCCCTCCCTGGGCTTTTCCTTCTCCAGCGATACTGATGGAAAACGAATGCTGTGTTCAGTTCACATCCCTACTTAATTCAGTTTCTTTTAGGCCACACACAGTTTCTGTTTCAACAAAAGTCTCCATAGGGGAGATTCCCTCTTGTTCTGCCCTAAAACAATGGGATGGGGACAGATTGTGGCAGAGTGAGGTGGAGGCTGCGGCCGCCCTGCCCGAAAGGCACAAATGCTGCCTTTCAAGTTCGGGGCGTAACCCAATCCCTCTTTCAGCTCTATTTGTGGGATGAAACCAGGGGGAAAAGAGAGGGGGGAGGAGACTGTGGCAGTTTTGACCTCTTCAGGGTGTGTGGAAAAAGGTATTTTTCTTCACCTGGGAAATAAACGTGTCCTTTTGATGCTACCCATGTTTGTCTCTGTCCATCTCTCCCTTTAGGGCCACCCACTTGGGCACTAGGACTTCAGGCCAGGCTGATAAGAATTGGAATATGGAGGACAAAATCCTTCGGCACAGCAACAGGGCTTTCTCCAGGTTCTCTGGCTCAATTCCGCCGAACCGGTAATCGACATCTCCAAGTCACAAAATGTCGGCTTGGAGCTGCTGTCATTGGAGAGAAGGGAAATTGGCACTTGGTTCTTGTTCATGGCAGTGATCCTGAAAGGTTTCCTGTTTAACATTTTATTTGCATTAAAAAAAAATAGCCAGCATCTTAGAACTGGAGCGGATTCAGTATGTGTGCGTATGCTGTTCACGGGCTGAGGGTGGGGTGGTGGAATCTTCTGTAGCACGCCGGAATCAACTCCTCGACAGCAGCCATTTTCAACATGATCCTTGTGTTTGCTTGGCAAAATCTAGGATTGGAAAAACAAAAGGTTTTCCTGCCAGATTCCATTAATTTCAGCAGCAGTAGCAGCAGCAGCAATCTGCTTCTCTCGGTTGAACATTTGACAAGAATGGCCAGGACTGAGGTCTGGGAGTCTTGTGGGGTCTTTTTCAGTGAAGGTCTAGGTTCTCTCTGCCCATTTTCTCCTCTGTAAGAACATGTGACTGACAGAATGATGGGCAAATGAGCTGGCAACATACCATAAGTAGGTGGGGGCACAAGGGGGCTGTGAGAGGGAGCAAGAATGTGGAAGAAATGAACACTGTGGGGTCATGGTGGGGGTGCCTCCTTTGACCCAGCCAAGGTAGACGTCAAGGGTCACTCCTCACCTGCTGGGGCTGGAGAGTGTCCAAGGGGCCTGGTGCTGGAATGTGAGACCAAAGAGTAAGTCCCGGGGTATCTGCTCTCTGGGGTCGCAGAACACTGTTTGGAAAACAGGAGCTGCCCAGTTACAAAGGATGACACAGACAGAGGGGCCAGCAACCCAGAGTGAGCAGGAATGGGGCTGGGGAATTTCCACTGGTTCCACAGTGAGGTCGGCTTGTGTGTGACCCGCCTGGAATTTTTTAGGAGTCCTGTAAGCAGACTGGAGACGCCCCACTCAAGGGTATGGTCCTACAAGCTGGTCTGCAGTTTGATGACAATAGTGGACAAAGGGCTATTTGCTCAGTTATTTTTTAGTTGTATTTTTTCCTCTGCCTTTGATGATCTGGGAAGGAACTTTATGGAACTGGAAAGATCAATGATCATGTGACCAGCAGAGTGAGCTCACTAGATGGTCACCAGCCTTTCCCAGGAGGTCAGAGGAAAGGTGGATGGTGGCCCCTGGAGAGCTGGAACTGTTCACTCTCATGTGTGAAGGGCTCCTTATCAACCCAGGAGAGAGGGCGTTGTTGGATTAGATCACCTCCCTGAATTTTCTGGTTAATCACAGCTCTTCTATATGGACTGCAAGCGTCCAAGAGGTTTTTAAAAACCACCAGCCAGCAACACCTCCATCCTTCATCCCCCGAAATATCTCACAAGCCCTCTTACAGAGCACTAAGTCCTTCTGATGGTGGTCACTTAGCAATGATGATAAAGCAACTTCACTTACGGAGTCCTTGTTGTGGTCCCTTGCCCTGGGCTCAGTGCCACATTGTCACATTTAGTCCTCTGTCATTCCTAAAGAGGCATGATTATCTTCATTTTACAAATGAGAAAACGGACTTGAAGACCTTAACTTGCCTAAAGTCATATAGAACTGAGACTTTAACCCAGGTTTGTTTACCTACAAGGCCTGGCCAGAGCACTCCAGAGGGTGAGGCGGTCCAGAGGCTGAGGATCCTCTGCTCACCCAGGTGAGGGAGAAAGGAGCGGACATCCCAGGCCCCAAGGTCCTGCCTGCAGGCCTGACATCCGGGAGGTGGGCTCAACCTACTGAGCGTCATGTCAGTGCTTGAAGCTGAAGACTGCATCTGGGTTCCTCACCCATTCTGGCAGCTTCCGGGATGTGTGTGTGTGTGTGTGTGTGTGTGTGTGTGTGTACATGCATGAGAGAGAGAGACTGCAAAGGAAGGTAAGTTTCCTTGGAGTAGATTACCTGGGAAGCCCCTATGGAGTGGATTCTCATGGAACGGATGCTCATTCCCTCTGCATAAGTGTGAAAGTGAAGGACTACAGAAGGGATGGAAAGGGACTGAGATTGAGCAGAAACCAGCCCTGGTAGCCATAACTGTTATCTGGAATTCTAAGACCTAAGAATCACATGAAATAGCTTGTCCGTTGTTATCCAGCTCTTTGACATGCATCCAATATGGAAGCCGACCATGGGAAATTTATTTTTTCTGAGACACTGAAAACGCTTCACGAGTTCTGTTTAATCAATTGACTGACTACTGAAGATTATGGCAAACGTTGCCCATTTAACATTGCCCCTTTTAAATATATTTTTGTTCTAGTGTTTTACAGTGTTCTCTGTGGATGTATTTTTTCTAAGTATGAGATCTCTTCTTTCCTTGAGTTGGTCTATGTGAGTATGACCCTTTAAGATGAATAAAAAGTCCTATGGGCTGCATGGAAAGAGATATATGTCGTGCCTGGGCTATCTATGTGAGCTCATGCATTTTCCAGCACCCTCCCTGTTAGGCAGGGACACAGGACTGGGCCATGGACTGTAGCAGAAGTGATGGCTGTCAAGTCCAGGGCAAAGCATAGGAGAAGCGATGTGAGTCCTCCTTTACCGCAGCCATTCCGGAAGCCGCGTGCTGGAATGTTGGTGCCACAGATGGAGGTGAGACCCACTGATCTGCAACAGACTCTGAAAGAGTAAGAAATAATGGATTAAGCCACTGAGATTTCAGGATTTTTTACCACAGTGTGGTCTAGCCTAACTTTCTGGAAGAAAATTTACCACCAGGTTTTCATCCATCCTTTCATTTTATTTTCAAGGAGGTGGAAAGCAGTGTTAAGATGACAAAATGGAAAGGAGTACATTTTTGGCATTTGAATGTATATTCCATTTGTCCAACATTGCTCTCACCCCTCCCCAATGACTTGATACACTCCTTGTCACCAGTGATTTACGGTTCTTTGCATCCTCCAAGTACATAGTAGATGCTTGATAAATAGTGGTTGAATTGAGATGAATGGAACTTGGCCCACTAGAATACAAACTCTATGAGGTAAGGAATTTGCCAGTTTTGTTCATGGCTGTATACCTTAGAGAAGTTCCTGGCACATAGTAGATACTTAATAAAAAACTATTGAATGAATCCCATAGCTACAGACCTGGAAACTCTATCAGTGACCTGACTCTCAGTTTCCCCTACTGCTGGCCGCACTGGGAGACACGTAAGACATCTATTCTTCTGTCCGCATAATGTGAGGACTTGCCTGTCTCTTTTTTAAACTTGAGAGTCTTTCCTAAGTCCAGCCATAGAATTCTGGGTAAAAATAGCAAGCAGGAAGCTGAAGATTAAAATCACACTTTTAAGTCCATATGCCAGGAAAGATGGGTGGCCCTGTGTAGGTTTGCCATGATACGGGACCTCACATCCCTTCACTGCTGATGGACAAGGTTGGTGACACATTCCTATATCCCTGTGGATGTTTCCATTGATTGCTTCATCTCCTTCCATGGAATGATGGTCAATTTTATGTGTCAACTTGGCTGGGCTATAGTACGCAGTTATTTAATCAAATAGTAATGTAGGTGCTGCTGTAAAATTATTTTGTAGATGGGGTCAACATCTAAGATCAGTTCACTTTAAGTAAAGGAAATTCCTCTTGAAAATGGGGATGGGCCTCATCCAATCAGTTGAAGACCTTAAGAGCCAAAAGTGAGGCTTCCCAGAGAAGAAGAAATTCGCCTCAAGGTTGCAGCATCCACTACTGTCTGAGTTCCCACCCTGCTGGCCTGACCTAAAAATTTCAGACTTGCCTGCCCTGTGGATTTTGGACTTGGCAGCTCCCATAATTGCATAAGCAAATTCCTAGAAATAAATCTCTTTATAAACACACACACACACACACTCTACTAGTTCAGCTTCCCTGGAGAACCCTGACTCATACCTGGGGGTCTTTTATGTAGGTCCTATTAAACCATAAATTCATAATCCCATAGGAAGGGATTGTCTTATTATTATTGCTCAATAATTACATTTATTGAGCACTACAGTGTGATAAGCTCTGTGATAAAGGGGTGTTCTGTGCTGTGCTTTACGTTATAGAGCCGAAGGGGGAAAGAGCATGGCTTTTTCTCTCAAGGGACTTACATTACAGTTAAGAAATATCACATCCCATTTTCTCCTATTCTTTGGCATCTCCTCTCATAGCCTTTACGCTTTCGCTGGGAGGGTCTCTGTCTGCTCAAGAGGTAAAGAATTTGTCCTGCCTGGGACAGAAACCTCCCGGAGATGGTTGAGACAGTGGAGGGCTGAAGGAGTGATGACGTAAGGGCCTATTCGAAGGGAATGTCTTAATATTTGTCTTCTGCTTTCAGTTCAACCCAATTCCACACATTTGTTACTGCCTAACTGGGCAAGTCACACTCTTGTCCTCCAGAAGTTCCCACAACTGACTAAAATGCAAAGTGTGTTCTGAGGCTGTCATGCCAGAGCCTGAACCAAGTGTTAGGGATCCCAGGAAGGGGAGGTAGCTCTGATGGGGAAGCCAGGCAAGCCTTCTCAGAGGCACCATTGTAACCGAGTTTGGGTGAGGACTCACCTTTGGCCAGTGGGACGAAGATGCGGGTGGAGACTGTTCCTGAGACAGATGATACCTCTAGGAAAGGCACAGGGGCCAAAAAGCATGAGGCTCATTCACACAGCTTTGAAAGTATGTTTAACGTTCAACTTAGTTGATGTATGGGTTGAAAGAAAAGAAGAAACACCAAGTTGGATGTGGACCTGAATAAGAACAGAACTGAATTTCAAGTTCAGAGTTAGGGTCATACACAGGGCAGAATGATAACATTGTGAGAATGGGTGCTATTTCCCATTTTAGTTCAATTTGTTACATGGCTCCAACATGGTTAGTGAATACTCTGTGTTATAGGAGTCAGAGGGGGCATCTAAGAAACAGAAGATACAGCCACAGGCCTAAGGAGTTTGTAGTCATACTGGGAAGATAGATTTAGCATTTAACATTCATTCGAGAAGCTTTTATTCAGTGTCTGCCATGCTTCAGAAACTGTTAAAGTATATAAAATTGAATTTAAATGTGGTCCTGCATTCAAGGAGCTTACAATCTAGTGGGAGAAGACAGACAGGTAAATTATTTGTTATACCTCAGTGTTTAAGTGCTGTGATGGAGGAATAAGACTGGCGATTCAGGAGTCCAGAGGGTTGATTTGAGGAGGTAAGAACGAAAAACTCTCTGGGAGAGCGTGCTTGTTTCTAAATGGGAGAGACAAGCACGTTTAGGACACAAGCTGGTGGAAGAGAGGCAGCAGAGAGGGAGAGACTAAAGACAGAGGAGAGGGGAAATGATGGATGGTGAGAGGGGTGGAATCCAGAGCCGGGTGACAGGATCTGCCTGGAACAGGAGGAGGGACATTTCAGAAGGAAGGAGGAGAAGATAGGTTAAAGTGTAGATAGGTTAGTGGTGAGGAGGAAGTTGAGGGAGCAGGTGCCTTAGGGTCTCAGTATTTTTACCAAAGAAGGAGGCAAGGCTGAGACAGAGTGAGGAATAATGTGGGAGAAGAGGGATTCTGAGGTGAAAGAAGATTCTAGAAAGGTGGATGAGGAGAAGAGAGGAGGGGCTTGACGGCAGGCTTGAGGTTGGAGATCCCAGATTCATGGAGATTCTGGCGCAAATAATTGTGTGGTTTCCTCTGGCTGTCCTCAGGGATCCAGAATTTAGGATTCCAGGTCAGGGAAGCAGACCTCAAAGATACTGGCGAGCAAGTTCCTGAAGGGACGGGTCGTGAGGTGTTGGTTACAAAGGGAAGAATGTGAAGCCAGATGGGAGTTGATAAATGGAGGGAAATTTAGCTTGTCATGGACAGAAAGTATCCATGAGATGAAAAAAAAAATGTCAATTGAACAAAAGAAAGATAAGAGACTGTGCTCAGAGCAGGCGATTGACGATGTTGAAAAGGCAGGATGCGCATTTGAAGGGGTCAGAGTCAGTGTATTGAAATAGGCCAAGGAATATAAGCGTGTAGCATGGAAGGGTTGTCCTTCTATCTGTGAAGACTTCCTGGATGATGACAGGATCAGGATGCAGAGTAAGATAGCCAGATAAATGAGGGGGAGTGACAATGCGGTCAGAGCATGTGAACTCCCTCCTTCTCCTCCTGAGTGTTGTCATCCACTGGCCTCTTTTCCTGCCTCCCCTCATTTACCTGCTGTTTTAACTCGCCGGTCCTGTTTTTATGGAAAGCATTTTTATATGATGGTAAGGCCAGATTTCAGAGGGCCCATGAAAGCGGCAGAGGGAAGTCAAATGAGGAGCAAGGTCAAGGCAGGTGCTTGGCAGAGCTGAAGGCTCACCTGGCTGAGAGGCATGAGCTGTGGTGTGAAGGTATTTCTGAGTTGCAGCAGGTCCATGAGAGGACGATGTCCCCTCATCGCTTGTGGTACAGTGGGCCATTGGGCTTTTGCTTACAGTTCCAGAGAGAACATTAGAAAGGTTGCTTTGGGCCTTTGTAGAGCTCAGGCTTGCCTGGGTGGAGGGATTGCTGTGGCCTGAATCAGAACAGAAGACAATGGGTTTCTCAGTGCTCTCTGACCTTGGCTAAGGTCATCTCTGAGCCAAGAGGTAGGATAAAACTGGCTGTGCCCTGATGGGAGAGGTGGGCATTCCTGGGCATCCAGGCTGGTGGAGGTTGGCTCCAAGTGACTGAGTGGTTGTTTGATAACACAGCAAACCTTCAAGGTGGCATTTAATCAGTTGTTGAAGCTGGTGGCACAGATGGAAAGTGCCATGGGCTATCAGGCTAAAGTGGTCAAAGAGGAGTCCGGGGCAGTTGGGCCACTAAAAATGGGTGCATTTCTACAACTGGGAGTAGAGGTGGAAGCGGGCTGAGCTCCACAGGAGACAGTGCTTCAAAGAGGTCAAAGACTGGGTCAGATGAAAGGGCCACTCAGTGCCCTATTTGGCTTCTGGCAGCCACACCAATGGGCATGAGACTGTGGCCAGCATCTTCAGGGGATAGCAATGGGTTTGGTGAGTTGGTTACTCGGCAGATTGGCACAGTTTATCATACTGGCCTTGTGTGTTTTGTAGGCATTCAGAAGTCTTATTGCTCAGACACAATGTTCCCACTTGTTTTCATTGCAGGTACAAGATGGCCGCTACAATCTACTACCCCTGGAAGCCTAGGTAGGCAGAACCGTGGGCCTGGCCGCTCCCCATGATTTTGTTTGCATCATTGGCTCCTGCTGAGACCAGTTAAGTCCCCTTTGTTTGTGCCTGGCAGGCCATGATGGGGCATTCCTGTCTGTCAGGGAAGTCCTCACTAAGTTCTGTCTGCAGAAACTAATTCTGTTCTAGACCATCCATCCTTAGATCTGCAGAGCAAATGGCAGATGGGATGGGATTGGGGTGAGGGTGGGGGAAGGCGAGAGAGAAAGCTTCACAATTATGGTGAGCAAGATGGAAAGGAGGGAGGGAGAAGACATCTTCCTGCCATTTCTTTGATGAAGACACTGAGTATGATGAAGCCTAGCCCAAGGAAGCGGAGGAGTGAGCCGCAGTTCCTGCCCCCTTACGTCATGCTTTTCCTCTGCCCCGAAGGACCCCTTCCCTCTCTGCAATGATGTCTCAACATCCTAATACGTTTCCTGTTTAGGGGCAATTCCCACATTGTGTAGAGGTCTCTGGTTCCCCCTTCAGAAGCTGAAGTGGGGCAGGCATGCCCTCTCCTGCTCCCTGGTATCTGGGCACATACAGGTAATGTAGTCTTGGACCATTGGATGCTCCCATCTACCTGAGACTGGAAGCAGGGAGAGTCCACAGGGGCAATGCAAGCCAAGTGATGGGAGTGGTACCTGGGGTAATAGACCAGACTGTGCCTGGGTGGGTATTGGCTGCCTGTCAGCTCCCTGCCTCCTTATTATGCCTGTTGGCTTCTTCTCTTGTGTTTCCATCATGTCTATGAGCTTTTAGTTATCCTTCCAATAAATCTCTTTTCCACTGAAGTTAGAGTGGCTTTCTGTTGTTGGTAACTGAGAATCCAGATTGAGAAGCACCCCCTGGAACCTACAATGCTCTTTCTACCTTTCCTTAAATTTGGAAGCCCTTGATACATGTTGCTTTTTGAGTTGGGTTTACAAATCTTGTCTTCCTATGTTATAAGCTCCTTGAGAGAAGAGATCATGTTAAAGTTTTCTTTCCCCAGAGTACCTATCTTGTTTTATTTGCTCTGTAAATACCTATTGAATGATGAACAAATGAATGACAATGTGGCTGAGTATGTGTGTTAGCTATCTATTAAGGCGCAATGAATATCCCAGAACTTAGTGGCTTAAAACAAGAATAAACATTTATCATCTCACTGAATTTCTAGGAGTTAGAAATTTAGAGAGCCTTAGCTGCATGATTCTCTTATATTAGTCAGCTAAGATGACGGCTGGGACCATCTTTTGAATGCTGGACTAGATTTGGAGAATCTAATACCAAGATAGTTCATTCAGGTGAACTCAGCAAGTGAGTGCTGGCCATTGGTGGGAGGCCTCAGTTTCTATCCATGTGGATCTCTTATTGGGCTACTTGAATGTCCTTACGACATGGCAGCTGGCCTCCCCCAAAGCAAATGAACCAAGACAGAGCAGAGCAGAATTTGCAATGTCTTTTATGATCTAGCTTCAGAAGTCTTACTCCTTCATTTCTGCAATATTCTATTGGTTATACAAGCCAGCTCCATTCAGTGTGGGGAGGGACCAAACAAGGGTGTGACTACCAGGAGGCAAGAATCATTAGTGCCATCTTCGGGGCTGTCCACTGCCACATGGCTCACAAAGACAGCCAGAAATGGATTTTCAGGGTTAGGGCCTACCTCAGTCAGATACTTTGGAGACCACAGGGGAAGCTAAAAATGATGTTGTCCGAGCTAGCTTTGAAGATTAAAGCCGGGGGTCTATCCCCTGTGGTTGGTTGGTCTTGCCCAGGGGTCTTCACTTTCAGCTTCCTGCTGTGGGGGGTGAGGCAGACCTAATGATCTCTGTGACGTGCATGCTCTGATCTCAGAGACCTGGAGTTGGGGTGGGGGAGGTGAGCTGGGCAGAACGGGAGGCTTCAGTTAGAGGGAGCTCACCCATCGCCTCTCAGTCCCAGCAAACTTTCTCATCGTTTACTCCTCTTGTTGTGATCAAACTAAGTTCTTCTCTTGCTGTTTGGCTGTAGGAAGGTGGAGTGGGTTGAATAGTGTCCCTCCCAAAGTTCTGTCTGCCTGGAACCTCAGAAGGCGACCTTATTTGGAATTAGGGTCTTTGCAGATAAAACTAAAGTACGGATTGAGACGAGAACATACTGGGTTAGAGTGGGTCCTAATTCCAGTGAAAGTGCTCTTAGAAGAGATAGAAAAGGACACACAGAAACACTGAGAAGGAGATGATGTGAAGATGAAGGCAGAGATTGGAGTGAGGCATCTATGAGCCAAGGAATACTGAGGATTGCTGGCTAGGAGAGACGCGAGGGAAAATTTTATCTGTAGATTATTTTTGGAATCTGTGTGTAACCAATTATGTATCTATGAATAATGACAGTTTAATATCTTCTTTCCAAATCTTTCTATTTCATATTTCTTTTCCTGGCCTTATTATACTAGCTAGGACCTCCAAGAGTCTATTGTTAACCAGTAGCCATGATAACGGACATCCTTATCTTGTTCCTGATCTCAGGATAAAAACTTTCAAGATTTCTCCTTTAAAGATTCCTGAAGGAAACAATCCTGTCCACACCTTGCCTTTGGACTCCTGGCCTCCTGCCTTGCATGAGAATAAATTTCTGTTCTTTGAAGCCACCCAAGTTTGTGCTGATTTGTGACAGCAGCCCCAGGAAACTAACACAATAGGAGAGAGAAAAACACAACCTCTGAAAGACCTTCTAAGCCTGACCACGGTTCAGGAGGGGTCCCTGGGAGCAGCAGTGGGGTTTGGGCGGCTGTGCTGTGGGGGAGGAGGGGTCTTTCTTCATAAGCTGGAGCACCTCAGGACAGCTTGTTCACCTCCCGCTTTGGGGAGCAGAGCTTCCACCCCGTCGCCCCACACAACGGTGCTCGGCCACGAGGTCCTGGGACTGTCGACACTTTGTGGCGGCAGTGGGGCCCGAGGCCCTTGCATTGGCTTACCTTACTCCATCTGAAAAGGGAGAGTGGCAAAATGAGACCCATCCTATCCAATGGCCCCTCCAGTGACTTCATCAACAATTCATTCATTGATTAACTAATTATCTAAAGTATTAATTCAAGGTTGACCGTGAGCGAAGCTGTGCAGTTTATTTCTTCCCTCTTCTCTAGAGTTTATTCCGACCTTCCACCTTGGAATCAAATACTTTTCCTAAAATCAAAGCCATTCCCTCACTGGAAAGGCTCTGCTATACTAATTCATCCCCACTTAATCGTACTATTGTTAGTGATCAGCGGGTTTTTCCTCAACATGGTATTTACATTTTAAAAGTGAGATCTGGAAAACTCCTTAACCGCCCTCTAGTGTTGGGCATTCCTTAACATGTTAATCAAGGTAAGGCTCCTTCTGTCCTACAGCTCACCCCAGAGCAACGATTCTGCCTGAATTCGTGGGTGACAAGCTAAGGGAGTGGGCTTCCCTGTGCAATCTGAGGTGCGACAGGACTGGGGCTGGCGACAGGAGAAATCAGAGGAGCCAGCTCTGCCCTTGGGCGGTTTTACCCCTAGTCCCACAGGAGAAGGCTGAAGTGGGGAAGCCCAGGGCTTCCTCCTGGGAGTGGAGTTGACCTTGAGAGGGGCAGTGGCATCCCACAATCCCTCTGAGGCTCTTTAACGCCAATCTGAACAGTCTGGAGATGGAATCCCTGGGACCCGTCTCCATCACCACTGTTATAATAAACTCCAGGATTGCAGCCGCAGAGCCGCGGGCTTCAGGAATGCAGCCTGTAATTACCCCGCTTCTAAACGCTCGTGGTAATGGATGATGAGGCCTCGTGCATCAGACCAGTTAAATTGCTGTGCGACTCCACCGCAATTTCACTCAGCAGACAACATGCTCAAACTTGGCAAATGGAGAGAATGTGAACTATTTGGGAATTGTTAGCTTTTAGAACAACCTAGAAAGTGCTGGAGAAGCCTCTGGAAAGGAGAAGTTAAGTCAGTGAAGTGTTGGACCACCAGGTGATTATCCATGACCACCTCCCCTTTACTACCCAGCTGGCCCCATGTCACTGGGATTACAGCCTGGAGGCTGCAGGGATTACTCACATGCTCCAATACGATCACACACCGCACCGGGCACTCTGCGGGATGGTGGGGATAACGAGTGCTGGAGATAGGACCACACTGGGTCTCTGTCCTCCAGGAGTTTATGTCCGGTAGGGGGAGAACCACACACATCTGTTTCACGGGTACATGGGATATGTTCTATAGAGATACAGATCGAGGATCTGGGGCCTCGTGGAGACTGAGTAATCCTGCCATGGGGTATGGGGAGATTATGGAAGGTGTTACAGAGAAGGCGAGGTCTGAATTGGACATTGAAGAACGCACTGGGTTTGGGAGGGCTGAAGGGGAAAGTTAGGGAGTGACCTAGATGCCAGCTTAGCCAGGGCTGTGAGCAGGGTGGTGGATGGTTAGGTGAGCCGGTGAAAAGGAGTGGGGAAAATAAGAGGATGGCATGGTTTCCAGTAAGCTGTGGCTGTGCTGTGAGGACAGATTCATCCCCTTTCCCAAGCGGACATACTGTGCGGGCACAGCAGTCACAATCCAGCCACCACACCCGAGCCCTGGGGTTGTGCCTCAGCTGGGACTGAACGTAGGCCGGTCAAGCCAGGTTGACAGGTAGGGCGAGAGGCCTGAGTTAGCTCAGGGCTAACTCAGTCGTGCTGCAAACCAGCTGGATGGCTTCAGAGCCCCCAGGCTCTATTCCTCCACTGGCCCTCCGGCCATGTCCTTGAAGAGGGACTCTGGTGCGCCTGGTCGTTCCTACCTCTGCTGGGATTCTCTTCTCTCCTCCCCACTCCGCTTCCCTGGCTTATGTTCTGAAAGGGTCAGCCCCAGCTCCAGAGAACTTGACCTTGGGGGGAAGACCCAGGAGCAAGGAGCTTTGCAGGAGGACTGCAGCTGGCCGTGTGGAGGTCTGGGGCAAAGCGCTCCCTGGGGCCTGTTCTGTCGGCCGGGAACCGATATGCGATGTGGCACTTGCCACCACCCCGGGCACGGGCTGCTGTCCCTGCTCCCACAGACCACAGGGCTCTCGCTGGCCTCACCTCCACTGTCTTTTCCTCCTTCTCCCGGCTGCCTTCCTTTCCTTCAGCAGGCCCTGACTGCTTCCAGAGCTCCTTCTACATTTGCGATGAATCTTTATTTCCAGATTAGCCACCATGCACACAAAATGGAGCGTCCCTGATTTGAGGAGCAAAAACAGTGATTACGAGATTGGTTCTCTCTCGCAGAATGTGGAGGAACAAACAATGCCACGCAATTTTAGTTTGTATAGCATCTTTCAAACCATGCGATGCCCCGGGCACAGCGCAGAGTTGCTGTAAATAATGCGATCGCCGGGATAAACATTCTAAACATCTTTGCATCCAGCTTCGTTTCGTCCTGCCAGAGTGGGCCAGGGAGGCTGGAAGGAAAGGGATGGGGCAGGCGCGGTGCTCAGACCCAGGGGGAAGCCAACAGGGTGCAGCTGGAGGGGAGGTGGCGCCAGGAGGAAGGGAGATGGGGACTGTGGTTAGGGCTGCTGAGTTTAATGAGGTCAGGAAACGGGGCACAGAGTGGGGAGACATGGGTGGAGGGTGGTCCTGGAGAGGGAGCAGGAGCCCAAACAACGTGGGCCTGCTTCGGCAGGGCACTCCTCCACTTTAGACAGGACTAGGGAGAGGTGGGCAGAAGGACAGGAGAAATTGTTCCTTTTCTGGGAGTCTTTAGGATGTCACAGAATGAACATGCGGTAGGTAGGTCCTGGCTGTTTTATTAACATAATCTGCTGTGTGACTCAGGTTTGTCTTTCTGAACCTTGGTTTTTCCGTGAGGGGGTGGTCTCGGTCATTAAATTCCCCTCCGGACCTGACATGTGGAGTCAACTGTCAGAGTCCCCTCTGAGTCAATGATTCTGTGTGTGAATCCCCCTGGTATGAAACCGTCAAGGGCTCTGGCCACTCGTCCTCTCCTCCATGCCAGCAGCAGGAGGTGCCCTCAGCTTCCACTGGAGCAAAGCCCCCACCCCACTCCTGGGCTGGCTCTGGAGAAGGTGAGAGTGGGCCTGAGGAACTGACCTTAACTGAATAACCAGTCTGCCTCTGAATCTTCCTGTGTGACCTTGGGCAAAAAACCACCCTCTCTGACCCCCAATTTTGCTAACTTTAAGTAGGATACGTATTCACAGGGTTTTGATGAGGATTAATTGAAATAGCTTGTGCAACTTCTCCAGCATATTGTCTGGCCCACAGTGAGTGCACAATAAATGGTTGTTATTATTATTACTATTATTTTAATTACTGGCGATGGTGATTGCATCCACTGAGAGGGAACACACCTTGCCCCGGGGTGGGGTGGGGGGAGCCTTTGGGGGCTGAAGGGAGGTTGCAGTCCCGAGGAGAGGAGGTGGGAGCTCCCCTGCCCTGCTGGACCGCGCGGGGGGGGGGGGGGGGGGGGGGGGGGGGGGGGCCCAGCTGCGGCTGCCTTTGGGATGGGCTCCTGGAGCTCGCTCTCATTTCCAAGTTGCTGGATTCTTGTTCGTCAGTTCCTCCTAATTTGGGTGAAGTTCGCCATATGGAGAGCAGGGAACAGTGTTAAAAAAGCTTTCACACGTAGATAGCGCAGCGCTTTCTCAGCTAAACGAGGACCGTCTTCCCCAGTGCAGATTTCACACGCCGATCTCCAGGGTGTTGAGTTCCCTCGTCAACAGGGGTGGAGTTGTTAAGCTCTCCGAGCCATTGTCTCCGGCCGGCAGGGTCCTGTTCCGACCCCGGGAGAAATCCCATCTTCTTTTTCCTCCCCAGGGTGACGGTTTTCCAGCCCTCTCAGGTGAACCTACTTCTCTTCCAAGACCGTAGGGAGCGTACCCGGCTCCCCCAGCCCGGAGGCTCGGCTGGCAGGCCCTGCACGCGGGGTCTCCCCGGGGATCCCTCTGGATGCTGCTCTGGTTTCCCGTCTGGAAGGGAGCTGGCTGTTCTGAATTGAGCCCAAGCCCCCTGTTCCCCAACCCTCGGTGCGTTCTCTAGAACTTTCTCTTCCAGCCAAGACATCTGCCGCAGTGTGAACTTTCCCCGCCTCCCCTTGCCCCTCCCGGCCTGACTGCTCCAATGTGCCTATTTTAGTGGTTAAAAATAAATCTCTTCATTTTTCTCTTGGAGGCTGAAGTGAGCTGTCCCTCACCTCCAAAGATGGCACCCTTCCGGCAGGTGCTTCTGAGGGTTCTTTCTTGGCTGATGGGACAGGGTTCCTTCCCAGTGGCCACATTGTCCGGTTTTGTCGCCCCGGTGGAGGTGCAATTAGCTGGAGGTCAGTGATAAAAATGGTTGTGGTAACCAGCCATTTAAAGGGCACTTACCATGTACTGAGTCCTATATATTATTATCTCATTTCCTACCTAAAATAACCAGGCAAGATCTGTGCGACTATCCTGACTTTAAAGAGGATGAACCTGAAACTCAGAGAGGTTAAGTGACTGTTACAAAGTTGCACAGCTAGTTAGTGGTAGAGCTGACATTCAAACTCAGATCTTCTGACTCTACATCTTGTACAATTTCCATCAGCCGCCTCCCCCCACCCTTGTCTTAGTGCTAATACCCGATTATGCCCAAAGATGCCCCACCTTGGGGTCAGGGACAAAAATTGCACAGAAATACAGACTGAAACGTAAGGGCTCTGGGAAGAGAGTCAGCACTCTCCCAGGCTGGCTGGCTTTATGGAACAATGTCTCGTGTTAGGACCGAGAAGTGAGATGCAGCCCGTCAGAGTCTGTGACTTTTCCGGTGGAACTCTGCCACCCACATGAGTCTGGCTCTCCTTGGCACCCCTGCACAACACTGCAGAGTCTGCCTTTGCCACCCTGTGGGAGGAAGAGGAGCTTGAAATTGTTTTTGAGCTGTTCTCATTGATTTTCTTTAATGCACAAAAACATTTCCGTTCACACATGGGCTTCGTTGAGGGGGACAAAAGAAAAGATTTGACAGAAATTTAGGGGGCTAGGTAGAGCTCAGGGAGGGAGCCTGAGTGCCTCGTGGATTGCTCTTCAATTTATCAGTATTTTCCTGGAGTTCCTTTGCAAAGCCGGCTGCTTAATCTCGCCGCTGGGTCGGGGATCCGAAGAGGAGATGTGGCTTCCTGGGTGCCTTGGCTTCTGGACCAGTTTAGGCCGGCAGCTCTACCCCTGCTCTGTTTAAACCATAGCCCCAGAGCTGTCCTGTTTTTCTCAGAGAGCAGCTGGCCTTCAGGTAAGCGTTCAGGCCCCCAAAAGAAAAAAGTGGGAGAAAGTGATGCAGCCCCTGCCCCGCTGTGGGGCGCAGGACCTGGTCTGAGGTCTCAGCACTGAGGACATGGGTGCTCTTGCACCTGTAATTTACAAGGGGAACAGCCCCATGCCGTGAAACAGCTGTCAGGAGGCCGATAACGTTCCAACGATGCTTACAACTGAGACAGAAATAAAAATAAAAGCAAAACATCATGGATCAAATTCTTAAAAGAAAGCTGCTCTGGGTGAGTGAGCAAGAGCAGGGGATGGCAAGAGAGGAGAAAACGGGGATCCCAGCCCTCTGCTCCCTGGCATCCTCCCGCCTGAGGGCTGTGAGGCATCCCAGCATCCCCAGGCGAATGTTCTCCAAAACCTCAAGGAGGCCTCCCTCTCAATTTTTCCTGGTCGGCTCCTGTCTTAGTTTGCTGGGACTCCTGTAACCAGGTACCATAGTCTGGGTGGCTTAGAACAGCAGAAATGTACTCTCTCATGGTTCCGGAGGCCAGAAGTCTGGGATAAAGGTGTCTACAGGGCCCTGCTCCCGTGGACGGCACTCGGGAAGGGTCTGCTCTGGGCCTTCCTCCCAGCTTCCGGTAGTTTCTTGGCTGGTGGGAGCATAACTCCCATCTTCACGTGGCGTTTTCCCTGTGTGCATGTCTGTCCTGTCTCTTGCCCAAATTTCCTCTTTTTATAAGGACGCCAGTTCTATTAAATTAGGGTCCACCCTAACCATCTCATTTTAACTTAATTACCTCTGTGAAGACCGTATTTCCAAATAAGGTCACGTTCTGAGTTCTGGGGGTTAGGACTCCAGCGTATCTTTTTCGGGGGAACACAATTCAACCCCAGTAGCCCCTCTCTCTCCCAGACCTGTTTTTTCAGTTAGCTGTCCCTTAAATTTGAAGGAGACTTTACAGTCCACAAACTACTAGTGTAGTCAGAAAAACACGGGCTAGAAATTCATAGGACTGTGTTCAAACCCTGGCGTTCCAATCTACTAGCTATGTGGCTGTGGAACACCCATCAGTCTCTTAACCCTGTTTGCTCATTGGAAAGTGGTGGCAAAATGTCCACCTTATTGGTCACACATGAGGTTTGATGACCTGAAGGGCCCGGTGTGGTGCCTGATACATGGTAGCTGCTCAATAAATGGAGGCTCGATACAAAGAGGAAAGTTATCTCCATTTGTAGATGAGGAAACTGAGGCTTAGAGATAACCTGCTCTGGGGGCAGTGAGACAGCATCTCTGCAGACTCTGGACCCCCTTCCCCTTAGACTCCATTTCATCTGTGTCTCCTGTGGTTATGGTACTCACCTCATGGTATTGCACTTACTATATATATTTATATAATATATATAAATTTTTTTTGAGGGGTGAGGAAGATTGGCTCTGAGCTGACACCTGTTGCCAATCTTCCTATTTTCTCTTGAGGAGAAGTGGCCCTGAGTTAACATCTGCACCCATCTTCCTCCATTTTGTATATGGGCCACAGCCGCAGCTTGGCTTGATGAGTTGTGTAGGTCTGCACCTGGAATCTGAACCAGTGAACCCCAGGCCACCAAAGTGGAGTGCACTGAACTTAACCATTATGCCACCGGGCCAGGCCTGACTATATATTTTTTAACCCATCTTCTTTCCTTGCTAGATTCTGAGTTCTTTGAATACTGTAACTAACTTTACTCACTTTTTTGTATTCGTTTTTTATTGTGGTAAAATATACATAACATAAAATTGACCATTTTAACCATTTTTAAGTGTATAGTGAAGTGGCATTAAATACATTTGCATTGTTATGCAACTATCACCACCATCCGTCTCCAGAATGTTTTCCTCTTCCCAGACTGAAACTCTGTACCCATTAAACGCTAACTTTCCATTTCCCCCTTCCCCCAGCCCCTGTGTCTGTGAATTTGACTACGGTAGCAACCTCATATAAGTGGAATCATGCAATATTTGTGACTGGCTTATTTCACTTAGCATAGTGTCTTCAAGTTTCATCCAGGTTGTAGCTTGTGTCAGAACGTCCTTCCTTTTTAAGGCTGAACAACATTCTGTTGTACGCATATACCATATGGCGTTTATCCGTTTATCCACTGATGGACGCTTGGGTTGTTTCCACCTTTTGGCTATTGTGAATAGTGCTGCTATGAACACGGGTGTGCAAATATCTATTCAACTTCCTGCTTTCAATTTTTTTGGGTACATACCCAGAAGTGGAATTACCGTGTCTAACCTTATCCACCTTTGTAGTCTCAGGGTCAATAACAGTACTGATGGAACCGTATTACTTAATAAGTGTTTGTTGAATGAATAGATTAAGGAATGAATGATTGAATGAGTAATTGAGTAATGGACAAAACAAGAAACAGAAACCTGGCAAGGTAAGAGGTAGTCGTTTTAACTGTGAGAGGATCCAGATGAAGCCCCTGGACCAGATTAGAAGGACCGGGAAGGGAATGGTCAGACTTTGCAAGAACTGCCCAACACATCATCTGTACGGGCTTCGTGTTACAACCATAAAGGATTTAACCAAAACACTTGCCTGATGTTTTCCTCAAACAATTCTTTCTGAAGTAAGGAGAGTACCATTCGGTGGATGCTCTTGTTTAATTACTGTGCTCTAGGACATATGTGAAAGTGATCTGGAATTTTGGACTTGGAGGGAACAGCCTTCCACGTCTCCTCACCCACAGGCTAGTCGAGTCTCACCAGCAAGGATTCCCCACGGCTTCTTCCAGCGCCCACTCCTAGGAACTCTCCAGAACCAGCTCCTGCTTCACACATCTGTTCTCTGCCTCCCAGAATCGGCTACGAGCATGGCCCGTATGACTCGCTCCTTTTCCCACTGACATGAGTGTCATGTGGCTGAATGTGACTTTATTTGTTTTTCTTTTGTTCAGAGCTGAGGACAAGCTGCCCATCTTCCTCCTAGCCCTGGATGCTGGGAGGCCGTGATTGGCAGGAGTCCAGGATGAGAAAAGAAATGTGCCTCAGGTAGCAGATCTGCCAGAAAAATTCTGGCTGGTCGGAGCTCGTCTCACCCCATTCTTGATGGCAGGAGTTTGCATTTCTCTGGGCAACTCCCTCCTCTCTTCCCTCAACCAGCCCCCAAGAAACCGAAATCCCAGAGGCGGCAGCGTTGGATCTGAAGGTTTCTTCTCATTTTGTCAGCTCATCGCTCAGATTTGGCCACCAGTTTGACAAGGAGAGCACCCGGGAGGGCAACATTGCGGGGGGGTTGAGGATGGCGACTGTGACGGCATAGCCAAGGCTCATGGCTGCAAAGTTCATTCAAAAACTGCAGTATCTCGCCGACCTTCTCTCTCTAGGTAGATAAATAAGATGCGGTGAGAGGAAGGCTATCTTTTCCACATCAGACCTCAGGTCAGATCCAAACGAAGGTGAAAGGCCATCTTGAGTCCCAGTTTTGGTTTTTATTTTGCTGTTAACATGGGAGAGTTGGTGGTGGGGGCGGGGGGGCAACAGAGGGCTGACGGGGGAAGGCAGCCCAAAGGGGAGGGGGGGGGGGGGGGGGCCTGGGCTCGGTGAATAGCGAGCTCAAGAGCTCTTCTGCACAATGAGATTAGCGCGATGTGAGCATTTCCATGCCAAGGTGCTAACGCAATAATACATGCGAGTTTGCCAACTTTTCAAATTGAATGTATTTGATTATTTGCTTTTAATTAGTGTGAGTTTTGGAGTATGTACAGGATTGTCAGGGATACACGCAAAGCCTCCTACAGCCCAGGAAGCCTCCCCTTGGTAAAGACGGCCCCGGATTGTTCTTTTTTAGCTGTGGAGAATGAGATTTAACAGCTCTGTTAAATGTTTTAGCCCATTTCCATTGTGCCTCTGTTTCAACCTATTGGCAAGACCAATTGAAGTGAGAAAATAAACCTCTTATCTGATCTGAATGCTGAGAGCTACTCCTAAGAAGAATTTTCCAGCTCAACTTCGGCTTTCTGCGAACATCCCTGTTTTGTGTTTTCTTTTCAGGGTTGGCTATTAAGCTGATTTTTTCCCCTCTCCCTTCCCTATAAGTATGTTTTAGGAAACATCTATACACAAGAAAAAAACTGGACAGGAAAGAGGGAGAGGAGAAGAAATTTGTTTATATAACTTAGAGGCATTTCAAGAGTGCTTTCTATCTCCCAAAGACTTGGAGCATCCTATGTTTGGAGTCCTTGCACACCACAGAGGGGGCACTGCTCAGGATGATTCGCAGCCGCGTGCTAAACGGGGGGACAGTGAGGCCGTGGAGAGGCTAGGCTCCCCAGGCCAGTGAGGGATGGAGTTGGAGTTGAGCCTTAGTCCCCAGGCTCCATCTGCATCTTGGGAGACATTGCTAGCCTGGCTGGTCTACTAGCTGCCTCATCTTTCATTTTGCTGTTTTAACAACTATTTCCCACTTCTTTCCATGGGAATTTTGCAGGCAATGGTCATTTATCAAAACAAAACAAGTCCTTCTTTAGGCCCAAACTTAAAGATGCAGGACGAGGTGGAGATCTCAGTGCAACAGCTCTATCTCCTCTCTCTCCTTTCCATCTTACTTTGCTAAAGGAGAGAAGAAGGATGTGGCATGAGGCTTTTTCCCAGCACTGCTCTCCTCCCAGCCTCCTCAGGCCTGTCACTCGGCTTGCCTCTGTCCCCAGGACACTGGGGACATGGGCAGAGACTGAAGCCCACCCTGGCATGGCCGGCCACTTTGTCCCTTCCTACCCCAAGCGCACATTGCTGTCCCAGCAGCTCGCCAGGGCCACGGAGGAGCCACCATGTAGCAGAGAAGCAAGACCCCCCATACACATTCTGAGGACGGCTGCCTGCTCACCCATTACCTACACAATCTCTCAGTTACATTAAAAAAAAAATCTTTCCCCCCCTTAACAATAGAGAGGAACAAATGGTTGACAAATAACAACAGCGGCAGCTCTGCAACAAAAGCACGCAATTATTACAATTATACTATCCTTGATTAGGCTGCCATGCATTGCATTTCAATGTAATTGATGTTGTAGGTTGACACATCGGACACCAAATATTCTCGCCTGTCCCTTCTCTCTTTTGTTTCAGAAGCTGATTTGCATTTTCTATGCTTTTAGTAATGAAGACTTAGCACTTTTCCTCCATTAGAAAAAAAAAAGAGAGATACAATAATCTGCAACTCGGCACTTGTTTAAGGATTCTGACCCTCGAAAATACCACTTTGCTTCGCACATTAGCTGCTTACAAAGAAGGAAGCTAATGTATCATCTAATTGGGCAAACCACTGCATCTGATTTCTCTCAATCAGACTATTAGCTTCGTAATTACCCATCTGCCTCGTGTGGAAAAACGGCAAGGCGCACACCCAGCTAATAACGTTCTCAAGAGCTCTCCACCACAATGAGAGGAGGCGACGTGGAGGGAGATGGTCTCTAACCATTTCGGTGCCAAGGTGGTCACACAATGCAGGGGGGCTTTGCCAACCTTCTCCCGCCTGAATGTGATTAATTATTTGTCTTTAATTAGTTGGAGTTTTGCGGTCTGTTCGGGATTGCCGTCACGGCTGCTGCGGTGGTGGCCGTGGCGGATGCTGAAGGATAGTGACCAGTGGGAAGGCAGGAGATGGCTTCTTGTGGCCTCTGCAAGAGACACTTGGGTGGAGGCAGGAATGTCGCCTGGCTTGGCGGGTGTCCTCAAAGGGAATAAAGATTTCTCCAAGATCGAGCGGTGTGTTTCAGTTCTCTTTTTGTTCCTTTTCTCGTTCTGGCGTTGGGCTCCCCCTCTTCCCACGTGGGTGAAGAGGCACCCTTTGTGCCCCTGCCCGGGCTTACCTGAGGACGAGGACGTCAGGGAGGGGCCCCGGAGCGCCCGGCCTGTGTGTGCCCTCACTAGTGCAGTGACTTCTCTCACTTGTCATGGTTTCTTCTGGCTCCCTTTCCTCTGGGATCGTGTTCTAAATGCTCTTTTGTTCAGTTCGGTGGCTGTAGGGCTTTCCTGTGGGCTGAAGATGGTGTGACCTTAGGCAAGTCCCAGGGTGCCTCCTTTTCTCCTCCTCTGTAAGCTGGGAGGGGAGGCTGGCCAGCTCATGTCCTCAGGGACAGGGGTGGATGGCATGTGGGTGTGTCTGGGAGGGCAGTTGGGGCTGGTTTTGGTTCAACTGGAGTGAGTAATTGGGGTCCCCTACCCCTCAGCTAGAGAAGCTCAGCTGTTATTTGTATATTCTTCTATATCAATTCTCTTTGAACAAAGGGTTCCAGCCAAAAAATTTTGAGACCAACTGGATACACATGGTCTGGCTAATAATGTCTAATGACCACATCTATCTCAAGTCCATAACTGTGCCTGGGCCATACCAGTATTCACCATGTTATCGGTTGGTTAATTTAGCCCATAGCTGCTGCTGTTTAAATAGGAGTTTGGCATATGAAAATGGAGTCTTTTAAGGCTAACACAGTGATGAAGTTTGCCTCTGTGTCTGCTTTTGTAGCCAAAGTTTAATTCTGACATGATTTTCAAGACTCCCTGATAGCTCACACTAAAGTATTAGGTTAAGAACAGAAATTTACACATTTATTCTATCACCCAGGATACATTTCTAAAAACTCTATATGTGTTACGGTGAAGGTCTTGTAGATAATATTTATATTGGGCATAGTCCCAGCTTAATGTAACTTTGAGTGGTAAGTAAAGATAAGTTTGTTCCTTACACAAGTAAGAGACAAAGTCCCAAGATTCATCTGGTCTTGCTAAATGCCCCATCAAGCTAGCCAGGGTTTTCCATGGCGGAGGCAGACACATTCATGCATGATCCCACCTCAACCCAATTACTTCCATCTCACAGTGCTCAGGCTTCCTGCAGTCAGTTCTATTTACCTTCACAAAGCCCCATTGAAAAGAGTTCGGTTGATCTGTGATATCTTTCCTATTCTATCTGGAGGGAAATTGGGGACTTTAACAGCCACATGTATCTCTTAGGGTTTAGGAATTTTGTGCAAGATGCTCTCATTGCATCATACAGAGTCTTATTTATAAAGATCTTCTAAAAATTCCTTCTAGGTTTCTGTTTAAGGAAAGGTTTGGCTTCCCCTGCACCATCTGTATATCCTGTACTTTTTGACTGATCATCCTTTCCTCTTTGCTTTGGCTGCTAGGAAGCTCAAAGGCCAAATTTTAACCTATCTCCATTGACTTAATAGGGCTAGATGTCTTATAGTTTATGTGTGAATGCCACTAAAACTGTATTACTTTTCTATCTGTTTATAATTATATTTTTCCTTTGCTCTAACACCTGAAATATTTATTTCTCTTGAGTCCTTTTTTATTAAATGCATTTCTGTATAGTATTTGAATACTTGGTGGGAAAATGTTCTGGTGGAAATAGACCAGAGAGGTTAAGTAACTTGTCTAAGTTACATAGGAATGAATGCAGTCAAGAAATCTTTTTTGTGCCCAGAGCCGATGTTTTTGATGTTAACTATGAAATCTGCTAAAATCAGTTTACCTTGTGGTCTGCTATGATTTTCTAGTTTTTCTTTGGCAAGCTTCACATAATTTGTCAGCCTCGCTTACAGCTTTCCTACTCTCCCCTGAAAGTCTGGGATGCTAAGGAGTCTGAATCCATCCAGCCACATCCAGGGACAGAGGCAAGGGAGAAGATGTTCTCAGGGCCTTCCATGCTGCGGGTTGAGTTCCCGATCTTTGCAGTTATGGTACCCACCACCACTTCTGTTGTGTTCTGAGCTGTCCCGTCAGGGCTCCTCCTCAAAGTCAGCGTTCATCACAGCCTCTGCATGGCCCTGAGGTGGGGTGAGAAGTGACTTGTGTATCGCTCAGTGAGTGAGTACAGAAGAGGAGGGAACAGGTTTTCTTCTCCAGGCTCTGGGAGCCTCATATTGGCCACCTCCTCAGAAACGCTGTCATGAGAGGAGCCAGAAGCTGTGAAATATGCTGCCTGGGACCTGCACTCATTTTAGCCCCAAATGCGAATCATCTGTTTGGCAATCACATTATTTTTCACTTGCCTCCAAGCATAGTCACTATTCTCCAGAGGCTAATAGGAGGTCTATTCTCAAAGGACTTCCCCAGGGAAAGAGGTTCCATAATGGAGCAATTCTTAACCCTTTTAGAGTGAAGACATCCTATCCATTGCTTTTGACACTGTCCTTTCCCTCTCTTTTAATGAAAAATTTCGTATGACCCTTTGACTTTTTATTATAATTCTTTCGAGCATTTGATTATCTTTGTCTCTTCGCCATCAACATAGACCTGGGAAAAACTGGACATACAGGGCAGGGACTACAAAACAGAGCCCACGTAGCAACTCTGTAATGTGTTCTAGTTTGAACGACTCTCAGGAAGTTCTTCCCTATCTCTAACCACTATCCCTCCTATTGCATTTTAGCCTGTTTCCTCTAAGTCCTTCCTCGGAAGAGATGAACATCACACCAATACCTAGATAATTAGAAATACAGCCAACTTTCTATTGATTATAAGTAGATTATGTTGCAGTTTATCTCTGGCAAATCTTGCCTCCATCTCTTAGTTAACGTCTCCGTGGCTTGCTTAATTTCTTTATTGCTTTTATAACCATTGCCATCTGTTACTGAAATTGGAGTTTAATGGGAACTAGAAGATGGAAACGTCCAAAATGAAAATAATTATTTTGAGGCCAGTCAGACTGGGAAAGGTAGTGGTCTTAGAGGAAGGGTGAGCTTGGCTTAAACTGACCACAGGATGCTAAGAGCCAGGTTGGCCTTCGCGGTCATCTGGTGATCTTCCGGCAGGTTTGCTGATGAGGAAATCAAGACCTTGATTAGGTAAGAGTCTTGTCAAATGACGCAGCTACGCGGAGGAAGCTCTGATACTGGGATCCAGGTCTGGATATCTGTACAGTCTGTCACGATTCTTACTTATCAATCTGAATGGTGAAATTACCCATTTCCGGCATGCAAAGTATGGCTGGACAGAATTGCATTTGGGGACAGAGCTGAAAAACAAGACAGTTCTTAGCGTCCCAGCTTCTCTGGAATTTTGTCTTCATGGTGCAATTTCATGATTTTGTGTACGATATCATGAATAACTGGGACATCAGATATCCTCATAAGAAAAAGCAACACATAGACTCCAAAATAACCTAACACACAGAAATTATTTCATATTTATCTACTGTTCAGGTTACATTTGTGAGGCCTCTCGAATTTCTATGGACGATGAGGAATTGGTGTTATTTATGCCTTCGTGCAGGAGTCAGAAAATGTGCAACATCCTCAGCATCTGGACCAAGTCCAGTCTGTATTTTTTTTGCCCATCTGCTCCCGGTATTTTAAGTAAAAATGTTTGTATCTGCATCCCCCAAGCCCTGTTGTAAATTGTAAATCATGCCATTATATCTGGTAAAACCACAATGTCAAGCAACAATTCACAAAGCCACAAAGATTCTCTGGAGTCATTTTCCTGTTCTTGTTGATCAATTTTATATTTTCCCCTTGGCCATATGCACACATTAAATGGCACTAATTCAGTGAGAAAACTCATAAGGGATAATATTTGAAGTGGCGCAAATGGCAGCGATGCCTTTACAAGTATCTATTTTGTAATTGCCTCCGCGCTCTACCTGCATCGGCTCTTCTCTGTTGTTTCAGTTGAGCGAAATGGACGCAGAAATGAGGTGGGGGTGGGGGAGTGAGGGAAGAGGGAGGAGAATGTTTCAGATAAATTAGGTGTAAAAACAGGAAAATCTCAAGTCAAAAATTGTGTGGCTGCAATTATTTCTTTCTTCTGGTGAGGATGTTTATTATCCGATCCGGAGCGGTGACAGGTGGGGAGAGCAGACTAGTGCTGGCTGGTCAGCATGGGTGCTTCCTGTTGAATACCCGCACCCAGAACTTGATGGCAGGCCTTTATCTAGGCCATTGAGTTCTTCTTTTAAATTGTTCGATTAATTTTTTAAATGAGAATTTTTCAGTAAACTTTTTTATTCACGTATAGATGGTCCCCACCTTACGATGGTTTGACTTGCGATTTTTTGACTTTGTGATGGTGTGAAAGCGATACACGTTCAGTAGAAACCGTACTCCATATTTTGAATTTTGGTCTTTTCCCAGGCTAGCAATGTGCAGAATCACACTGTCTGGTGATGCTGGGCAGCAGTGGTGAGCCGCAGCTCCCAGTCAGCCACGGGATCGCCAGGGTGAATAACTGATACACTTATGACCATTTTGCTTTCCACTTTCAGTACAGTATTCAATAAATTACTTGAGATAGGAGATATTGAGCACTATATTCTAAAATTGGCTTTGTGTTAGATGATTTTGCCCAACTGTAGGCTAATGTAAGTGTTCTGAGCGCGTTTAAAGTAGGCTAGGCTAAGCTACGATGTTCTGCAGGTTAGGTGTATTGAATGCACTTTCGACAGCAATATTTTCAACTTGGGATGAGTTTATCAACACATAACCCTGTCATAAATTGATGAAGATCTGTACAGTATATACACAGAAAAGTACATAATTCATAGTTAAACAAGATGGTAATTTTTTACAAAGTGAACACACTTGTGCAACCACCACATACATCATGAGGCAGAACTTATCAGTGCCCAGAATTCACTGTTACCCTCTTCTGGGCATTACTTACTCTCCCCCAAAGGTAACTACTCTGTTGACTTCTGTCACCATTCATCATTTGGTATGTACTTTTTGGGGTCTTGTTTCTTGTACTCAATGAACATTACGTTTGTGAGATTCATTCATTTCTGAAAGTATGGCAGTATTTTCTTTGCTCTATTGTATTCCATTGTGTGTTTGTCTCTATACTGTGTGTTATTTATCCATTATACATTGATAGACATTTGTATTGTTTCAACTTTTAGGCTTTTATGAATAATGATGTTATGAACATTTTTGTACACATCTTTTGATCCACATTGTGTGCATTATGTTGGGAATATACAAAGGATTGAGTTACTGATTTATAGGGACTATATATGTTCAGACTTAGTAAACGCTGACAGTTTTTCAAAGTAGTTGTACCAACTTACACTCCCACCAGCGGTGTATGAGAATTCCAATTGCTCCACACTCTCACTAACATTTAGTATTGTCAGTTTTATTTAAAATTTTAACCATTCTGGTGGGTGTGTAGTGTATCTCATTGAAGTTTTAATTTTCGTTTCCCTGATGACTAATGATAATGACCATCTTTTCATGTTTTTATTGGCCATTCGAATATTCTCTTTTGAGATGTGCCAGTCCAAGATTTTTGCCTGTTTTTAAAAAATTGGGTTCTCTATTATTCTTTTTTTGATTTGTTGTTTTTTTATGTATTCTGGATACAAGTCCTAAACACACACAATTTCTTAATATTTATATAGCAAATATCTTTCCCCACTCTATGACTTGCTATTTCACCCTCTTAATGTTATATTTTGATGAGCTTTAATTTTTAATTTTAATGAAGTTCAATTTATCAATCATTTCTTTTATAATTATTGCTTTTTAAGGAAATCTTTATGTATATCCAACATCGTGCGTATATTCTCTTATTTTATATTCTGTAACTGCACTATCCAGTATAGTAACTAACAGCTTCATGTAGCTATTTGGATTTCTTTTCCTAGATTTGTTGACATACAATAAACTATACATTTTACAGCATATGATTGGATAAGTTTTGACTTATGTACACCTGTGAAACCATTACCACAATCAAGATAATAAACGTACCCATCACCCCCAAGAGTTTCCTTGTGCCCCTTGGCAATTCCTTTCTCCCACCCCTCCCCCTGTCTTCAGGCAACCACCGATGTGTTTTCTGTCAATATGGATTAGCTTGTATTTTCTGTAACTGTACGTAAAAGGAATCATACAGTATGTACTCTTTTTTTTGGCTCTTGCTTCTTTCAGCATAATTATTTTGGAGATTTATCATGTTCTTGAGTATATCAATATTTCATTCCTTTTAATTGCTAAATAATATTCCGTTGTATGGAGATATCACAGTTTACTTATCTGTTCACCTTTTGATGAACATTTGGGTTGTTTTCGGTTTTGACTATCATAAATAAAGCTGCTATGACACACGTATTAGTTTTCTATTGTGGCCATAATGAATTATCACAAACCTAGTGGCATAAAACAACACAGATTGATTATCTTACAGTTCTACAGGTCACAAGTCTGACAACGGGTCTGACTGGGCTAACATCAATGTGTCAGCAATGCCGAGCTCCTTTCTAGAGGAGAATCCATTTCTGGGCTTCTTGCAGTTACTAGAGCCTACCCGCATGCCTTGGTTGTGGGCCCTTCCTCCATCTTCAAAGCCGGCAATATTGAATCTCTCTGACCTTTCTTCTGTTGCCACATCCCTCGATGACCACAACTGGGAAAGAATCTCTGCTTTTCAGGACTCATGAGATTAGACTAGGCCCACCTAGATAATCCAGGCTAATTTCCTCCTCTCAAAGATGTGATCTCAATTGTATCTGCTGAGTCCCTTTTGCTGGTAAAGTGACATATTCACAGGTGCCAGGGATTATAGGGTGTGGGCATTTGGTGGGGGGGGCTGGCAATTATTCTGCCTGTTCTGTTGAGGTCCATATGCCTTAGTTTCTCTTGGGTAAATAGCTAGGAGTGGAATGGCTGGATCATGTGGTATGTGTGGGTTTAACTTTTTAAGAAACTGAAAAACTCTTTTTGAAAGTGGTGTTAACGTTTTACATTCCCATCATCAGTTTAAGAGAGTTGTAGTCGCTCTGCATATCGACACTTGGTATCGCTATCTTTTTGATTATAGCTGTTTTAGTTGGTGCGTAGTGGTATCTCATTGTGGTTTTAATTTGAATTTCCCAAATGACTAATGATTTTGAGCATCTTTTCACATGCTTATTTGCCATCCATAGATCTTCTTTGGTGAGATGTTGGTTCAAATATTTTGCCCATTTAAAAATTATTGTTTGTTTTCTGATTACTGAATTTTGTGAGTTTTAAAAAAATATTCTGGGCTTAAGTCCTTTATCAAATATATAATATGTAAATATTTTCTCCCACTATGTGGTTTGTCTTTTCATTCTCTTAACAGTGTGTTTTGAAGATTTAATTTTGACAAAGTCCAATTTACAATTCCTTCTATTATACATCTGTTTTTGTTGTATCTAAGAAATCTTTGCCTGACTCAAGATCACAAAGATTTTTCTCATTTGTTTTTTTCCAGGAGTTTTATAGTCTTAGTTTTTTCATTTAACAACATAAAAATAGTAAGAAAGAGTCTTACATATTTGCTCATTTAGCTAGCATTTCTATTGCTCTTCTATCATTTGTATAGATCCTTATTTTCATGTAGCATCATTTGCCTT
Organism: Equus quagga; assembly: GCF_021613505.1. NCBI lineage: Eukaryota > Metazoa > Chordata > Mammalia > Perissodactyla > Equidae > Equus > Equus quagga. The sequence continues at coordinate 22,644,242 of NC_060279.1, read as the reverse complement.
CTGCTCAAAGGACTTCATTTTACATCGTGTAGTATGGATCTCCTGGTGATGAGTGTGTCAGCTTCTGTATGTCTGAAAACGTCTTCATTTCACCTTCAGTTTTGAAAGGTATTTTCATTGGAAGTAGAATTCTAGTTAACAGCTTTTTCCCTTAAGCACTTTAAAGATGCTGCTGCACTGTTTTCTCAGTTACATCGTTCCTAGTGAGAATTCTGCTGTCATTCTTACTTTTGTTTCTCTACATAACTGCTTTTTTTTCCCTGTGGTTACTTTTAAGATTGCGTCTTATCACTGGTTTAGAACAAGTTGATAAAGATGTGCCGTGTTGTATTTGTCTTCATATTTCTTTCCTGTGGGAGTTCATAGAACATTTTGGACTTGTGGTTATGTGGTTTTCACCAAATTTGGAAAAGTCTCAACCATTATTTTTTCAAGTATTTTTTCTTTTTCCTCCTCCTGTCCTTCAGCAATTCCAATTACTCATGTTATAATTAGGCTACTTGAAGTTGTCCCAAGCTTACTCTTGTTCTCTTTATTTAAAAAATTATCTTCTCTGTGTTTCATTTTGGATAGTTTTTATTGTAATGTCTTCAAGTTCACTAATCTTTTCTTCTAGAATAGCTATTCTGCTATTAATTTCATCTAGTGTGTTTTCATCTCATACATTATATTTTTCCTCTCTAGAAATTTGATATGTCTTTTTATATCTTTTATGCCTCTACTTAACTTTTTGTACATATGGAATATACTTACAATAACTTCTAATTCTTTGTCTGCTGATTTAACATCTGGGTCAATTCTGGGTCTGATTTAATGATTTTTATCCTCATTATTCGTGGTTTTATCCTGTCTTTTCATGCCTGGTAAATTTTTTTTATTGAGTTAATGATAGGTTACAATCTTGAGAAATTTCAGTTGTACATTAACGTTTGTCATTCGTGTTGTAGGTGCACCACTTCACCCTTCGTGCCCACCCCCCACCCCACCTTTCCCCTGGTAGCCACTAATCTGTTCTCTTTGTCCACATTTTTTAAATTCCTCATATGAGTGGAGTCATACACAGATTATCCTTCTCTAACTGGCTCATTTCACTTAACATAATTCCCTCAAGGTCCATCCATGTTATTGCAAATGGAATGATTTTGTTCTGTTTTACAGCTGAGTAGTATTCCATTGTATATATATACCACATCTTCTTTATCCATTCATCTGTTGATGGGCACTTAGGTTGCTTCCATGTCTTGGCTATTGTAAATAATGCTGCAATGAACATTGGGGTGCACAGGACTTTTGGAACTGCTGACTTCAAGCTCTTTGGATAGATACCCAGTAGTGGAATGGCTGGATCATATGGTAGTTCTATTTTTAATTTTTTGAGGAATCTCCATACTGTTTTCCATAGTGGCTGCACCAGTTTGCATTCCCACCAGCAGTGTATGAGGGTTCCTTTTTCTCCACAACTTCTCCAACATTTGTTACTATTAGTTTTAGCTATTTTTGTCATTCTAATGGGTGTAAGGTGATATCTTAGTGTAGTTTTGATTTGCATTTCCCTGATGATCAGCGATGATGAGCATCTTTTCATGTGCCTATTGGCCATCTGTATATCTTCTTTGGAGAAATGTCTGTTCATGTCTCCAGCCTGTTTTTTTTATCAGGTTCTTTGATTTTTTTGTTGTTGAGTTGTGAGAGTTCTTTATATATAATGGATATTAAGCCTTTGTCAGATATATGACTTGCAAATGTTTTTTCCCAGTTAGTGGGTTGTTTTTTTGTTTCAATCCTGTTTTCATTTGCCTTGAAGAAGCTCTTTAGTCTGATGAAGTCCCATTTGTTTATTCTTTCTATTGTTTCCCTTCTCTGAGAAGACATGGCGTCCGAAAAGATCCTTTTAATACTGATGTCAAAGAGTGTACTGCTTACATTTTCTTCTAGAAGCCTTATGGTTTCAGGTCTCACCTTTAGGTCTTTGATCCATTTTGAGTTTATTTTGGTGAATGGTGAAAAAGAATGGTCAATTTTCATGCTTTTACATCTGGCTTTCCAGTTTTCCCAGCACCATTTGTTGAAAAGACTTTCTCTTCTCCATTGTATGCCCTCAGCTCCTTTGTTGAAGATAAGCTGTCCACAGATGTGTGGTTTTATTTCTGGGCTTTCAATTCTGTTCCATTGATCTGTGCATCTGTTTTTGTACCAGTACCATGCTGTTTTGATTACTGTAGCTGTGTAGTATGTTTTGAAGTCAGGGATTGTGATGCCTCCTGTCTTGTTCTTTTTTCTCAGGATTGCTTTAGCAATTCGGGGTCTTTTGTTGCCCCATATGAATTTTAGGATTCTTTGTTCTAATTCTGTAAAGAATGTCATTGGATTCTGATTGGGATAGCGTTGAATCTGTAGATTGCTTTAGGTAGAACGGACATTTTAACTATGTTTATTCTTCCAATCCATGTACATGGAATGTCTTTGTATGAGACATTGTAAGCTTTTCCTCATTGGGTGCTAGATGTTTTTATATTCCTATAAATATCCCTGGGAAGCCATTGAGTTACTTGAAAACAGTGGGATATCTTTGGGTCTTCGTTTAGCTTTTGTCAGGCAACTGAGAGCAGTGTTTAGTTTAGGTTAAGGTTCACTCACTGTTGAGACAAGACCTTGTGAATACTCTACCTGACACCCTGAGAATTATGGGATTTTCTGGTTTGGCTGGTGGCAACAGGTACTATTCTCAGCTTTATGTGGGTGCTTGGTATTATTCTCTCTGACCCTTTGTTGTGGCTCTTTCCCTGGCCTTGGGTAGTTTCCTCTTACTTGTCCTGATCAATTGTCCATTCAATACTTGATGCGACCTTCTGTAGATCTACAGAGTTCTCTCTGTGTGAAGCTATCTTTTCTTCTGGTACTCTTTCCAGAAAACTTTTGCAGCTTGGTTTCCTTAGATTCTCAACTGCATCTTCTCTACTCCAGAAGAACTCGGTGCTCTGCCTGGATTTCCTCTCCCTGCATTGCTGGAAACTCTCTCAAGGCACTATGCAGAGGCAATCATAAGACTTGTGTTGTTTGTTTCCCATTCTCAGGCATCACTCTTCTTTGTTGCTTAATATTCAGTCTTGAAAAAGCATTTTCCTATGTTTTTGGTCTTTTTTTTTTTTGGAGGAAGATTGGCCCTGAGCTAACATCTGCTGCCAATCTCCTCTTTTTGTTGAGGAAGCTTGGCTCTGAGCTAACATCTGTGCCCATCCTCCTCTATTTTACATGCAGGACGGCTTAGACAGCATGCATTGATAAGCGGTCTGGGTCCACGCCTGGGATCTGAACTGGCGAACCCTGGGCTGCCAAAGCAAAGCGTGTGAACTTAACCAGTGTGCCACTGGGCCAGCCTCTTTTTTTTGATTTTTTAAGTGGGAGTGTAAATTTGGTTTTCCAGTCCTTCTAGGCTGAAAACAACAGTCTTTGTGACAATTTACATTTGAATTATTTGAGATGAATAAAATTAAAAGCAATTTCAGTTCCTCAATCACTTCAATAAACACATTTCAAGTGCTCAAAAGCCACATGTAGTTAATGGCTATGGCATTGACTATGGTGCAGATATAAAACATTTCCTTCATTGTAGAAAGTTTAATTGGACAACTCTGTTATAAAAGTAAAATTGTTTCATGTTTTACAAAATACCTGGATCTATTGTTGTATATGGTATGAATTAATGGTCAAGATGATATTGTTTTTCCAGTATGGATGTTCAAAAGTTGTGCTCTTTATTCTTGACCTTCGCATTTCCACTGCATTTTTGGAAGCAATTTATCCATTTCCAGAAAAAAACATGCTGGAATATTGGTTGGAATTGCACTGAATCTTTATATCAATTGAGGGAGAATTGACATCTTTGAAACTTACATCCTTTCCATCTATAAATGTGGTTATTCCTTTATTTATTTTGGTCTTCTCTAATTTCTTTCAGTAATAATGTTTCATAGTTTTCCAGGTAAAGGTCTTGGATATCTTTCATTAGATTTATGCCTAGGTATTTGATATTTTATTTGTTTTTGTAAATGGTATCCTTTTAAAATTCCATTTTCTAATCTTTTGTTTCTAACATGGAAATGCAATCCATTTTTTATATTGATCTTTTATCAGTGACCTTGATGAAATCAATTATTTATTTGAAAATTTTATCTGTAGATTATTTTTGGAATTTGTATCTAACGTATTACGTATCTATGAATAATGGTAATTTAATATCTTCTTTTAAAGAGAATAGAAATAGAAGAAATTTCTCTTTCTTGCCTTTTTATGCCAGCTAGGACCTCCAGCAGCCTATTGTTAAACAGTAGTGGTGACAATGGACATCCTTCTCTTGTTCCTGATCTCAGGGTCAAAATTTTCAATATTTCGCCATTAAGTATGGTGCATGATAGATTTCTTTTGGTAGATACCTTTTATCAAATCAAGGAAGTTCCCTTTTTATTTCTTGTTTGATTAAATTTTTTTTTTTATTTCTACAGGTGTTGGTGTTGGATATTATCAATCTTTGGTTTTTGCTTTTATTGCTATGATTCCATCTTTTAGTCTTTATTTTTTTGTCAGTGTGATAAATTATGTTGATTAATGTTCAAATTCTGAATCAACATTTTACTTTTGGATTAAAATAAGTTGTGTGTGATGTATTTTCCTTTCTAGATGTCACTAGATTCTATTTGTCTATGTTTTTGCTGAGTAAGACTTTTTAAAGGAGACTTTTGAGTTTGTTTATTAGAGATATTGGCCTGGTTTTTTTTTCTTGTGATGTGTTTATCTGGTTTTACTAGCAAGATTATGCCGGTTTTAGTTTTATATAATGAGCTTGGAAATGTTGGCTTAAGATTAGTGTTATTTCTTAAATGTTTGGAAAAATTAACTGCTAGCTATCTGGGTCTGGAATTTTTCTTTGTGAGTAATTTTTAAATTATAAATTCAATTTATTAAATAGATATAGACTATTCAGATTTTTTTATTTGTCCTTATGTCAGTTTTCCTAGGTTGTGTTTTTAAATTAATTTGTGCATTTTGTTTAAATTTTCTTCCTCGTACTTTCTTTGTGATTAATTTACTGTTTTTTCTAGCTTCTTGAGCTAGATGCTTAGATAATTGAATTTTCAGCCCTCATTATTCTCTAGTATGTGCATTTAAACTGTAAGTTTCCCTCTAAATATGCTTCAGTTGTATTTTACATGTTTTGATAATAGTGTATTTTATTATCTTTCATTTCAAAATGTTGTCCTTTTGATTTCTTCTTTGGCCTATGGGTTATTTATAATTTTTTACCATTTTTTTTCTCTGTGTGCCTGTCTACATTTTCTGCTAATCTATCTTCCAGTTGAATAACCTTCTCTTCTGATGAATTAATCTGCTGTTAAATTAATCTCTTTCACCCATAATATCCATAATTACATTTTTTATATTAAAATTTACATTGTATTCTTTTAAAAGAATTCACTGGTGAAATTTCCATCTTGTCATACATCTTCTTGAACAAATTAATCACAATCATTTTAAGTTCTGTGTCTGATAATTCAAATATCTGGATCATCTGTGAGTGTTTCTGTTGTCTATTTTTTCTCTAGATTTTCAATGGTTTGGTCCTATCCTCTGGCATGCTTCATGATTTTTGATTCAATGGTGGAAATTGTATTTGAAAAATTCTAAGAGTCTTGAAGATGTTATCCATCTCTGGAGAAGATTTATTTATTTTTATTTATTTGGCCAGCAAGTACACTAAGGGTGGGTTACTTTGGTTCAGTCAGGTTTCGCATGGTTCAAAGCAGTTTCAGGTTTTATGTAGACTCTATGTTGGCCACTTAATTTCTGGTTTCTCCCTTTGGCGTCTCAACTAAAAAAGTCTTATGTGAATGGAGGCTACTCCTTCTTGGTGGGTCCATATTCTAATTTTAGTCTTTGCATTCTATACAACTGATGCAATTTATTTGTTTATTTATTTTTAACATTTGTAGCCACTTAGCAGCTATTTTCTGCTTGGGTTCCCAGACTCTTATTCAGGGCTGCTTAAGATTCAGCAAATACTTCAAGAGCAGAAGCTGCACAGAACTTTAGGCTTCTTTTGCTGATGTTCTCTTTTCTCTGGGATCTTGGTTTATTAAGTCATAACTACCTTGGGATTCCTGAATTCCAACTTTTGTCTTCCCAACACCATGGGACTGTCAAATGCTCAACGTTATTGCTTGGGGCTCAGACCTTCAAATCCTAATTACCTTGATTTCTCTCTGATGCCTTCAAACAGTTTGTTTCCCCCTAGGTTTTATAATTCTTCTTGGCAGGCAGATTGGTTTGATGAAAGCTACTCTATCATAGTTGGATTGATGATTAATTTTCTTAATAAGATTTGTTTTTATTGGTAGAATTTGGAAGTATTTATTGCTGTGAGTATTGCGTCCAGGTCATGGTTTACCATGGCTAGCAAAGGGCTCTTGTGTTGTGGGTTGGGCTCAATGGAACACACACTGGGGTGTAAGATGTTTATTAAGGATCAGCACCTGTGAAAGGAAGGAAGAAGTAGGATCAGGAAGGGAGAATTAGAACCTGGGCCTATCAAGCATGACTGACAGTGATTCTGGAGTGAATATTGGCATTTATGCCCCTGCCTCGCTCAGTCTTCACATGTGGGAAGCCCCAGGAAGGGCATGAGCTCATTCAAGCACTTCTCTGAAACTCAGGCAGACTCTGAAGCAGCTGCCAGGGGTGGCTGCCTCCTGCCTGCACTCCCCACAGCTGGGCAGCAAGCTCTTCCTTGAAGGGGAAGCTGGGTGGCACCACAGGTGGTGACAGGGGAGCACAGGGCTCCTTTCAAAGAGAAGGTCAGATGAGGCTGTCAAGGAAGATTCATGGAGGTTGAGTACAAAACTGAGTGATGCAATAATAGGTCAAGGGCGTTGCGTTCTTATCCTATATCAATAGAATGGGCATAAAATGGTTTTATTATAATGAGCTCTTCTTAAAAATGGTCTTTATTATCCTGTTATCACTTTTACTGTGTGACTGCAGGGTGCAGGTGGGCCAGAATAACTTGTAAGTAGGGGTTAAGGAATCAATGAAAGATCAGTGGTTGAAAGAGAGAGACAGAGAGAGAGAGGATAAAGCAAGTAAGTGATGCAAGCTATCGGTGAATGGTACGTCCTTAAAGGGACTTCTCCACGACCCCTATATGAAGCAATGCCCATGTCCTCCCATGGGGCATAGCCACAGTACTTTGTTGCTTTGGTTGTTCATGAGAGAATTGCCTCCCTAGGAACGTGTTTGATTATGTGTGTAATCAGATACATCGCCCTGCAGGGGTGAGGGCGGGGACGTGGGTTGGGAGAAGGGATGCTAAAATCTTGAGTTCCTGTGTGAAGTCATCGCTTCCCATCATCCTTCTCCTGGCCCCTGCCAGCTCAAGAATCCCAATCACAGCTGACAGAAACACTCCGAAAACGATCATAACAACTGTCCCTGAGTCTCCTGTGTGTCAGGCACAGTGCTGGGTGCAGGACACTTGAAGACAAGTTACAACCAAGTGACGTAAGAAATTCACAGAGAGATCTAAGGGAGAGAGGAGAATAGGGAGGTGGCTGTGAGCATGTCTCTCTCTCCCTGCAGTTTGAGAACCTTCTCTTTATTTGCTTGTAACTTAATTCTTTCTAGGCTTGAAAAGTGCTTGGGACGTGCTACGTTTGAGCTGTAAGATGTCGATAGGAACAAGTAACTACCTTACAAACACTATTATTAAACAACACTCAGTACAACAAAGCTATTTTTGTGTCCCTTCCAATGATTCGGGGATAAAGCACGTTACAGATCTGTAGAATTGGGGCCAAAACAATTCCTCACAGTGAGGTTTACCTCTGACCTGATTCATGGAGCAGTTTCTCTAGAGAAGAAAAGATCTGGGTGCTGCCTGTTTATACAGAAGACGCAGAAGGTAGAGAAATAGCTGAGGGGTAAGGGAGCTCCTTGGTTAGCGACCACATAATTTTTCCATCAAGCAGGTAGTCAGTGTAAGGCACGATGAGGCATTAAAAAAAGTGATTGAGATGAAGTCTGGACCCCTGCCCAGGGTGTGTCTGGGCACCTCCCACGGCTGTGCAGCAAGTCCTTTCTGAGGGAGGAGCTGGTGCACGTCTCTTTTCTCTACCACAGGTGGTGATAGGAGGGCTCACAGGTGGGGAAGGAAGCCATACAAACAAATGACAGCAACACCCAGGCAGATGGTGGCAAGTGATTATAGAGCTCCATTAACCCATGACCCTGTGTGCCGTGCACCAACCACGTCTGATCAAGATGAGGAGACAGGGAGAGTCTCCTGGAGAAGGTGAGATTCCAGTTGTCCCTGCGGGATGGGCAGGACAGGTTCTCTGCAGGGGTTGTCATAGATGGAGCGTGTTTGCAGATAGTAGTGGAGATGGTGAACACATACCTGGAGCTTACTCTGTCTGTCCCTGCATGAGGGGCTCCCACACACGACCCTGGTGAAACCTCGTGACCGTCGTAGGAGGTACGGAAACTTGGCATCCCTGTTGACCGAGAGGGAAGGGGAGGCTGTGAGAGGCTGGACGGGGAGCCCCTGGAGCACCCCGGCTGCACAGGAGAATCACTGAGGAACTTCAACACCTGCCCATGCCGGGGCTGCACCCCCGAGATAGCGCTCAACCCGCTTTCTCTCACAGGAGCTCTCAGGTGGTTTTGAGAACAGAGAGGTTGCGAAGTAGTCATCCAGAGGAAGTTCAGCACCACCCTCAGCACGGGCCCCTTGCAACAATTATCATGAGATGTTTTGAACGTACCGGCAGTTATAAAAGAAAACCTAAGAAATCCCCCTCCGCCCAACACGCAGCTGAAGATGATAAACGCTGCTGATCACGCTGGAGTCCCCCAGTCTCGTCTCTCTCTCCCGCCCCCGGGGAGCCACTGTGCTGAATTCTGAGTTTTTCATTCCCATGCATTTCCTTACAGTCCCTTCCAAAGGCTGCCTTCCATCACCTCTGTGGGGCGGGACACTTCGCCAGAAGCGACCCTCGCTCTTTAGGATGCGATTCTGAATGTGTGTGGGGGAGGTGGGCCTGTGCCTCGGGCGAGACCACATCAGAATCTCTTGGAGAAAGGAAATTTGCTATTTGGAAAAGAAAGTTGGGCGATTCTGACACTCACGGTCACTCCCCAGAGGGGCCTCCTCAGTTACGGTTTCGGTGCATCAGTTCATTATAAACCGTGCCCGCTGCCCCCCATAACACCACACAACCCTCTTGAGGGCAGGGCCTTTATCTATTCGTGTTCCGCCCCCAGGGCCTGGAACGGCGCCTGCACTCAGTGGGTGCGCAATAGATGTTTTGGAGTGAATGAGAGAATCCCTGAACCCTAAGTTTCTGAAGAGCTCGGAGCTCTTTAAATCACAACGCGTAGTCCAGTGGAGGGTCGAGTCCATTGGACGGAGGTTCCAGCCCTGCCGTCTCTGATCTGTTATGTATCTCGGGCAGAGTTAGTCAGCCACTCTAGACTCCAATTTCCTCACTTGTAAAGTGGGAGCAGCTACTCAGCCGCATTGTGGTGAGGGTTAAATGACACAATGCATGTATGTATTAAATGTCTGAAATGACGCAGCATATGTGACGTTGGCTTTGCATGGTGCCTGGCAGGTGGCATTAGCTATGCTGGTGGATCCCTGGGGCTGTTTCTGCACCGCCCCATCTCTTGTCCTGCGAACTGCCCCTTCCCCTCCAATGGCTCCCCTGGGGATTCCTGTGTTCCTGCCTGGCCTTGTTCCTGCGGCCATACCTAGCTGTTTCCTTCTCGGCCCTTGGTACATCCTGGGCCAAACAAAATGCTGCCCCTCTGCCCGCAGGTCAGGAGTGAGCACGACGGAGAGTGGACCACTGAATCTCTTTCCCAGGGCTTTTTTTTTTTTTTTTTTAAAGACTTGCAACCAGTGCATTAGAGAGTTTCTCTCCCTCTTTCTGGCAGAGGTGGAGGTAGACTTTGGGAGCTGTTGGTAGCCGTGTTTCCATTAATGAGCAAGAATCAGGCCAACATTCTGACAGAGGCAGAGGTAGGAGATGGAAAACATTTCCCGATACCAGACATACCTGAGAGCCAGCTCTTTCCAGCCCTTCCCAGGCTGTGGTGGTGGTGAGGCCAGCCCACGTGGTGCTGTTGTGTGAACTTGGAGAAAGCTCCCTTTCTCAAGACCATAACATTTCCATTTATCAGGAAATTGCATCAACCATATGAATGTTACCTTCTAGAAAATTGTTGTAGTACGACAACTGATGTTCACATGCTGCCTTCTAGGGTTGTGCAGTGCACAACCTGCACAACAGTTCACAGTGGTCCCGTGCATTGGGCCAACCCCTTTTTGGCCTGAACTGGATTTCTGTCAGTTTCAGTCAAGGGACCTAACTAACACAGCTGTTGTCACACGGTGACATAGTATCTGGGCTATAGGAGGCAGTGATAAATGTGTGGAATAAATATATGGTTGAATAAATGAATGAATGAGCCTTGCCAACATACATTTAACCTGATAACTTCTAGAGTCCTCTTCAGATTCTGGGCTTCTGGGTGCTGTGAGGACTCTTGGGTATTAAGGTACATGATGTTCCTTAGAGAGCAGTGAATACATCTGCATCCTCCATCTCTGTACCCCTCTCACAGGCCTCTGTGTAGCCCCAGCAGGTCACACACAGTACTTATCAGGATTTTTGTTTGAGTGGTGAGCTTTGTAAATTGTTCAGGCAGCTTTGCTCTTGCTTCATGCAAGAGACCTGTGGATCCTGGTACTTCACCTCGCCCTGGAATGGTAATAACCCCTTCCCCTCAGACCTTATTTCAGCCAGGCCTTGGCTATCTCCCTGCGGCTGTGTCAGCAGCACGGAGCCACTCTGGACGCCCTCCCATTTTGCCTGAGCAGAAACGTTCTGGGCTTTCCTTTCCCCTGGGAGCCTGGCTGGGGGGCTGTGGGGAGTTTCGTTGCTCTGTCTCTTCCTCCTTAGTCTCCTAGAGCTGCTATAACAAAGCATCACAAAGTGGGTGGCTTAAGCAACAGACGCTTACTGTCTCGGGGTTCTGGAGGCTGGAAGTCCGAGATCAAGGTGCCGGCAGGGTTGGTTCCTTCCAAAGGCTGGTCCACATCCTTCCCTTAGCTCCTGGTGGCTTGCTGGCATTCCTCGGCTTGTGGCAGCATGACTCCAGTCTTCACACGACACTCTCCCTGCGTCTCCACTAGTCTTCCCTCCACGTGTGTCTGTCTCTGTGTCCAAATTTCCCCTTTTTCTAAGGATGCCAGTCACATTGGATTAGAGCCCACCCTAATGACCTCATTCGTACCTTAATTACCTCTTTAAAGATCCTGTCTCCAAATAGGACCGCATCCACTGGTACTGGGGGGTTGGGCCTTCCACATCTTTTGGGGGGACACAGTTCAAACCATAACGCCTCCCTTGGGATGTTCCTTCTCTGTTGTTGGTCCCAGTTAAGCTGGTTTCCGCAGAACCATTTCCTGAGCTAAACTGAGGCTTCCTCCAGGTGTGGTGTATTCTAGAACTGCATATGCCTCAGGTGCAAAAGCTTTAGCAATCCAGTCTCTCGCGTTTGGGGGTGTGTGTCCACCATGTGGGTGAGATTTTTTCTAGTGAGGTTGGCGGGCCGTGGGGTTCATCCATGTACCTATTTTTCGATCACAGCCTCAGTGCAATCTTTGGGGCCTGGCAGAGGCTCTGACATAGATGATCAAGCTTCTCCCAGGAAAGGAGAGTTTGTGAAGTGGAGCCGGGAGAAGCCCCCTCATATCTCCTTCTGGGGGTGAGAGACACAGGCTCCAAGGGGGATGAAATACAGTGTGCACCCATCACTTCCAAGGAGCTGTGTTCTCCCCAAGTGGGAGCTAACACGCACCAGGAATTCTCACGTGGAACTCTTCAGTGTGACACTGTGTGTTGTGGGTGTGTCTTTCTCACCTCTAATGTGTTGGCTAGTTGTTCTGTATGTGATGGAAGAGGACGTGTCTGACAGCCTTAAACATGTGCTTTTAGTCATTTTAATAATAACAAATATCATAATGAGAATATTTTCTTTCATTTCTGGAGTCTCTAAAGACTTGTTTGAATCTCCAGATAGCTCTCTGTATTGGCGTATTACCCTCTCCTTAAAGGGCAGGATGGCCTGCTGGTCAAGCGCATGAGCTCTGCTGCCCCAGTGCTTTGGTCCAACTTCATGCCACCATTTACCAGATGTAAAGACTTTTGGCTTTCCTCCCTGTATCCCACTTCCTCTTCTATAAAATGAAACTAATAATATTGATGTGGATTAAGGCTGCCCCAGCTAGAGAAGCCCAAGGTGACCTGGCCTACATGCCAAACTATATGACCCAGTGGACTTTTTTTATGGTATGAATTAGGACCGCCCCAGGGAGAGAAGCCCGGGGCATCCTCACCTGCATGCCGATCTATATGGCCAGATTCGTATCTAAAGTTATATGACCGCACAATAACCAGACCCCATCTGCACTGAAATCATTTAATGACTGTTTACATCATCTTTTCTTTTTTTCCAGTAAAAATAAGTCACGTACCCATGCCTTATAAAATTAGCCCTAACCCTCAACTCAGGGCAGCAGCAGGAGCTCTGACTGCCCGTGGGTCCTGTCCCCACGCACCAGCTCTGCCTGCCCATGGGCCCTGTCCCCATGCCAGCGGGGGTAGCAGAAGCAGCGGTAGCAGAAGCAGCGGCAGCAGAAGCTCTGACTGCCCATGGGTCCTGTCCCCATGCTATTCCACACTATTCTCTAAATAAAAGAGCACTACTGCCAGATCTTGAGAGTCTAAGAAATCTTTCTTTCGACTCCTCGGCTCACCGACCCCGCATCAATATGACCTAACCCATTGGGTCATTGTGAGTGGGAAATGCGTTAACATTTGTAGAGCACTAAAAACGGTCATTCGAGGCAGCTTATGATAAGTGTTACACATTAGTCTTATTTTATTTACAGATGAGCGAACCGAGGCTCTGAGAAGTTAAGAGAATTCTTCAGGCTGCACATGTCTCGTAAGTAGCAGGCCCCCCAGATCCTAATCCCTGGCAGAATGACTTGAAGTTAGGGGGTTTTCACCTCAACTGCGTTGGCACAAATCCAAGCGCATTCTGCCGCTCAGTTTGTCTTGGCAAAAATCTTCTTGCCATTTTCTCCCTGGCCCACGCCCACTCCTATGGCGTCCGACACCTGTCCTCGTGTTCCCAGAGCCCTGGGGGCCTCCTCTGACCTACAGCTGCCTGCTTGTCTCTGTCCGTCCAGCCTGCGGGCCCTTGAGGACCCGCCAAGTGCCTACTGAACGGATAAGCAAAGCTGTGCTTTGAGCCTAGGGGAGGAGCAAATGCTCCCTGAAGTGGGAAGACAGTCGGCTTTGGTCCTAGAAGGAAGCGCTACCTTTCACAGGGAGCAAGGTTTTGATGTTTTGTGAGTTGCATGGGGAAATTTACAGTTAAGTCCAAAAAAATACTGCAGACTACATTTAAGGACAATAAGCTGGGTTAGAAGTGACCTTGAAGGTGTCTTTCACCTACCTGTGAAAATGACATCACAGAAGCAGGAACCACATCTTCCTGAGAGAATTCCTTGCAAACACTCCTGATAAAACAGCAAAATAGGGCACTTCCTAGGGGCGGGGGCAGCTGATGGCCTCGAGGCGCCACACAGTGTGTTGAAATTTTCCCCCAGGTGAAAATCACTGGCATTAATGAGGGTGAGACCCACAATCTTGGCTTCATTAGCTGATGCTCCCCAAGTGCTAGAATAGTGCCTGGCACTTAGTAGGTGCTCAATAATTATTTGTTGAATGAATGAATGAATGAGTGAATGAAGTACCACGTTGAAAGTGACTCAGCAGTGTGTTGGCCCTACATCTACATATAGGATCTCCCCATTTTACAAATGAGGAAACTGAGGCTTAGAGAAGACAAGGTCACTCCGCTTAGTTAAAAGCCATGTGAAGATGGGGACTCCTTTCTCTCTGTCTATAAGCCATCACTGGCCGCTGCCCTCCCAGGACTACCGCCTTGTTGTGGGTTGGGTGGGGTCAGTCAGTGACTGAGTACCAGGACTCTCTCTCCATGGGAGGCCGATCCCAGGGAAGGAGTGGGGCTGGTGCCCGCCCTTGGGGTTAGTGGAATGAGCACAGGCAGGAAGAATGCACACCGCGGACAAAGTCTCAAGGCTGTAAGAACCAGAATCCTCGTCCATACTCCTCCATCTGATCGTTCCAAATTCCATCCAGTTTGGCATGTTTTTCTCTATGGAAGTGACATTGTTGCCTCATCTGTCATTTCAGTGGCTGAGGAGAAACTGGTGAAATTCAGGGACTTTCTGCGGGAGTGAAGGGCCGAGGACTAGAGCACAGGCAGGCGGGGCAGGGTCGAGCAGGCTGCAGGCTCCAGGGACAGACCTTCCTGAGAGGGGAACAGGCCAGCCTGTGCTTTACTGGGAAAACCAAACACAGCAAAGCGGGAATCTGAAGGTGCTGAGGAGGCCACACCCCAGTTACTGTGGCCCACTCTTTCTCCTGGAAAGGGGTGCTCAGGAACGGCAGAGGCAGGATGCGGCTGCAGGCTGACTGCTGAGGGGCTGTCTCTGGCTCCTGGTGCCTGGGAGCCCTTTGCATTCACGGTGCACAAAGCCGTCCTGCGCCTTTCCTAATGGGAGGTGTTATCTCCGCTTTTCAGACCCAGAAGCCCTGTGCCGAGGAAGCCCCTTGGCGGGCAGAGGGCGAGTTGGGGGTGGTGGTGCAAACGTGGTCCAGCTCTTCTGCTCCAAACCCGAGCTTTATCTCCCTGACCGTGCTGCCTCTTGGAGCCTTCTGGAGAGGATCATGCTGTGGAAATGAGCATCCGTCCAGACTCGGAGCCTGGGCTTCAAGGGCCTGCACGACCCTCCACCCGGCTTCCAGCCACCACCATTCCTCATGTCTTCCCCTCACAGGTCTCCATGCTGCCGAGGGGACCTGCAGGCGATTGACTTGCTTCTGTGCATCCAGGCGGACCTTTGCCCACACCCCCAATTCCCCTCTTCTCCCCACTTTGTTTTCCCCTGGAGTCATTTAAATGAAAGTAGATGGATCCTGGACAATACAAGGCGTGATTTTCTTTTACACTTCCATGTTTGGTCTACAATATTTGCCGTCGGTATAGTCTCTTCATTCGTTCATTCAGTCGCTCCTTGATCCATCCTTTGGCATTCACTTATTGAGCTCCTATTGCATGCCAAGCATTGTGCTAGATCTGAAGGACTCCTGTCCTGAATAGACAATTGAGGAACTAGAAATTTGTAAGGATGGACCAAGTATTTCTCCAGAACACACAAATCCAGAGGACAGTCAAGGATCAAACTGTTGATGTGTTGATATGCTCAGGCCCCCGAAGAGCTGCAGGCACCCTAGTCCCCGCTAGCATCCTTCCTCTGGTTCAAGATGGAGTTGGCGGGGCTTGTAATCCATCATCTTGCATATTCTGTGTGGCCTCCTCTCTTCCCGGGCACAGTGAGATGTCCAAACTCTCCTCCAGATCAGGTGCTGGCACCAACACGGCTGCCCCAGGAGTGCAAGGACTGCACCTTGCGGGGTGCTTCTCATCAGCACCTGCAAGGGTCTGCTTCTCTGACCAGCTTTAGCTCTGGGCGCTGAGGCTGAGCCTCCAGAATGACGCAATGTCCCCTCATGCACAGCAGACACCCTCCTGTGCAGTCAGGCCTCCTAGCCAGGGCTGCGACCAGTATTGTACCCACTGCAGCCTGGGGCAACTTCAGCGGGCAGTCCCCAGCGTTTCATGCCTCGCCAGTGCCCTTGTGCCCACTGCCTTCTCTCTGGGAACACAGGAGAATAGTATGAAAACATGGGATTCGAGTCAAACAGATCAGTTCCCAGGCCTAGCTCTGCCACACACTGGCTG
Organism: Equus quagga; assembly: GCF_021613505.1. Taxonomy (NCBI): domain Eukaryota; kingdom Metazoa; phylum Chordata; class Mammalia; order Perissodactyla; family Equidae; genus Equus; species Equus quagga. The sequence goes on along the minus strand of NC_060279.1, from coordinate 22,628,285 downwards.
TGAGATATTTGGTAAATTCACTAATCTCATCTATAAAATGGAGCAAATGATGCCTCCCCGTATCAGTCAGGGCTCTGCATAGAAATAGAAACTATAGGAGATACATATTTATTTTAAGGAACTGGCTGACACAATTTATTTTAAGGAATTTAAAATTATTTAAATTGGCTGCCAATTTGAGTAATTAGTTGATGCAATTATGGGAGCTGGAAAGTCCAAAATCTGTAGGGCAGGTTGGCAGGCTGAAAACTCAGGCAGGAGGTGACGCTGCAGTCTTGAGGTAGAATTCCTTCTTTGGGAAACCTCAGCTTTCACCCTTAAGGCCTTCAACTGATTGGATGAGGCCCACCCACATTATTGAGGGTAGTCTTCTTCACAAAGTAGACTGATGGTTAGATATTATCCACATCTACAAAGTACCTTCACAGCAACACCTAGATTACTGTTTGATTAACTGAGTACTATAGACTAGCCAAAGTGACCCATAAAACTGACCATCACATTCTCTCTTAGGAGAGTTATGAGGATTAAGTAAAATAATATATGCAAAGGGCTAAGCATAGAACCGATACACGGTTCATTGTTTACATTGTTCGCATAAGGAGTAAACATTTACTCATTAGTATTGTTATTGTGGCTATTATATTTATTTTCCACTTAGTTTTGGTCTGCTGCTGATTCGACAAAAGGCTCGTGCTTTGTTCCAAGGTGTTTGCTACTCAGATATCCCACACATAAGGTGGTGTTTGCTAGTGGGCAGAAGTGCGCTGTGGGAACTCAGAGATGGGAGTGGACCCAACAGTAAGCTCCTGGAGGGCAAGCCCAAGTCTGGTTTACACAGAGCTCAGAGTAAATGCTCCACACATATGAAGAAATGAAAACAAGGTCCTTACAAGCATGAGTATCCAATGCACATAGATTACAGCCTCATATGTAATTTGAACTTTCCTAGTTGCCATATTAAAAAAACAAACAGATACTAATACAGTCCCGTGCCATATAACATTTTGATGAATGACAGACCCCACGTACAACAGTGGCCCCATAAGATTAGTACCATGTAGCCTGGGTGTGTAGTAGGCTATCCCGTCTAGGTTTGTGAAGTACACTCTGTGATGTTCGCACAACGAGGAAATCGCCTAACGACGCATCTCTCAGAACGCATCCCTGTTAAGCGACACGTGACTGTATCCAAAAGTATTACTATTTCAAAGCGTAATCAATACATAATTATTAATTAGACATTTGACATTCTTTCTTTTCACACTAAGTCTTCAAATCCAGCTTGTGTTATATTTATGGCACCCTCCATTTGGACCGGCCATTTCAAGTGCTCAATGGCCGCATGTGGCTAGTGGCTGCTGTACTGGACGTAAGCTTAGTTCCTGAATGGTTGCATCCTCATCACCGAGGCTGGGTGTGGAGTGGGTGGCATGTTGGTCACGGACTCCACTCCAGAACAAACTCAGTAGGATTCGCTGACTCGTGCCTGCCTGTTCAAAGCCTGCTCGTGACCGGTGGTCAGCTAGATAAGAACAGAAATTGAGAGCAAGCCTTTAGTGAGTTTTATAACAATTTGACAGTAATTTTACATCCATTGAATCTCATAGTAAAAAAATTGAGGATTGCATTATATGTTTTTTTAAATTTAATTTTTCTATAAATTCATTTGTATTGTATTTTAAAAGCTATCTGTCTGTGATGGAGTGGAAGTCAATAAAAACTGGTCCTTCACAGAGATAGTTGAGAAGCAGTGCTCTAGGTCACTGAAGAAGAGTCTTTGGGGTGGATCCTGGGGATCTGTGCTTTTAACAAACCCCCTGATGATTCCTAGGCACATGGAAGTTTGAATCTTCTGAAATTAGGTCAAAGACCCCAAGAAATGCAGACGTCATTTAATTTTCGTTTTAATTTTATTTTCTCCCCCAAATTGTTGTGTGTCCAGAGATCGAGCCTCAGGCTGGGTGGGTCTTCATAACGAGGGCAGCTCAGCTCACTTCAAAGACACCGTCCCAGTAGCAGTGGGGAGCCCTGGGCTGCCTTGACATCCACACAGGCCAGAACACGAGTTCCACACAGTCCTGCTTCTTCTTGAGACCCTTTGTGAATCCTCCAGGATACTGGGATTTTCAAGGTTTTCTCTGATCCTTCACACAGAGAATACAACTTTTCAATCTCCATCTCTTGGAGCAGACAGGCAATCTGTTAAAAAAAAAAAAAGGAAAAAAAATCTCTAGACCCAAAGGAACTCTATTTTTTCTTGTCCTTGCTCAAAGCTTTCATAGAACATGTTGGCTTTCAAAGGCAGTGCGTGTATTGATTTTTTGTCCCTGACCCCCAGGGTTCATTGCTGCTGTGTTTTGGGCTAAGGCTCCCTATAGAAATCCCAGTGGCCTCAGCTCGGGAAGTCTTGGTGATTGGCTGATATTGGATGCAGTTTCCTTATATAAACCATCACAGATGTCCTTTGTAATTTGTCATCTTCTCTTTCTGTGAGGTTCTCCTCACAGGATCTTTCCTGCGTGGCTCGACACTTTAAATCAGCCTTCGGGCCAGAATTTCTGCAAGGAAATGGAAGCCTTTACCTCTGGCTCTGCCACAGCTTCTAGTCAAGTTGTTTTAGCTTCTGGCCCCCACCCCTGCCAGCCAAATACTCACCCAGAGATAGATTTCGTCTCTTCCCACAAAATCTCAATATCCTACCGTATTAATTCACCAGGGCTGCCGTCACAAAATACCACAGCCTGAGAGGCTTAAGCAGCAGGAATTTATTTCTCACACTTTTGGAGGCTGGAAGGCCAAGATCAAGATGTCGGCAGGTTTGGTTTCTCCTGAGGCTCCTCTCCTTGCCTTGCAGATGGCCACCTTGTGGCTGTGTCCCTTCGTGGCCACTCCTCTGTGCATGCATCCCTGGTGGCACATCCTCTTCTTATAAGGACACCAGTCTTATTGGCTTACTGCCCCACACTTAGGACCTCATTTAACCTTAATTACCTCTTTAAAGGTCCTCTCTCCAAATACAGTCACATTGGGGGTGAGGGCTTCAACATATGAATTTTAGGGGGGCACAATTTAGTCCATGACAGTTACTAAGTTGGCTTCTGCTTGTTGTCCAGCTCCCTCTTGGATTCTGGGGTTCTCACACCGGACGATTGTGGGCCCCACCTCAGTGACCAAGGTTTGGTTTGGTTCCCACCTCATCGCCCCCTGGAGGCTGTCCCTGCACTGGGTAGAGGCCTGCTTGGACTTCTTTGAGTGTTGACCAGGGTCTTCAGCCCACTAAGCCATGCTAGATTCTGCCTGTGGTGCCATTGCTTGCTCTCAGAAAAGTGTTTTGTAGTCAGCTGTGAATGCTATCAGAGACTGCTCTCTACTCCCGACTCTTCAGAAATGATTCCAAGCTTTAGGTAAAACTTGATTTTTGTGCACACATCACTCATTCCCCTGCTCTCTTCTCCCTTGGTGGTCTGTCTCCCCTTCACTGGCCCAGTCTCTGGCCAAATTCAATGGGAGAACAGAAATTAGTCATCTTAATCCTTGCAGCCATTAGCACTCCTATTCTTTCCATTAGAAGGCTGGGCATCTACTTATCTCTTATTTTCCAATCTATTTTACAGCAGGAACCCAAGACCATTTCTACTTTCTTTGCAGTCATCAAACAAAAGACAAGAGAGGGCAAAATAGTCAGATTCAAGTCTTTAGTGACTGCTTATTTAGTGACCTTGAGAAGTAAAGAAACACTAAGCTTTTGTTTGACACCATTCATCAACCCATTGATCCATTGATTCATTGATCAAACATTCACTGAGCTCCATCAATGCCCCAGGCAGTGTGCTGAGCATGATGGGTGATAGAGATGAGACACACTGTTCCTGTCCACCAAGAACTTTTGGTCTGGGCATAAAGGGTCCAGTAAGCAGGCAATTGGGATACAGTGTGGAAGCAGCGGAAATGGGCACAAACCCAGCATGCGATCTGAACCAGAGTGCAACACAGCCACACTGGGAAATTCAGAAAGGGCTTCCCAAAGGAGATGAAGGCTGGGCTGAATCTTGAAAGGAGAGTGGGAGTTAGCCTAGTGCAGAGGTCGAGGTAAGAAGAGGAGAGAGGCATGAAGGATATTCCAAGCAGAAGTCACAGCATAGGAAGGGTTGGAGGTGTGAGGGATGTGGGGCAACTGAGGAAATATGTAAATATTGCATGTAGTTTCTGGGAGGTCAGTAATTAAAGCCCAAGGATGGTTCTCCTGATAGCCTGGAGGTTGAGGGCTATACCTGATGAGGATTATTTTAGGCTGGTTACTTTTAAAACTGCAGATGAGAAGGGGGCTGGTTACTTTTAATAAAAGCAACTCTGAGGAGCGGAGTTTGCTTGCCCTTTGTTGGGAAACATTTACATTTGTAAGGGAAAAAATCTCCATCTGTAAAGATGCCTCCCTCTCTGTGCCAGGAAGAAGGGGGATGACCTTTTCTCTAGAAACTCTTAATCAATGCCAAAGGCAAGAACTTAAGTTGTTTACTGTCTGGCAACCTCATGTAACTGACCCCCCCAACATCCTCCTTTGTCTTTAGCTGAAGATAATATTTAAGCCGTGGCTTCTGCCATTTACTTAATCTGGTTTGATTCTTACCTAAAAAGTTATAGGACCACCCAATAACCAGGACCCTACCAGCACTGATACCATTTTAACGACTCTTTTGACATATTCTTTCCTCTGTCTTGTAAAGAGATAACTCACATAACTATGCCTTAAATTTAGCCTTACTCTCCACCCATGTTTGCAGCAGCAGCAGTGGCAGCAGGAGCTCTGACTGCCCATGGGTCCTGTCCCCGTGCTATTCCACACTATTCTCTAAATAAAAGAGCACTACTGCCAGATCTTGAGAGTCCAAGAAATCTTTCTTTCAACTCCTCGGCTCACTGACCCTGCATCATACCTACCTCAAGAGGGGAGTGTGTGTGTGTACAGTAAAGCTCCTAAAGTTAAAATGGCGCTCCACTAGCTCTCTTCCTACCTTTCTGACCATATGTTCTATAACTCCTTCTTGGCCTTCTCCTGACCTCCTTTCTTCCCTCTGTTGCTAGCCACCAAATCTCAGCCCTTGGACCCTTCTTCTCTATAGAAAAAGATGTTTTAGAGAGTGACCCTGTCTCAGAGCTTCACACTCTACATCTCAGTAGCTAGCAGAGACCACGTTCCATTGTCCTGTCTCCCCCCCGCCAGTGCTCCAGACTGGCATTGCCGACTGTCTGCTGAACATCTCCACTGTCACCTAGTCTAGGCTGACCATGGATCCTAGTTTGCCATGGCAGTCCCAGTTATGTGTTTTGTCATGTAGTAATTATTAAGAATGCCCCCTTTTCACTTTCAAAAGCATCCCAGTTTAGACAATAAATTATATGATCACCCTACGTGTGTTTCACTAAGTCTAAAACCAAACTCTTTTTCCTCTATCCATTCCCGCTCCAAAGATCCCTTCTAATTTTGTTTTTGACGATTGGTGCTGAGACGATCTATTGACTGCACCTTCTTCCTTGCAATTATTTTCAACCCATCACCCTTCATTCTTCGTTAAATCTCTTCCACATTCGACCTGCCCTTTCCACTTGCATTGCCACAGTCGTGGTCCAGATTCTTACAACCTTAGGCCCTCTCCTACTCCCCAAATCTGTTCTGAGCAATCTATTTCAAACACAGATTTTACTGAGTTACTCACGTATTCAACTCATCCAGTGCCTCCCCAAAGTCTACAAGATAACATCTCTGCTTTAGCTGAACACTTGTATTTGGCTTTTAACACTTATATGCTTTTTAAAAATGTTTACTGTTTAAACTGTTACTTTATTTCAGCCAGATCAGTCTATCCACTGACCCTTTGAAATGTTGTGCATGTTCTGACTTGTGTATCTTAGCTCATGCTATGTTCTCCTTTGTTCAAGGCTCTCTTTCTACTTCTCTTCCCAATCTTTCTCAAACTTGGAGGCCTAGATTGATTCCATCTCCTCTAGGAAGCCAGCTCTGAACCTCAAGCCCTGAGGAGTCAGTCACTTTGTCTCTCCTGCCATCCCTTTCTGGGCCTGTGGATTCCTTGCTATATAGTGCTCAGCAGAGTGTTGATGTCCATGCTCATGCTGCTTGAGCAAATGGAATAGTGATTGGCTCGAGGTCTTGGAAAAGACATCACTTTTGTCAAACTCTTATTTTGCCCAAGACGAGATACTTGCAGCCGGCACTATCACCTCAAAATCCATGGTGTAAAAACACGATTTCCAAACCTAAGCTGTTTCCAAATCCTGTTCTGCCACTTATCAGCTGTGTGACTTTGGGCAAACTACTTAACCTCTCTGTGACTCAGCTTCCTCTTCTATGAACAGAGCTAATAGCGGTATGCACCTTACGGGGTTGTTGTCAGGATTAAATGACATAAAGAAAGTTAAAGGCTTAGTATAGCACCTGGAATAGAGAAAGAACTCAATACTATTTTGTTATTTAATTGTTTACTATTATTATGGTCAATTATTTTTTCCCAACAGCCAACCAGTCCTTGGTAAGAGTTCCCTGTTTTACCATTGGTTCTCAAAGCTAGCAGATTAAAAGACAGTAGTAGCAATAGCTGAGCTTGTAGACATTTAGGGATAACCTTAATAAACTCCCTTCCTGATTCACCCCCAAATTAGCACCATTAGGTGGAATACAAACCCCATGCCTGCATATCACCTGCTCTACCTAATTCAGGTGGGTCTTTAAAATAATCCGAGTGGGATGTCCTTACTCTTGCCTGCACCAACCCCACCTCTTCTTGGGCTGATACCCTACTATGCTTGTTCTTCCCTCTCTCCACTTACCTAAATTTGACCCATCCTGAGAGACCAATCAGGATCCATCTTAGAGTATGTGTCGTGGAGTTCAGCCCTTAACAATTGTCTGCTGCAGTTGGGAATTAAATTTTATCATTATTTTATGGAACTCAGAGAACTTATCTCTGTCTTGAGCACATACCAAATGCTTCCAAAATATTTATTGGTTAACTGGTTGGTGATTACAACCATTAGGTTATCCGGGGGAAGTTCTTTGGAGAAAATGCTCACCTATTCCACGTTCCAAAGAGCCCTCACTCCTGGCTCATGTCTAACCACCAGTTCTGATTCTTCTGTTGGAGTGCTAGCCTGCTGAATTCAGGGCAAGGAGAGGAGGAGAGGACCGTGGGCGTGTTTTCAGATTTCTCACTAATTCAGTATCCCAACTAAATATAGTGTTATTTAGCATTATGAAATCGGCCCATTTTAAAGTCATTTTAAGTAAACCTGTATTTTGAAGCTTCAGTATTTTATGTGGGTCACCTGGATTCTCAGGGAATGTGAGCAAATGAACCAAATATGTTTTAAGCAAAGATTCCTGTTAGATTTTACTTCCTTGATGTCCTCAGGCTCAACCCATGCCTGAAGGACATGGTTTAGTCTACAAGCCCATTTGACAGGAGGACCACACAGAACTGGGACGTTCCCGTCCCCTCCCCTTCTGCTAAGCCACTGCTGACTTCAGCTGCCCTGTTTTCTCCTGGGCTCCCATAAAGCCAGCGTGTGAGAGTGGCACATGGCCACTGAGTCTACACTGACTTTTCATCTTTTAAGTCCTGTTTTTCTAGCAGGTTGGGTATCCACGTTCCCATTGGCGACACAGAGGCTAGTTGACCGCCACTGTACTTTCCATCCTCATCAGCCTGTGATGTTTAAAAATGCAAGATGGGCGTTCCTGGAGTTTCTGTCTAAGGTGAGCCAGGTAAACCCTCTCTAGCAAGCCTGCCTCTCCAGCCAGGGCGGGCCAGCTGCTCTTCAGGGAGAAGGGGAGGGTTCCAGCTGAAGAAGGCTCTTTAAAAACACCAAGGCTGACGGCGCGATAACCACTCCAGAGCCAACAGAACAGCTGCAAAATATGATAAAAATCACTTGAAAAGTTCATTGATTTTTGCAGCAAAACTGCAAGTACTTCGCTTTATAATAATTGTTCCCTCGCGCTCTCGAATCTTGTACTCGAGCTACAAGGGCGTTGGGGTCAGGGCGGCATTCAGCAAACAGGCCCGGGAAGACAATAGCACAAGGCTGAAGAGACACTTTAATCATGAGCTAATTTACAAACCAAAGCAAAACAGAGTCAGGTTTTGTCTAAGATTATTAGAAGATGTTAATTCTGTGCTTAAATTATTTCTCACTCCTTTCCCCCCTGAGCTCATAACCAGAAAAAAAAAGGAACATCAACCCAATCTCGCCCCCCAGTTCTTATCTTCCTAATTAAATTTTGTGACTTGGCGCACACGGATGGGGGGGTTACTTTTTTCCCTTTCTTCTTTTCTCTCTGAGGACAATGTACCTGTTATTCACATTCTTATTGCTTCTTGGTGGGAGCTTCTTGCACTCAGATGGAATGGCTGTTAGCTCTTTCTCTCCACTTTTTGTCTGGGTTGAGCGAGACAATGATAGAACTTGGTACAGAATGAGTTCCTCCTGGGTCCTTGACCCAATAGATCTCCACCGGCTGCTCAGTGGCCAGCACTGTCCTCCTGCTCTCCTCCCCTCCGCGGCAGGGGCTTCAGCAGCAAGCTCTGCCCTGCCCTGTCCTGTCCTGTCTTGCTGGCCCCACTCTCCTCCCAGGCTGGCCAGATCCCATGGCCAGGATTTAAAGGGACATGAGCAAACAAACCCCAAACTGGACTAACTCTCAATTATCAGCTTGAGTGGAAGTCTAATCCAATAGTCATCTCTACTTGGCTTTGGAATGCCTTGCGTGATTCATACGGTGCTGACGTACCTGGCTGTTTCTGCTTTGCTCGGGTGAATAACGTTGGCATTTTCAATATGCCCAAAGACTGCTGGTGAGGATAGCACCCCAGTAACATTCTGAGGTGGAAGGGAAATCAATTTGGGCAGGAGAATCTGACAAAGGTAACCCCCATATGTTACCACGCAAAGGGCACGATCTGCTCGTCACAAGACAAAAGCCAATTGTCAAGAGGCAAGATGGTGGCAGAGAAAGGGCATTTTATTACAGCTCGCTAGCAAGAGGGAAGATGGCGCCAACGTCCAAGAGAACCATCTTAAGGGGGGCACAGAATCTTGAACCAGCCACTTCAAGGGGCTATTTAAAAAAATATGTATTTTTTTAAGATTTATTTTTAGATAAACTGATTTTCTATGAATAAAAATTGTATATCTCTTTCTTTGTGTTCAAAATAAGGAGTTAATTTTTCCCCCCCGAATGTAACATAACAATTTAACATATTTGGATTATGTTTTTTTCTGTCTAAACTGATACATACCTGGAGGGTATTATCATGCACAAGTGTAACTCACACAAATGTGGTTACTCAATCTTCTTTTTTTTTTTTTTTTAAAGATTTTATTTTTTCCTTTTTCTCCCCAAAGCCCCCCAGTACATAGCTGTATATTCTTCGTTGTGGGTCCTTCTAGTTGTAGCATGTGGACGCCGCCCCAGCATGGCTCGATGAGCAGTACCATGTCCGTGCCCAGGATTCGAACCAACGAAACACTGGGCCGCCCGCAGCGGAGCACACGGACTCAACCACTCGGCCACGGGGCCAGCCCCGCAATCTTCTTTTTTTTTTTTTAAAGTATTTTTTTAATGTCTTCTTTTTGCCTTCATGTAGACAAAAAGTGTTCTCACTTTTCTGAGTTCTTTTCTTCTCTCTCCTTTTTCTATTTGCTGTGTGTGTGTCATTTTCTGAATGTAGCAACTTCTTGCGAGGCTTAAAAGGTCTTCAGATTTAGGTGAAATAGATCACTTGTTTGCTAATCAGAACTGAGCCATGAATAACTGTTTCAAAATTTCAGCAGAGATGAGTGACTTTCGATGGCTGCCCTCTGGCTGGTCTCAGGTTGGTGGTGTGGCCTAGATTTCACCAAACAATCACATTGTGGCTCTTAAGAATACTGTGTAGTGCTAGGTCATCTCTCAAGGGGACACCATCTACTTTAGCAGGATTGGGACCATTTTATATTTTGTCAGTGATGTAAGTCACACACAGGAATCAGAGTTAGCTGGCACCATGTCTTTGATCTACTTGAGCAATAGCTCAGGGTGTCTGGTAAAAAAATAAACTGGTGTCCCAGGGAGCTTCCAGGTCATCTGGCCCCATAATCTGGTTCTGTCTGACTCCAGTGTGGACGCTGGGTTTGAAGGGAGCAGGAGGGAGAAGTGTTGGTGGCCTGGGTGAGGGACCGTGGTGGTCTCAACCAGGAAATTCTTAGTGGAAACAGAACAAACCAACTTAAGAAACACTAAAAAGAGGACTTGACAGAACTTGGCAATTGGGTTTGGAGGACGAGGGAAACGTCGAGGACAGTGCCCGTATTTCTTGTTTGAGCATCTTAGTGGATGGTGATGCTAGCTACCAAGGCAGGAGAGAGCAGAGAGGTAGATGTAGGGGATAGGTGTCCACAGCCTGGACATATGGAATTTCAGGTGCCTGTGGCCCATCTAAATTGAGACGTCACAGAAGCAGTTGAGTGGATGGGCTCTAGCTCAGGAGCCTTATCCAAGTGAGAAATATAAAACTTGGATGACATTCACGTAGAGAAGGAAGTCCTGGAATTAGAAAAGGTCACTCAGTGAGTGGAGAGAAGGGCTCAGCATGGAACCTTGAGGAAAACCAGTTTTAAGGAGCAATCAAGGAATAGAAACTATAAATGATATTAAGAAGGAAACAATAAAGAAAATTAACCCGTTCTAAGAAGCAATTCTGAATCTTTGTCTCATTGCGTCTTTAAAATTTTGTTTATGCTTATTTATTTTGATCATTTATTTTTTTACCATGAGATATTTCGGACATTTGAAGGGTATAGTTTAGAATAATACAGGAAACACTCACCATCTCCCTACTGCTTGAGAACAGTTGAAGACTCTCCATGAATCACTTTCCTGATCATTCTCTCCACCTTCCCTCAGGGGTAACCAAGTCAATAACTCTCATGCTCGTCTTTATACTTTTATGGCACCTTGTGGCATCATCATGCAAAAGGAAACAGTCTCCTCCATTGCTAGCGGGACATGAAACTCAAATTCCAAAGGAAGGAGCATCTACAGATTGCCTTTCCAAAAATCACAGGTGTGCTTCTCTTTCTCAAAGGGCACTCACATTTGATTGCTAAGTGTAGCCAGTTATCAATTCATCGTCTCTCAGCTCCAAATCCAGCCCACCTTGCCCTGCTTTGTGGCGCTGGAGCTGGGCACTGTAACATTTTTTCTTCACCAGCTGGTGCAATACTACCCTTGCCAATAGAGGGCGCTAAGGAGGCACTGCAGGAGGCAGAAGCCTCTCTTCCTGGTTCTGGTGTGCTTCCTCCTTCTTGCTCCTGCCCTGTGGCCAGTGACTTTGCACGTCATCTAGTGGTACTTACCCTCTGGTGAGTTTCACTGCTGTCCCAATGGGTGACTTTCCAGGGAGTCTCCCTGGTGTCCTCTCTGCCCCCAGCAGGCAGTTTTCTGCCCTCCAGCCCCAGCATGCAGCACCCAACATCTCCACCATCCAGTGGGCCTCAGCCACATCCTCCCCAACGAGACCTGGCCTTCAGCCCTGGGCTGGCGGTCCTTCCTTAGGTGCTGTGCCTCTGCCTCAGAAGTAATGACTGCTCCCTCTATCTGCTCCCTGTACTCGCTATCCCTTTATTCTTCAGAGGTCTCTTTATCCTTGAGTAATTAACTCCCTGTTACTATTTAATAAGTCTTTATATTAAACCTTCCTTGTTCAGACTACTGTGTGGATGCTGCCTCCTCACTGAATCCTGACTAATATGATAAACGATAGAAAGAACACGGACTTGTGGCCCCAGACTGTGACTTTGCATTCTTCTCAGTGGTGAGACCTTGGAAAGTCATTTCATCTTTCCGAATTTAAATTCCTCATCTATAAACTGGGGCTAGGAATACCTTCTCTACCCTGTACCAGGATTGTTCCAAGAATCATACTGGATATGGATGTGACTTATTAAGGGATAGAGTACAGGATACACATTCAGTCTAAGTCCAAGTAGGGGAAAACAGAAGAGTTGGAGAGAGTAAAAGAAGATGAAGTAGAAAAGTATTGGGGAGCAAGACTCTGATTGGTATTTATGGCTTTATGTCACCCAAAGCCTCCTCTCCCTGTGCCTTCTGCTCAGTGGAGCGAAAAGAAGCGAGACTCGGAGAAGAGGGAGCTGGAAAAAACAGAGTTCTTTCCTTTGATGCTCTTAGAAGTCTAGAAAGAAATGGCTTCATAGTGGGCTCCTGGGAGCTGAGTGGCTCAGGGGCCTTGGTGCCAAGGAAACCTAAGAGCTAAGGATAAACCAACCGCAGGGGCTTTGGAGTAATCTAGAATTCAGGGTGAACTGATAAAATTGCAATAAGGATCAGAGAGAAAGACGCTAAATTGTACCTGAGGATTTTTTAACTTCAATTTTTTTTTTTTTTTGCTTTAAAACAATTATCTATTTTGGGGGGCCGTGTTGTATTTATGAGTTTTAATATCAAATTTTTTTGTTTTACTAAAAGAGGAAGTGTTGGAGCCTTGGTATTCAGAATGTGTCTCTATGGCATGGCTTGCACGTAGTGGCTGAATATCTAAATTGCAGGTTTAATTTTTTGTTTTGTGGGCAAAACAGGCCACAGGCTATAGCTGTGGTGACCATATGGAGAGGTTACAGTCTACAGAGGTTAGCAACCATATAGATCAGATCCTTCAGAGAAAGTCTTGTTTTTGTGTAGTTTATTCTTTTTGACACAATTTGTTAAATGAACAACAAAAATGTAATTTTATTTGATATCTATTGAGAGTATTCATAGAAATAAATTTGTTATGTGTCCTGAGTTTTCTGTTCAGAGAGCATGGTTTTTGTAGGTGGGTATGGCAGAAGGACTCAGACTAGGATATTCCTCCTAGGGCATTCTTTCTGTGGTCTCTTCCCCTTCTTGGTCCTTCCTTTACTTACCTATAAAAGAAGAAGAGTTGATTGGGCAGTGACTTTACAACTTTTTAAAACTGTGACCTAGTGGAAATCACCTATGCAGACATTATTTACCTGTCTCTGTCTCTCCCTATGTCTCTCTGACACACACCCCTCCAATAAATTTCCTAGAAACAATGCCTAGCCTTGCTAAATGCAATGCATTTGGTTCCATTCCACACCATGTCACTCCACTCCACTCCACACCACTCCATTCCATTCCATTCCATTCACAACAGAACTTAGCAAAAACTGATGGGTTGAGAGCCACTAAGGTCATGACTTACAAGTAGGTCTCACCCCAAAGTCCAAAATACACTGGACAAAATAATCTCTGACATACAATCTATGTCTATGAGACTATTTGCTTCTTGATGATAAAATCTCCTCACAATGGTCCTTAGCTGCTACTGCTGCTCCAGCCCCACCAAGCATTTGCCGTTAGCAGATCCATTGCCAAAGACAACCAAGTCTGAATGTGGAATAGGTGACCCATTTCTACCAGTAGATGGTATTTGGAATTCATTTTGTGCTCAAACTTGGCATGTAGTGTACCTCCTCCACAGGATGCCTTCTTGTTGGGCTTCTGCCTCGGTTTCCTTTGCTCTGGAGGCCTGGCTCCCTGTTTAGTTGTGGAGGTTGGACCCTGCCTCCTGTGTACCAGCCCCTGGCTGTGTCCTGCTTCATTCTAGATAAACCTTCCAAGAAGCATAATGATACCACCTGTTTGGCAACTGGACGCTTTTGATTCTGATGTCTGTCCTGAACATATCTTCATTCATCACTTTTCTTTTGGTATTCCAATTCCACCTGCTGGTCTCCCTAACTAGGACCGCTGTTTCCTCTCTTATCTGCCACATGAAGATTTCGGTCAGCCTCATGGTCCCGATGGGTGGATTGGGGAGTGCAAAACCCATGAATTTATGCATTTTCGTGATTTATAGATACACAGTGGACACTGGGTAATTTCACTGCTAATTTGCTTATTACAAATTTCAATGAAGCAGTTACTATTGTAAACAGTCTCTAAAATATACCATGATAATTCACCTTCAAGAATCATGAAATAATTCCATTTTTAAAATAACCCCTCTTAGTAACGTTAAAATGTATCTTCTCTTTTCTACTTACCCCTTCTCCCACAACTTACGGGTTTTATAAGAACACAATTTTGTACATAGTTTCTTTAAGTGCATGTGAATCTCTTTTCAGCCCAAGGAAGTTTGTCAATATATATGTGGGGCCTTGTATTTCATCTCCAACTTTTCTAGGGATAGAAAATGTTTCAAAATACCCCAAAGAGAGTTTGGGCCGGAGCTCAGGGAGGGAGAACTTCTGACAGAGGGAGGTTGTGGAATGTTTCCTTTAAAATAACACAGTCAGCCCTCTGTTCCCCAGGTTCCGCATACCCATGTTCCACCAACTATGCATTGAAAGGCCCACGATGGTTGCATCCGTACCCAACACGTACAAGCGTCTTTCTTGTCATTATTCCCTAAACAATACAGTATAACAACGATTTACATAGCGTTTACATGGTATCAGGTATTATAAGTAATCTAGAGAGGATTTGAAGTATGCGGGGAGGATGTGCGTAGGATATGTGCAAATATTAGGCCATTTTATAATGGAGACTTGAAGATCCTCATATTTTGGTATCCCTGGGCGTCTGGAACCAATCTCCCGTGGACATCAAGGGACGACTGTAGCCATAATTAAAAAAGGGGAGTGGGGTGAGGAGGTTGTCCTAATCTGTGAGGGCTGGAGGGGGAGAGTTAAACGATTTCTCAAGGTCTGATCCAGCCCTAAGATTCTTTGACGTGACTGCTCTGTCTCTTCCAGCTGTCTGTTTTTGAGCCAAGGCTTTGCCCGCTGGAGCCCCGAGCTCTGAGTGAGAAACTCCCAGCTTGGCAGCACCCTCGGCAGCCCAGGAGCTTGTGCCAGCTGGCTGACCTGTGCTCTCTGGGAATTCCAGACCTGCACTAGTCGGCTCCCCTGATTTGCTTTGACTATTGGGCTTCCGGGCAAGGCCCATGGCTGTGGAGCTGATGGACCGCTTCCAGGGACCTTCTGCCTTCGTTAGTTAACTCATTAGGGGCTTCCCGGGCATGCTCCCGCACTGAGCAGAGAGAGTCTGCCCTTCACCCATCCTTTTGAGCTTCGCTGGTTATGCATGGTTGACTGGACAGCTCAGTTCTGCAGCCAACCACCTCATCAGAGTTCAGCCTAATTACTGAGTCCCTAGGTATGAGTTAGGTTAAGTAGCTGCGCGATTAATCCCTTTTTGGGTATACAGTGAACCAGCAAGTGGAGTACTCTAGGTATATTAATAAATGATTTGGGGCTAGAATGATTTTAATTTAATATATGTATGTCCACTGCAAAGAACAATGGGATCAAGAACTTGTTTGCTGGGTCAGCTTATGTTTTAATGCAATCAACTCTTGAGTAGGCTGAGAGCCACGTGAGTCCCCAAATTCATAAATATAAAAATATTTATAAGACTCTTGACTTTCTCCTGAACCAAATTCTTGTCTTGTGATTTTTCAGCTTTTGTGAACATTTTATCTCTCACTCAGTGAGATATTTTTCTAACAGTAAGTGAACTTCCTGAAACTGTTTTCCAAGTTGCTTTTATTCGTATTTATGTATACATATATTTCTAAGTAGAGATCTCCTTCTTGGTATAGAATCAGGCCCCCACTAAATTACTCTTTTTCTAATAAGGTTCATTCCTTTCCTTTTAAATTTTAGTTGTTATTTTGGAATTCCTGCGCAATACATGAGTTTATTCTTGTTAAAAATTCAAACAGTACAGACAAAGCTAAAGTTACCCTGGGCCACCACCCCAAACCCAATCTCTAACTACAAGTGACCATTGTTAAAAATTTCAAGTGCACATTTGAGCCCCTTTCTCAGGCATCATCGGAAGTGCACAGATTCCGGGGCCCATCTCCTTGGGTTTGAATTCCAGTCTTGTCACTTACCCACAGCAATTTGGGCAAGTAACTTAATTTTATTCCTCAGTTTCTTCACCAGTAAAAATGGGGACAATGATAGTACCTATTTCCTAGGGTTTTTGTAGGATTAAAAGAGTTAATTTGTGTAAAGCACTTACAACAATGTCTGGCATATAGCAGTTGCTCAAAAGTGTTGCACATATGTATATCCACATATTCTAGAAAATTATAATGTTTTATATACGTGGTACCACACTGTGCATACATTTCTATTACTTGCTTTTTAAAAACTCTTTCCATATTAGCACAATTAAATGTAACCCCACTCTTTTTTAACTGCTTCATGGCTTTTCACCGTAGGTATATAACATAAATTATTTAGCCATCCCCTATTGCTGGATATTCGTGCTATTTTCAATTTGTTGCTATTGCTAATGAAGCTGCAATGAATACCCTCGTACCTGCCTCCTCTTGGATGTGTACCTTAATGTGTTTCTCTAGTGCCAATACTGAGATGTGGAATTACTGGGTTATAGGATATACATGTCGTTGGTGTTGGTGTTGGTGTTGGTGTATATGTGCTTGCTATTTTGACGTTGTTAATATTCTTGCTCTTAAATGCCTTTAATATTTACCCACACATTTACCCTTTCTAGCATTGTTTATTCCTTTGTGCACTTCGCTGCTTCTTTAGCCTGAAGAACTTCCTTAACTCCAGGCCAAAAGTGGGGCTGATGAATTTGCTCAGTTTTTCTCAGTTTTGCCTTATTTGAGAACATTTCTTTTTTTTTTGCCTTCATTTTTTCTTAACGAAAATTTTTATCTTGAGATCTCCATAGATGCACATGCACTTGTAAGAAATAGTACAGAGGCCTCCTGTGTACCCTTTACTCAGTTTCCTCCAACAGTAAAATTCTGTAAAACCAGATAGTGAAAGCCTGGGATTTTCCCCAAGATCTAGCCACTTCGGCTGGACCTGAACCTCAACATCTCCCAGCAGTGTACAACTTCTGAAATCTGCCAGTTCTTCACCTCGCAGTGGCTGTGCTCTGTGAGGTCTTTGGAGGTCTTGCCCTCAGGAGTTGGATAAAAGCTTGAAGTGAATTTTATGCAGATTTTTTTTTGTCTTCTCTTCCCCAGCTCCCTTTTTTCTGAAGCTCTACCCCCTAGGCTTCAATCACTGTGGCAGCTGTTAATGCGATTCTCTGTTTCTTCTAGCCGGTGAGCTAGAAAAAGATGAAGTCAGAGCTATAACAGGAGGCTAGATTGTGTTGGTCCTTGCGAGTCATTTAAGCCACCGCAGGCCATTGTAATCGCTGATATCATAAATAATCAACATTATAAATAGGTTGTTGATTTGGGAGTGGGAATCTATTGAGATAATTATATTGATTTTTCCTTTAATATATTAATGCAATGGGTAACATTAATAGATATTTAAAGCTTGAGCCATCTTATATTTATAGGATAAAATTATCTTGACTATGATTCATTATTATTTTTAATATGTTGCAGATAAATTGCTAATATTTTATTTAGGACCTTTGCACATCTGTTCACAGGTGATATTGGCTTTTAGTTTTATTTTCTTGTGTTGTACTTGTCCAATTTTGATGTCGTAGATATGCTAGCTTCATAAAATGAGTTTAGTAGCTTTCCAACTTTTTCCATGCTATGCAGCATTTGGTATAAATTGGGTATTTTCTGTTCTTTGAATGTTTGGTAGAATTTTTCCAAAGGTTTTGGTCCATTACTGTTTACATTTCTTCTTGAGACTCTTATAATTCATGCTTTCTTATAAAATCATTATTTTAAATCAAGATTTCAAATTTATTGGCATAATATTGTACCTAGTATTCTCTTATAATTAAAAACTCGCAGCCATAGTTAAATACCCTTTTCCATTCCTTTGTAGCTTTCCTTCTTTTTTTGATCACACACAGCCAGTTTATTTTTTTGGTCTTTTCAAAGAATTAGCTGTTAGTTTTATTGATCAATTCTTTTAAAAAATATTATCTTTCATTAGTTTCTGGGTTTATCTACATTCTCTCTACTTTACCTGGTTTATTTATTTTTACCTTTCCAGATTTTTAGTTAGTTCAATTATCAATGATTTTATTTTCTATAAATGTATTAAGGCTATAAATTTTAAGATTCATATAGGGTGCATGCCATTGATTTTGGTGTGTTGTGTTCTATTTGTTGTTCATTTTAAACAGTTTGTGATCTGTATATTTCTTTCTTTTCTTTTGTTTTCTAAACAGTTTGTGATCTGTATATTTCTTTCTTTTGTTTTTGCTGAGGAAGATTAGCCCTGAGCTAACATCTGTGCCAATCTGCCTCCCTTGTGTATGGGGGTTGCCACCACATCATAACCAACAAGTAGCATAGGTCTGCACCAGGAATCTGAACCCATGAACCCAGGCTGCTGAAGTGGAGCATGCTGAACTTAACCCCTATGCCCCAGGGTCGGCCTCTTGCACTTATTTCTTTCTAATCCAAGATTTTTTCAGAAATGTGTTTAAATTTCTGGCTCCATATTTTTGGAGGTAGAAGCCATGGTGTGCCACCTAGTTCTTCCTTTAGGACCAAGATATTCATTCTCCCCAGTGAAGAGAATGTTGGCTGCTAATGGGTCATGGCTAAGTCCTTCTTTAATCATTGCCTTCAGCCAAAGGGAGCTGCCAATCCAAAGTCACACCCCTTCTTAGGTTCCCAGGGCAGCTCACATCCAGTGCCTAGTTGATGAAGGGTACAAAGGCCTGAACTTCTTGCCTCCATTTGGTACACCTTTAAGGGGCAGTCTCAGATCCAGAATTCTCTGTTGGATTGGCTGAGATCTCTGTGACTATTGCAGTCCAGTTCAACCTCTCCCTCTGCCTCATCCTATTTCCCTCATTCTTTCACGGGTATTGCTCCCAAGAGTACTGCTTAAAACCTGCTGCACAAAATCGCCTTGCATGCAGATATCCATCTCAGATCCTGTTTCCTGGGGAACCCAGTCTCTGACTGGGTTATCTTTTGGTTGTTATTTCTAGTGTAATTTACTTTAATGAACATTTTTCCTCATGCTCGTATAAGAGAGTTTCTATACCTAGAAGTGGAACCGCTGGGTTAAAGAGAATATGCATCTTCAGCTTTACCAGGTGTTGCGAACTAGTTCACTGAAGAGGCTGTGCCAATTTACCCTCCCATCAGTAGTGTACTTCTCACCCCTGCTAACACTTTATGTGACCATCCCTTGGTTATAGCTTTCTGAGGTCACTCTATTTGTGCATCTAGGTTATACCTAGGTTATAGTAGTTTTTTAAAAACTCAATCAACGAGTCTCCAACTTTCACGAGGTTAATTCTAGATATTTACTTTCATTATTAATATCATTTTTATTAAGTGGATATAGTTAATTGACTTAGATAGTTCAAAAGATAGAACCAAGGGTCAGGAAATCTGGATTCTAATCCCTATTTTGCCTAAGATCAACTCTATAGCCTAGAGTCAGTCATTTATCCTCTCTGGACCTCATTTTTCTCATCTGTTAAATATGGAATTTGGACTAAGAGAATCTCGTAGGCCCATCCACTCTGACAGCAAATGATTCCCAGGGTTCAATCCCTATTCCTCTTCCACCACCATCTCCACCTCACTGCTGCCTACACTGAAGTCATACCCAGGGGCCATCCTCTCTCTTCTTAGAAGAAGAAGCAATCTTTTGCTTCTCTTGGTGAAAGGTGTTCGGGGTCAGGCTTAGGATAAGAGAATGCCCAGAAGTTGGAGTGAAGAAGACTGAGATGGATTTCTTCGTTCTCTTTACTACGTCCCTCCCATCCCCCCAACCTCCACCTAACTCAAATTCCGACTGACTTCCCACTTCCTGGTCTAGAGACAGGGTTCACTAATTATTATTTAATAGCTTTTATTTAGTTCTGCTTTGAGATATCTGTTAAAATAAGTAACAAACATCTGGTCCTTTAAAAGTAAAGGTTTTAGATGGATCAATATTTATTGAAAAAATATTTATTGATGCTATTTTGGTAACTCAGAACAAGACTCTGTCTTTCCTGTCAAGGCACACAGTCTGGTGGCAAGATCTGGAACACCAGCAGCATGCTCCCGAGGGAGTGCTCCAGGTATGGCCAGGAATGAACACTTCTCAGTTCTGGGGTTGCCAAAGGAGTTCTTACTGAGGAGATGGAGTTTGAGGTGGCACCAGAAGAATGGCAAAGAGGAGGGGACAAGCTGATATTATGTATTCTGCTTCTGGTTGTATATGTTTCATGCTTCTTCATGTGGAGAACTGAGTAGAAGCTAAATTCATAGCCAGTTTTTCAAGATCCTCCAAGGTCCTTGGAATCTGCCCTGGGTAAGACCTAGTGTCACCCTTATGTATAGTTATCATCAGCAACACTGTTTTTCTGGTTCATAGCCTTAGGATCCTTCCTTCGGAGATTTTGGGGTAGAGATAAAAATGTAAGGAGGAGGCTGCGGAAAGAGCTCTGGTTTTTCTCTGACAGGCAGGTCGTTGGTTTCCTGTGAGAAGATGCCCAGTCAGCCATGAAAATAAATGACCTCATGTCCTGTCTACAGACCGGAAGAAACCGGTCTACAAATTTAATAGAAAGCAGGCCCAAGAGCCTTAAGGAAATGAGTCAAAACCTATTTTTTTTTTATACTAGTCTCTTTTAGACTTTTGTTTTTACTTTTGTGTGTGTGAGTGTGAAATTCCATATTGGCAGAAAAATTGATTGCCTCCAGGCAGATGTCTGTGTGCCTAGAACCTGCTGATAAAGGGGCAGGAGAAGGAAGTGGAGATACTAGGAATTGACAAAGGAACATATGGGAGGAATCAATACAAATTATACCAACTGAATTGGAATTCCAGTGACCAAGCAATGTTTAAACAAAATAGCTGGTCAGTTTTCATCTCTGATGGAAATGTCATCCAACAGTTCCCCTTCTGGGAATAAAGCCACAAACAATTATAGAAAATTGACTTTATACCTGAATTCCCAAATGAGAGGGAAAAGTTCCAGGCACCTGAATTCTCAAACGAACACAAAAATACTCAGATGAAATGATCTGGAAAAATGTTCAGCAAATTGTGGTCTTTGAAGCAATACATCGACATGTGCAAAAGTTCTGTACACACATGGAACCCAAGCGGAGTGACCAATGTGGATGGGAAGATTTGCTAAAGAAGAATTTTACATTTTTTTTTAAGGCAAATGAAGACACAGATTGGGGTTGCGGACAGGGGGGAAATTCCAGGTGGTGGGATCTGTTCCCTTCAGTGGTGGTTTCAGACCGTGGAGATCTCAGACGATCATCTTCCCATCTCCATTGATCTGCATTCCCTGCACCCATAGCCTATACGTTGCAGGAAGGGAGACTGTATCCCAGGTTATTCTTCTTTGGAGCCCAAGTCCGAGTGAGTTGGGGAATAATGCCTCTTGGTGCCCTCTTTACCATTTGTTTCCCCAAAGGTTTAGATTTTATTGCCCACATTAACATATCAATACCACCAATATGCATATATTTTCATTAAACTGCTTTCAGTTGGAATAACTAACATGCCCTTGCAATGCCATTAAATGTGAACAATTATGAAGAAAGAGAATGCTCCATTTGTCCTCTCTTTCAAGACCTCAAACTAGATTGCCTTGTTCTCCTAACAGGTGAAAGTCCTTTTGCCCAACAAATTAGACATGGACAAATTGCTTCTATTTCAGGCTATTTTGAAAGCCTTTCCCCTCTGTTACCTTTCCCATTCATTTGTATTTGAGGTGTAATGTTAATTCTTGATCATAGGCATGAAATGAGGGGAACTGTACCACAAATAATAGAAAATGGCAGATAATCCAAAAGACATTTTTATTTGTCTTTGGAATATACATACATACTTACCTTTGAATATGGGGATGTTGGACATTCCAGAAATTTATTTCAAACCAGATTAGGAAGCCAAAGTGGGAAGATTTCATGCCTCTGGAACGAAGAGGCTATGTCCAATTTCTAGTCCTGCCAACCCCAATTAATTCCACCTTGCAACTCACTTCAAGCTGTGGAAAAGCATGAAGGACTCAGGCTCACTGACATTTCCCTCTCTGCCAAACCTGTGCTGAAGCAGGGAAGGAGTTAAATAGATTGGTTTCAGCGGGTTTCCTGGAGTCAACACAGAGACTTGCAAAATCAACAGAACTGCGGTTAATGTTGTTAAAAGATAAACTGAGGCATATTAAAAATGTTAAGAGTTCATTTGAGCAAAAACGACTTGAGTCAGGCAGCATCCAATCGAGCAGATAGAAAGGAGCTCTGAGGAGCTGTAGGAAATAAAAGGCTTTTATAGGCAGAAGGGAGAGAGCACAAGAAGTTATACTAGGCAAAAAAGTGGGTTGGTTATTGCAAAGTTACTTTTCTTTAGGGAATGGCAGGGGCCTATCAGGCAGATGACCCAACTAGCGCTGATCAGGTGACTCCCGATTAACTAGTTTTTGATTCTGTTTCTGAGAGAGCCAAAACTTTAATTAAGTCTTGATTTGGTGACATAGAATTTAGCATAAGCGACTCCATTTTGGGCCTGTTGTCTTGTTTTTTAACAGCACAGATTTAAGAATTAATCCATAAAGAGCAAATGTCTAAAGTTCTAATAGAACAACTTTACAAATATAGAAGCAGTTAATCCAGATCAATACATTGAGTTTATTATGCACCAGACACTCCGCTTGTTGTAGTGGATATAGATTAAAAAACAGACAAGTTGGGGCCTGCCCACTGGCATAGGGGTTATAGTTTGGCATGCTCCACTTCGGCAGGCTGGGTTCGTGGGTTGAGATCCCAGGTGCAGACCTACACCACTTGTTGGCCATTCTGTGACAGCAATCCACATATAAAATGGAGGAAGATTGACACAGATGCTAGCTCAGGGCTAATCTTCCTAAAGCAAAAAGAGGAGGATTGGTAGTGGATGTTAGCTCAGGGCCAATCTTCTTCAGCAAAAACAAAACAAAACAACAGATAAGCAAACAAACATGATGTTCATAAAGCCTTAAATGATCTAGCCCGTGTCTATCTTAACCTTATCTGCTCCTCTCTGCCCCTTGCTGACTATGTGCCAGACCCACCTGTCTTCTCTTGTTTTCTTGAACAAGCCAAGTCTTTCTTGACTTTGGACCTTTGTACATTTGCTTCCTGAGGCCTCTGCCTGAAGTGCTCCCATTTCTTCACACGGTGATGCCTCTTCTTTTGGGCCTCTGCTCAGGTAACCCTACCTCAGAGAGGCCTTCCCAGCCTCCCGTCCTCAGTACACTCCCTATTGTGATTTTCTTTCTTATCAACCCCTCCCTTTTGTGTCACTTTGTTTCTTTTCATCTTTGTCCTTTACTAGAATATAAGCATCCTGTGGGCAGGGATTTTCCTGTTCAATGCTGCATCTCCGGCTCCTAGCACAGGGCCTGGCTCATTGAGATGAACGAGACGTATTTTTGAGTCAGTCAATCAAAGCTGAATAAGATCCGATGTGAAAGAGCTCACAGTGGAGTGCTGAGTGGTAGTAAACTTGCAAACAGTAATTACTGTCAGTTATTTCAAAAGTTATTGTCAGCTTGCATTTTTTTTTGAGTAGCATGATCAGTTTTGAGGATTTTTAAAAATTATATTTTTTTAATAAAAACTTTCAAATCTCGTTTCATTTATACTCCCAGTCATCATTCTCTCCCCACTATTGGATTATTTTGAAGCAAATTCCAGACATCACAGGCAGGCCAGGACTAGGGTGAGTCAAATGAGGTGCCTAGGATGCAACGCTGAAGGGACCCTCGTCCCAGGTGCTGACCTTGCCTTTGCACCACCTGACAACCGGACCCCAGCCCCACTCCTGCATCATATCATTTCACTAGTAAATATTTCAGTATGTATATGCCTGTATAAGGCAATAACTCTTTAATTAAAAAGACACACATAACGACATTACCATTATCACAGTTGAAAATCACAATTCCTTAATATCATTGAATGTCCAGTCTGCCTTCAAATTTCTCTGATTATTTAATAACATTTTTTTAGGTCCATTTGTTTGCAGGAGGATCCAAACAAAGTCCACACATTGCATTTAGTTGATATGGTCCAAAAAACGTCTCTGAATCCATTAGTTCTTCCCATTCCTTTTTTTGTTGCTATTTTTGTTTTGCGTTTTCTTTGTGATATACGGATGAAAAGAAAAACAGGTGATCTGTCCTGTAAAGTTTTCCACATTCTTAGTTTTGCCAGATGCATCTGTGTGATATTGTTGAACATGTTTTCCTGCCTCCAGGATGTCCTGTAAGCTGGTAACTAGGTCTAGTGGCTTGATCAGTGTCTTGGTCAGTTCAGGCTGCTATGACAAAATACCACAGGCTGGGTGGCTTATAAACAGAAATTTATGTCTCACAGTTCTGGAGGCTGGCAGTCTGAGATCAGGGTGTCAGGCTCTGGGAAAGGCCCCCTTCTGGGCTCTAGACTGCTGACTTTTTGGATCCTTACATGGTGGAAAGGGAGCTAGCTAGCTCTCTGGCCTCTTCTTATAAGGGCACTAATCCATCCATGAGGACTCCACCTTCATTACCTAATTACTTCCCAAAAGCCTCACCTCAAAATACCATCACATCTGGGATTAGGGTTTCAACATACGAGCTTTCAGGGGACACAAACATTCAATCCATTGCAACCAGATTCAGTGTTTTTGCAAAGATACTTCATGGATGGTGCTCTGCACATCCACCCAGAGGCACATGATGTCCGGTCCTCTTTTTTTTTTGACGTCAGTAACCATCAAAGATCATTGCCTAGATTCATTACTTATTAAAGTTACACAATAGTAATATTTAAATTTTTCTATCCTTCCTTTATTTGTCAGCTGGAATACTTGTATAAAGAGGAACTTCTCCTCATCAATTATTTGTTTACTTTGAGGTACAGGTCATATAGAAAAGGCAGATAAACGCTTGATTCTTTCCCTTTGTGTACCAATTTTCAGAGAAATGAGTTGATTTTCCTTTATTCTTCAAAGATGACCAATGAGGTGTTGTCATTGTTGTTTTGTATCATTAGGCAATCATGGATTTATAATGTATTTGGTGTGTTTCAATAAAGTTGCCCCAAATTTTGCAGTCAGAGCCCCTTCGAATTGGCATCTGAGTCTTTTTGGCAAGGCCCTAGTAGTCTTGCTGGTCGCCTGCTGTGACTAGATGTTCCAGGTTCCTCTTGCATATTTCATGCCCCCAACCTAAAATCAATCATTTCACCTGGGAACCTGGATTTCTTTTAGTGGAGAATTATGTTTAGGGACCACAATCTGAATGTAGAATGATTTAAATCCAGAATCCCAAATGTTGGCTTCTATTATTAGTATATTTATTTATTAAAGCAATATAGTTAACAGTCTTTCATAGTCCAAGGCATGGAACCAGTAGGAAGAAAGCCAGTTAAGGTTGAGGCCAGTGGAAGGAGGAAGGAGGAGAAGGAAGACATCTATTCCAATTTTCCCCTCCTCGTCCTCCCATTTTCCCTACCCTGTCATTGTCCTACCCCACATCTCTGAACATCATGAGAAGCCTTTTTCTAAATGGAAAATTACTACTGGTCTGTCACATCTGGTTGGGGTAGCAATGGAATTGGGTGTAGAGAAGTGATTAAAGGACCTCTGAGAGGAAATTCCACTTTTCCTTTCCAAAAAGAAGGCATTCTCCTCTATTTATAGTTCTCTGTTTCCATTTTTTTTCTTGGGTTATGGATAGCATCATTCTTTTTGGGTTTGATACCAAAGAGGAATGTAAAAGTTTGGTTCCAAGTACAAGATATCAGAAACTCGTGGAAATGGTGAGGGAGCGGCGCTGGGTCTTCTCAGGGCCCCAGGGCACAGGAGGTGGAAGGCATGGCAATAGTTCTCCATTTAGACTTGGAGCTGGAGAGGGCGTTTCGAACGGATCAAGAAGAACCTGGGGCTCTAATACTTCTTCTTCTCTGTGAGTGTGTCTGTGCCACTACAGCTGTCAACTCACTGGGATGTCATTACCCCTGGGGTCAGGAGCAGTGTTTCAGATGGAGGGAAAATAACCACCTCTTCAAGCTGCCTGGAGTTATTTTTGTTGTTATTGTTTCAGGGGAAAGCAATAATAGCATTTCTGAAAGTAGAGTGGTTGCTTCCTTTACTGTTACCTGATATTTCTTAGTTGATATTTTTTTCCAGGATGCTTTTCCACAAAACTTATTGTTCAGGGGGAGGCACAATTGAAATCAATTGCTAATTAAATTTGTGTCTAAATTAATAAATCACAACTATTCAGATCATATCTATCTGAATAATTTCTATTATGGGGAACATAATTGTCGGATTCAGCATTTAATGAACCATATTGTTAGGTAAAATCCTTATGACAATTGGGACTAATAGAATATGTTAACCTTTATTCTTCCCAGCTTGACATTACATTGGACCACGTTAATATGAAAGCACCTGGAAGAGTTCCATCATTAGGTAGCCATTGTGACTCTGCTGGCCTTCTGATGGAGCTTGTGAGGCTTTGGGAATTAGTGATGTTTGATGTTTGTCAGTGGTGTCCTTGTCTACAATCAGTTTTTGGGGCATTTGGTTCTGTGTGCACCTGTCTTCATAAGATAGAAACTGAAGCAAGCCGGAGAGCTGGAAAGCCCTCATCAAGGGTCAACAATCTGTTTGGAGCATCCATCTATAGGATACTCTGGGTTTTGGATCCCAGGATGGGTATATTTGAGGTGATGATAGAAGAAATAAACATGACTCCTTTCCTAGGGAAGCACATAGTCCAAGGGAGAAAACAGAAGAGCTTTATAAGAAAGTATCAAGGACACTCATTCCAAAGAATTCCGGTATGTTTAACCAGAAGTCGTTTCATGGACCAATATCAAGATGTGACTCTACAGTTCTGTGATGGCTTTCTTAGAGAATACATCAGAATTTATACATCTTCTTGAATGTCATCTCCAAAATATCAGCACGTCGATATGAATAGCTAGCCCAGTGAACCCTGCTTTGGGAGACGTCTGCAGAGTTTGGCATCTGCCATTTTTAATGCCTAGGATGGAACATCTGCTCTGCCTTTGTAACCAGGAAAATGACCTTATGACCCTAGTTCACAGAACCAAGCAATATTGGGCAATGTTACAGTTAAAGGTGAATGCCAGCCTCCCTTGTCTACCTGTGACGCCAATCAGCCCAGCAATGACAACAGCCAGTGCCAACCAGGCCTTCCCTGATGCTCAGAGTCAGGCCAGTAGCTCAGGAGTCAGACTTCACTGTTCTCTCATTGACTACAGAGCAGCACTGTGCAAAATCCTCTATCACTGAATAGTGGCCAGGGGCCTTTCGGTTTTGCATTAACCATAAAACTGGCCCCAATAAACTGGAGAAGGCACGAAGTCATTTCTCCTCACCCTAGTTCCTGGCTTCCCTTTTCTACCTGTGAGTGGGTGTGGGAGGAAGTGGAGGATGTACCCCAGAGCATCACCTGTGTTGCAGTGACTGCCAGCTCTGTTTTTGTTGTTTCTTTTGTTAAAACTAATAAACCTCTTGTAAAGGACACGTGGGTAGGATTGCTACTTTTGCTTTAAGCAAATTCCTAAGAGGAAGACCGGACCCCAGTGGTCTGTAGCGGCAGGAGGAGGATGAATACTAAGCCCTAGCAGATATATCCTCCCTCTCCAAGGCCAACAGTCTGGGGGCACGTGCACAAGCCTACATTTGATGCTTACGTGCCGCTTAGGACTTTTAATCATCTGCTCCATTTGACCATTTTAGACTATGGTCTAAAAACCCCAAATTTTCCCAAACCGATTAGGATTAATATAGGGAAATTTTCACAAAAAATGTAGAAGAGTTCTGAAGCATTAGAAAGATAGGAGTTAACGGAAAGGTGTGGGAAAGGTGTCTCAGAGGGGAGGCAGAGAACTGGATCCGCCTCTGTGGAGCCTGAGGGAGCAATTGACCCCAGGTGTATCCCGAGGTTCCCAGGCGGCTGCCGTCCAGCCCCATCTAAGAATCCAGCCTTCCCTCTCCCTCCTGAAGACAGAGCGAGGAGAGACTCAGTCTGCTTCTCCAAAGCTGGTCTTCCAGGCTGTTCTCGCCCTTCTCTCTCTTATCCCCTATTCTCCTTCCAAGCAGCCTGTCCCCAGCCCGCTAATTTTAGCCCAACTGTTACAGGGCTCAGGGTAGATGGATCAACTGCTCCTGTAAGTCTGCCTGTGGGTGGTTGGTGGATGTCAGCCATTGGCGGGGCTCTCCTTGGCCAGGGCCAGTCCTAAACAGAGCTGGGCTTGGAGACAGCCAGCAGAAGGGACCTGGACCTCGCGGTGAACAGGTGCTCTGATCTCTTCCCGAAGGTGGTTTCTGAGAGTGGTTGCAAGGATATTTCACATGGTTGGTTATGGGAGTGGGAGAGCCCCACTCTGAAACCGAAAATAGTACAGGCAGGTTTAAAGATGATGTTCTCCCAGCTGCTTTTTCAAAGCCATCAGAAAGGGCATCTGGAAGGTGGTAAAATGAGGTGTAATCTATCAAGCAGGCTGAAGGGGACCTTTCCAGGACACGGTAGGTATTTCTCTTTGGGTCCAGAAATATTTAGTTTTGAAATTATTAAACGTCATCATCATCTTCTTGGTGATTTTGTCCTTTTGGTAATCTGAGCAGAGCGCATACGTGTTTGTGTCTGCAAATTACTTTGGAAAATGCATATTATTTACTTGTTCTGAAGAGGCTCTTAGGCTCTGTTGTCTAAATAGGAAATTTGGATCTAATAAAATGGGACTCTTACGGACTCCCAGACAAATAATAGCAGAAGCTATTACCTTTACAAATTCAAAATTTAAAAAAAAGGTCATTTTGGTTAGGTATCAGGACAAAATTCAGTATAAACCTCTACAAGTCATTTCTTTCTTTCCCCATTCTCTCCCTTTTAACACAGTCAAGGCGGATGCCTGGATACGAGAGAGTTGCTTCCTGTGCTCTAAGAAAGAGCTGAGGCCTCCAAGCCTCATCACCCATAACATCTCCAGTAACTGGGCCCTGGAAGCTGTGAGGAGGAGCAGCAGGATCTGTTCTGAGCATTGATCCTGAGCGCATCTGCGCTGGCAGAGGGAGTGGCCGGGGGAGACGTGTCTGACTGGCTATCTTATTGGTACCTGGGGCAAGCACAGGTCCGTGTCTCTAGGGTGAACGTCTTCACTCCGCACGAAAGGGGCCTGTGAGGCAGGTGTGTGGTGCCTCTGAGTTGGAGAGGATGTCTGCCATGGGTCCCCTTTCACCACTCACAAACTTTGGTGCAATTTTTCAAATATAGTTACCAATCAAACTCGGGGATGCAGAATCTTGACTTTTCTTTCTCATCTCCTCTTTCAAAGGCATATTAACTAACAGGGGCTTTAGGATCCCCTTGATGTATAATCTCTTTTTCTTCCTTTGAACTCCTATGGTATTAAAACTCTTACATCTTCGTTAGGTACTGTGCTCTGCACCTCAGTTTGTCATTTGTAAAATGAGCAGAGGCAACCTTTCTTTTTCCAAGATATCTTACACAAAATTTCAATGGATGGAATGTGTCCCAGTAGAGCTGTTTGGCTGGAATCAGGTGAGGAGCCACCGGCCCCTCTTTACCTGCCTCTCCCTCTGCCTCTTTGGTGGTCCCCAAGGCCCACAAGGACATGAAGGTGCAGGGTTCCACAGGTCACTGTTTGGATCCCCAGTACTAGATGATTGCTAAGTCTCTCCAGCCCTAGGGTTTGGGGGTTCTAGGTATTTCATGGGTAGGTGGCCATCTCTGGCCTCCAGTGTTGGCTCTGATGTATATGATGAAAAAAGAGGGTGAGGCTGTCGGCTTTTGCCCTCCTACTCGTTTGTCCTTTTCAGATGGAAAGGTTTCATAACTTGGGGTGCCCTAAGTCAATCTCTCAGAACTGAGAGGAGAATCTTCTCCCACACAGCATATTTCTAGTGGATTTTGGGTGCCCCAAGGCAACACTTGCATTCTTTCTCTGAGAAGGAACCAGTGCCTGTGTCCGTGCCTTCTACCTGTGGAGTACCGTGCCTGGTGTGGGGGTTTGACTGGTCTGCTTTGAGGGGTGTCAGGAGCTGAAAGAGAGGCCCTTGGGAAACACTCAGCAAAGGGGCAGGCCTCACTTTCTGGAAAGTTCCACAGTTGTAAGTCTCAGGCATCCCTCTTGGCGGACCAGTAAGATCAGTATTTACCATGAGGTTCTTGGCTGGGGCATGGCCTCTCCTTCCACCTCCTCAGCACCTTCCTCTTGGCCACGTGACATGCGGGCTGCTTTCTTCTTGAGTCCTTGGCTTCCTAAATGATCATGGATGAAAGATCAAATCTGTCCCACACAGGTAATCTTTGCCATCTTAATATTTGTTAAGCTTTTTGATTTACTGAGGAGTTAAAGACACGTCAGGTGACAAAACTGCACGTTAGATCAGCTTCATGAAACACTCAGAGCGAACGGTTTAACTCATTTATTTCACCATCTTTAAACCAATGTAGCTGAAGCATCGCACCACCCCTTTATAAATCTTCCCATTTATTTCTGACTCATGTTTATGGGAGGGTGCAGACCTGGTCTGTGCTGGGGTTTTATATATGGCCACGGAAACTGACATGTCCTGCTCATAGTGGTGAGCAAATCCAGCGCACACACGGTAAATTAGCCAGAGAAAACTTTCGTCTAGGAAGCCTGAGGCAGGTGCGTTGCTAATAAGACTTCCCTTCTGTGTTTGAGATTCCCCAGTTCCTTGCCTTCCTCACGCCACTAACTGTCGCCCCTGGTGTTCTTTTCCCGTTTGCCTCTTTCACTTTCAAAGTGCAACTAATTTGAAGGGAAATTTAACCAGCAAAAGATTTACAGAGAATCATGGCAGGTTGCTCTAAAAAGAGAGGGTTTAGAGGCTGTGATTTGTGACTTAACTCAAATTAGGTCAAGAAGGATCCATCTTGTGGCTTTTCTCCGTTCAATTCAGTCCCTTACTCTTCCTCAGAAAGGGAATTTCCAAGAGGGACACAATGGCGCTGGGCATCTTTGGGAACCTTGTAGGAGGAGTGGTGAAACCTCACCCAGAGGGAAGATCTAATGGTTGTGCTGAGTGCCTTCGCGGTGCTGAGATTGGCAAGGGGGCCCTTCCTGGTGGCCTGACTCTCTCCTAATGTGACCTAATATAAGGCCAGAACACCTGGCTTTTCATATTTCTATTTTCTACATATTTCAAGTTCTATTTGTGGTCTAATATATAATCGATTTTTAAAAGTGTTCCATGGATATTTGAAAAGAATTTCAAATATCTAATTCAAAATATGTAATGTTTTACATTGCAAAGTTCAAAATATATTTATTAAACCGGGCTTACAATGGTTTCTTCATATTGGTTATATCCTTATTTATTTTTTATCTGTTTTATCTATTGATATTTTGAAAGGCAAGTGAAAATCTCCACTACTGTTGAGATTTTTCTCAGTGCTTCTTGTGTTTCTAATAGATTTTACTTCATAAATTTCTCTGATTTTTGAAAGTGTAAATGTTTATGATGGTTTTATCTTCTTTGTGAATTCTACCTTTTATCACTATAAAATATTCATTTTTATTTTCTTTAATTTACAGTTGTTGATATATAGTTTTGATCCTTTTTTCTTTAAAAAGCTTTATTTGAAAATCAGAAATAAACACAAGGAAAGCTACAAAGGACGATACAGTAAAGCCTAGATGCTCACCCATCCCAAATGAACAAATTTAACATTTTTCGTGTGTACTTCAAATTTTTAAAAAATTTAGTAGACTTTATTTTTTAGAGCAGTTTTAGGTTCATAGCAAAATTGGGCAGAAGGGACAGAGTTCCTAAATTAGGCCCTGCCCCCGTACACACACAGCCTCCTCACCGTCAACTCCCTGCAGCAGACGGGTCCATTTGTTACAATCAATGAACCAACGTTGACACATCATCACCAAAGTCCATAGTTTACTTTAGGGTTCATCCATGACATGGATCCACCGTTATAGTATTGCACTAAGTTTCACTGCCTGAAAATCCTCTGTGCTCTGCCTAGTCATTCCTCCTGGCTCCCTAATTCCTGGGAACCACTGATCTTTTTACTGTCTGCATAATTTTGCCTTTTACAGATGTCATCTAGTTGGAATCAGATAGTATGTAGCCTTTTCAGATTTGCTTCTTTCACTTAGTAATAAGCATTTAAGTTTCCTTCGTGGCTTTTTATGGCTTGATAATATTGAATAATATTCCATTGTCTGGATGTACAATAGTTTATTTATCTATTCATCTACTTAAGGACTTTCTGGTTGCTTCTAAGTTTTGGCAATTATGAATAAGGTTGCTGTAAACGTCCATGTGCTGGTTTTTGTGTGGACGTAAATTTTCAACTCATTTGGGTAGATACCAAGCAGCGTGATTGCTGGATCATATGGTAAGAATATGTTTAGTTTCGTAAGAAACTGTAAAACTGTCTTCCAAAGTGCCTGTACAGTTTTTCATTCCCACCAGCAATGAATGAGAGTTCCTGTTGCTCCACATCCTTGCCAACATTTGGTGTTGTCAGTGATTTGGATTTTGGCTGTTCTAATAGGTATGTAGTGGCATCTCATTTTTTTTTTTAAAGATTGGCACCTGAGTTAACATTTGTTGCCAATCATCTTTTTTTTCCTTCTCCCCAAAGCCCCCCAGTACATAGTTGTATATTCTAGTTGTAGGTCCTTCTGGCTCTGCTATGTGAGATGCTGCCTCAGCATGGCCCAGTGAGTGGTGCCGTGTCTCTGCCTGGGGTCTGAACCCACGAAACCCTGGGCCGCTGAATAAGAGCACGCGAACTTAACCACTCAGCCAGAGGCTGGTCCCTCGTTGTTTTGGTTTGCAGTTCCTTAATGATGTATGATGCGGAGCATCTTTTCTCATACCTATTTGCCATCTGTATATCTTCTTTGGTGAGCTGTCTGTTTAGGTCTTTTGCCCATTTTTTAGTTGGGTTGTTTGTTTTCTTATTGTTGAGTTTTAAAGGTTCTTTCTATATTTTAGATAGCAATTCTGTATCAGATACGTCTTTTGCAAATATTTTCTCCTAGTCTGCGATAGATTTGTTTTGAAAGAAATAAAACATCATAAAGTTTAAATCTCCTACATTTCTGTCTCTAGTCCAATTCCCTTCTCTCCATCCTCAGAGGGAAGAATTATCATGAATTTGGTGTGTATTCAGTCTAGACTCTCATATATTCACTACATGTATACGGTAACACATAGTAATGTTTTGTGTATTTAAAAATTACTTGAAAGATCTCATACTGTACATTACATTTTAAGACCATTTCCCCCCCACTCTATGTTTTTTTAAAGATGCATCCATGTTAATATATATGAGTATGTTTATTCATTTTAACTAATGCCGAGTTCTATCATACGAATATATCACACATTTTAAACCA
Organism: Equus quagga; assembly: GCF_021613505.1. Taxonomy (NCBI): domain Eukaryota; kingdom Metazoa; phylum Chordata; class Mammalia; order Perissodactyla; family Equidae; genus Equus; species Equus quagga. The sequence goes on along the minus strand of NC_060279.1, from coordinate 22,594,851 downwards.
TTCGCCTGTCAAGCATTTGAATTATTTCTAATTTTTTGTTCCTATGAACAAAGCTTCAATGTCTCATTTTGTTTGTGTGAAAGAATTCCTCTAGTGTATGAAACTGGAAGTGGAATTTCTGAGTTATAGGATTTTTTTGGTACTAGACATTGCCAAATTTCTTCTCAATGTGATTGTGTCAATATACACAAGAGATATTTGAGGTTTTCATTTTTCAGGATTCTTACCAACAATTGGTATGGTCAGACTTTTAAATTTTTGTCAGTTTAAAGGATAGCAGCTAGCACCGCACTGCTTTTTTTTTGTTTTTGTGTGTGTTTGTTTTTTTAAACTGCATCTCCCTGACTACTGTTGAGACAACATTTTTCAAACTTATTGGCCATTTTCTCATTTGTTAATTGCCTGTTCATACTCTTTACCTATTTTCTATTGGGATGTCTATTTTTTTACTAATTTATAGGAGATATTCATGTATTCTAGATGCAAAGTTTTTGTTGGCAGAGGTGATGTTAAAAATATTAAACAATAAAATATGGAACACCAGCACAGCATGAGTAATTGTCAATCAAAATAGATGCCATATCCAATTAGAGTTCATAAAGACATTCTTTTATTTTTATTCTAAAATTACAGAGATTTGTTCCTTTATATCTAGATATTTAACTTAATTTTTAATGAATATGATGGGAGGTAGGATCAGTTGTTTTCTAAATAATAAAATCCATTGTCCCAACCTCTTCTGTTGAACAGTTCATTATTTCTCTGGCCATTTTTATGCCTCCTCTACCTTATACAAAGGTATCATATATTTTGGGTCTGTTTTGATGTTTCTAGTTTGTTTCATTGATTTATTTGTCTACCTCTCTGCCAATATCACACTGTCTTTTTTGTTTCAATTAAACTATAACTTTAAGGAATTCTGATTTTTCCTCCTTATTCTTTTTCTGAAGTATCTTGGATATTTGTGGACATTTACTCTTCTATGTAAGTTTTAGAATCAGTGTTTAAATATCTAGGGAGCATTCCATTGGGATTTTGATTGGAATTACATTGAATTTATAGAATAATTCAAGGAAGAACATTTCCTGGTATTGAGTTTGCCTATCCATGATCATGGTTTATCTTGCCATGTATTCAGGTTTTCTTTTTGTGTTCTTCAGTGAAGTTTCATGCATTTTTTCCCCATAAAGTTTTACTTGTAGCTCGTGAGGTTTGCTTTGATAGTGACCTTTCATTGGGGTAGCTTAGATTTTTGTAGCTGTCGTGAATCCTATTTTACTTTCTATTATATTTTCCAATTGGTTCCACCTGTGTTTGAATGCTACTGATTTTTGTGTGCTTATCACATGTCTAGCAATCTTGATGTATTTTGTATCAGTCCTAATAGTTTGTCTGCAAATAAAGACAATTTTGTTTCATTCTTATCTTATTGCTTTGGCTGACTGAGTATCAGGATAAAAACTCTTATGGACGGAGAATAGAAGGGAATGTCCTTGATCTGACAAAGAGCATATACCAAAAAAACCCAGCACGGACCACATTTAATGGTAAAACTTTATGGTAAAATTTCAGGCGCTTTCCCATTAAAGTCAGGAAAAAAGAGATCCCTGCTCTCTCTCCTACTATTCAATATTGTATAATAAACAGCTTTTTTGGTAGATATGTTTTGTCAGGTTAAGAAAATTCCTTTCTGTTCCTAGATAGCTAAGAGTCTTTCATGAATGAGGTTTAATATTATTAAATTTGTAGTCTGTATGTATTGAGATAGTCATGTGCATTTTTCTCCTTCAAACTTATTGTGGGGTATTACTTTAGAGGCGTCTGATGTTAAACCATCCTGTCATTTCTAGGATAAATCCTTCTTTGAAATTAACATATTTTAATTTACTGATAGATTCAACTTGCTAAATTTTATGTTTGGTTTCTTTTCTATGCTCATTAATGAAATAAGTCCATATATTTTTTGTTTTGTCATTTTTTTGTTTGCATATGAAAGCTATCCTGGTCTTGTATAATACAATGATGGGACACTCTCCCTCTGATACTATTTTTCTCTAAAAAAATTGTGTAACATTTTCTGTCCCTGAAAATTTAGTGATACTTACCTGAAATAACCGCTGATCTTGGTGTTCATTTTTTGGAAAGATAGAGGCAGGAATGGGAAAATATTTTGGCTACCAATTCCATTTTTAAAAAATGACTTTTGGTTTGCTTAGGATTTCCGTTCTACCTGAATTTTGATAATTTCTATTGTATATTTAATAGTTTATATTCTTCTGGAAAATTATTTATTTCATCTATTGTATAACGTTGTTCATATAATTTATAAAATATATATGATATTTGTAGTTAAGTTCCTCTTTTCATCCTTAATATTGTTTATTTGTGCCTTCTTTCTTTTCTCTTCTTTATTCTTCCTACTTTTCCAAACAAATGCTCAACTCATTTATTTTTAATCTTGTTAATTTACTATTATTATTTTTTTTTGGTGAGGAAGATTGGCCCTGAGCTAACATCTGTCGCCAGTCTTCCTCTTTTTTGCTTGAGGAGGATTGTTGCTGAGCTAACATCTGTGCCAATCTTCCCCTATTTTGTATGTGGGACATTGCCACAGCATGGCTTGATGAGTGGTGCATAGGTCCATGCCTGGGATCCAAATGTGTGAACTCTGAGCCACTGAAGTAGAGCGCACAAACTTAACCACTATACCACCAGGCCGGCCCCAATCTCGTTAGTTTTCTGTAAATGCATTTAAGGCTGTCTATTTTCCACTAAGTAATATGCTGTCTGTATCTTTGAAGTCCTGATAAATAGAACCTCTCTAGGTAGAAATCCTTTGTAATTTCCTCTTTAATTCAGGAGTTGAGTGTGTGATTTTTAGTTTCCAAATGTTCGGTTTTTAAGAAAAAATGTTTCTTTATTGTTGAATTCTTATTAATTGCACTGTGGTCAAAAAACATGGTTTATATGATGCCAATTCTTTGAAATTGTTATCTAGAAGGCCGTCAATTCTTTTAAATGTTCCATGTGAAATTGAAAAGAAAATCTAGACAGAAACAAAATTCTTGAATTGTAAATGAGATAATTTATATTAAAAGTTCAATTGATGCAGTAATATAAAATAGACACTGCTCACCAAAGTGAACTGCATTCCCAAATACAAATTTTAAAAGTGGTTGAACCAGGACCAGTTTCATGAGTCTTGGGCCCTTTGCTTGGGAATCATGACTGTTATATCTAATTGATGTTTTTTTCCCAATATGTTGATGTCCTTTTAAGGTTTTCAGTCCTTTTAAGGTTTTTCACCTAAAATTCCATTGCACCTGATGACATTAATGCTAAATCAGCTTTATTTTGGTTAGTATTTCTCTAGTATATTTTTCTTCATTGCCTGTTTTTTCAAATGTAGCGTTATTTTATCTCGGATGTAGATCTTTTAAGCGGCATAATACTTGGATTTTGATGTTGCTGTTGTTGCTGCTAATGTTTTTAACCCAATTGAGGCCACTGTCTTTTAATAGGCTCACTTAATCCATTTAAATTTATTCTGATTACATACAAATCATGGATTGTATCTACCATCTTGTTTTATTTTTCTGATTACTATTCATTTTCCCTGTTGTTTTGTTTTTCTTCTCTCTTTTTGATGCTCCTCTTGACTTGGTAAATTTTGTTTTACTCTCCCATCTCTGCCTTTGCAGAGGTTTTTGTTCCACTTTTGGCCCATGGAAATGCGTGTTCATTTTGATGTGTAAATGTGCCTCTTTAAAACTCGATAAAAAGTCTATTATTTCTATGTTTAAAATAGAGGAAAAAATTTTAGATGTAAAATCGCAGTCCCATCTCTTTATTTTCAACACTTTGTTTTGTATCATTTCAAGTCAATCTCTAACAAAGAGCTTATATGTGGCTTTGGCTTTTATTTTTTCCACCTACATTGAGCATCTTTGTCTTTTATTAAGGGAATTTAACTCACTCACTTCTGTTCTTTTGGGATAAGTTCGGTGTCTGGCATGGCTCCCATCCTTTCTTTGTTCTGTGACTTGTCTTACTGCCCTTCTTTCCGTTTTTCCCAGCTTCTACTTGAGTGGCACCTCTTCCCTATTGTTCTTCTCCACCCCCACACAAAGTGACTTGGAATTTTAACATCTTAATTGTATTCTACTAGTGAGAATCTTCATATTGTTGATAAATGTTTTAAAATGTATTTTTCTTTATTAATTTCATGAATTAAAATTATCATCTTAGACAAAAATTGTTTAACTGTGCCTTTATTTCTTTTTTCCAATCTCCTCTTGAATCTCATAAAAATTTGAATTTTTATTTCCAGATTAACATTTATTTTACCATTGCATTATATCCTCTTTTAAACCATATTTTTTCATAGCCATATCATCAAGACTTGCTTAGAAGTAATTATACATATTAATGGTTTCATTGATCACAATTAATTCATGCATATTTTGTCCTTTTCTTTCATGGGGTCTTCATTTGAATTCATGTTCAATTTATCTGAATTTTTCAGGAATAATTTTTTTCATAAAGAGACATAATGGTAAACTTTCTGAATACTTGCATGTCAAAAATCCCCTTTCTTCTGTGCTCAGGAGAAATAATTGCTACACTGGATAGAGAAGCTATGGCAAACTTTTGCCATAAGAATTATGTATAAAACATCTTTCTACTATCTTTTCTTTTTTAGTGTTACTTAGGAGAATTTAATGACAGTCGGAGCTTTTTTTTAATTGTTGCTAATCTTGTCCATCTGGAAACTTACACAGTGCGTATGAAGCTTTACGTTTCATCAGACATGTTTACTTTGATCCTTTTCTTACTCTTCCTGATACTTGACAAGCCTTTTCGGTGTGAAGGTTTAGGGTTTTCTTCAGTCTGGAAGACTTTGCTTCTATTACTTCCTTGGTTATGAGCTCTCTCTTATCCACTACTTTCTTTTCTTTTTGGACACCTTTGTGTATTGATATTGGTTCTCTTGACTCCATCCTCCATGACTCCTACCATTTCTCTCTTAAATCCCAGTACTTTGTCTTTTTGCCCTGTGTTTTGTGAGAGTTTCTCAAGGCAAGCTTCTAAATCACAAATCAGTTTTCATTAACACACATTCTGCCATTCGCCTCCTCCACTGAGTTATTATTTTTGAGATTAAAAAAAAATTTTTTTTTAAATTTTCAAATATCCTCTTGTACTCAGATTATCCCAAGTCTTTAAAAAATAGAAACATGCTGCTATTTTAAAAAAATAAGTTCATTAAGGAAAAATTTGTGTATAATAAAATTCACCGTTTTTGAGTATGCAGTTCAAGATTTGACAAATGTATGCAGTTGTGTCATCATTACCACAATCATCATACAGAATATTTCCATCCCCCCAGAAAGTTCCTTTTTGCCAATTCGTAGTTAATCCCTTTCCTTTATCTTAACTCTTTGTGATTACTGACCTGTTTTCACTTTAGTTTTACCTTTTCTAGAATTTCATATAAATGGAATTATTTATCTATAGTCTTTGGTGTCTGACATATTTCTTTTAGCATAATGATTTTGAGATTCATCCATGTTTTTGCATGTATCAATAACTTGTTCTTTTTCATAGTTAAGCAGTATTCCTTTTTATGGATATAGCACAATTTGTTTACCTGTTCACCAGTTGATGGACATCCCTCCCTCCAACCCTGGTTTTGGACATAGTGAATGAAAATGCTATGAAAATTCATATACAAGTCATTGTGTGTACAAAGGTTTGTATATGATTGGTCATATAGTAAGTGCATATTTAATTTGGTAAGAAACTGCCGGAATGTTTTTCAAAGAGATTATAGACTTTGCATTCCCATGAGCAATGTATGGGATCTCCATTTCTTCTTGAGTGAGCTTTGATAGTTCGAGTCTTTAAAAAAATTTATTTCTTAGATCTAAGTTGGAAGCTCTTGGAATGGCATCAAGCCCAGAAAGGACCCCATTAAGGGCAGTTGTGACAACTTCTTCTGACCCCTATCAGCATCTCTACAGCAACTGTGTTTGCAGTGGATATAGCTCCTAGCATGAGGAGTGACTCCTGAGGAGTGGGAAGACAGCTGTGGAGTTATTGTATACAAACAAAGCCCCATAGGAAGGTGGGTGGCTCTGGGGACTTCTCCTTTGCATTGTATAATCCCTTTTTCTGTAGCTGCTTGCCTGGCAGAGTCTAAGGTTGTACTCAGATGTGGTGAGAGTGTGAGCAGGAGCTCTAAAAAGCTGACATGAAAGAAGGGTCTCTTCCAGGTGTAGACAGTGTAAGCCCGTGGCCATCTCTCCTCCCCTTTCTCAGGATCCTATCTTCATAGGAATCCAAATTTTCTGATATGTAGATGAGATCCCTTCCCTATTTTCAGTAATGTAACTAAATTTTATTTTGCACTCACTGAATTGCCTCAGGAAGAGAATTAATAAAAGGAGGAAGATAGCCCATGATATAATTATATCTCCATCTTCCTAGAATTCTATGGTATCACTTGTATTAGTTATCTATTATTGCATAAGAAATTACACAAAACTTAGAAGATGAAAGCAGCAAACATTTATTATCTCCCACAGGTAAGGAATCTAGGTGCTGCCCTGCAAGGTGGTTCTGGTTCAACATCTTTCGCAAGGTTACAATCAAGATGTTGGCTGGAGCTTCAGTCATTTCAAGGCTGGAATGAGGAAAGATCTGCTTCCAAGTTCACTCACTTGGTGGTTGGCAGGCCTCAGAGATCTGCTTCCAAACTCATTTATGTGGCTGCTGGCAAGCCTCAGTTCCTTGCTACGTGGACCTCTCCCCAGGGCGGCTTCACAACATGGCAGCTGTCTTTCCCTAGAGAAAGCGAGAGAGCACCCAAAATGGAAGTCATTGTCTTTTTATAGCCTAATCTTGGAGATGACATCCCATCACATGTACCACAGTCTATTCACTAGAGACAAGTCAATAAGTCCAGCACACAAGCCCACATTAGAGGGATGAGCATTACATAAGAGTGTGAATACCAGGAGGTGGGGATCATACTTCTTACTTAATTGTTTTTTCTCCAGTGTCCTGGTGTGAGTTTCTCCTGAAGCATACCCTGAAGAAATGATTCAATTGTAAACAGTTTTTTTAGGGGGAGATGATCCCAGGAAAATCTAGTAATAAATGGGGGTGTGAGATAGGAAAGGCAGGAAAGCCCATAAAGGGAATGTTTTCAAGTCAATTACTACTCTGGGTGGCTGGAGCTCAGTTCTGCTGAGGAACTCTGGGAAACAGTATAGCGCATGCCGTAGTGTTATCGCAACCAACGATGGAGGAGGCTGCGGTATTTATCTACAAACTCTCCATCCATCATTGGTTGAGGACTGCTTGTAGGGGAATTAATTCTCTGGCACTTCTTCTTGCCTTGCATATGCTAAGAGTGCTCTCCTTCCCACCCGTCAACTTCTAATCCTACTTTCTATGGAGATAAATGATGAAACGATACAGGTGGGACACCAAGAACATCTGCTATACTCAGCTAGACTGTAAGCTTCATGAAGGCAAGAACTATCTGTCCATCATTTTCTTTCCATCGCATCGTTATTATCTAGCATATCACCTAGCACATACTGTCGCTCAACAAATATCCTTTGAAAGAATACAGGCCGTTGATAATGGCACCAAGAAGGAACTCACAGTGCAGGGAGAGAGACAGACTTGCACACTGCTGACTACAGTAGGATCAGTGCTGTCTTGTAGATATTCACGGGGTGCTATCAGGGTCTAAGGCAGCAAGTGTCAACTCTGCTGGAGGTGGAGATGTAGCTAAGGAAGGTTGCACACAACAGTGGAAGTCTGAACTAAGTCTTGGACTTAGTCCATCTACTAAGGATGGATAGGATTTTGTGATAGGCTTTGTTAGTTGGAAAAAATAGGAAGGAGTGCAGGGAGAAAAAGATGTGTGGCAGAGGTATTTGCTATTTCTAAAAAGAGTATAGTTTCTCTAGATCCTCTCTCACATTTGTCCTTACTCTACTCTGGAAGTTTCACGTAGTTTGAGCTTTTGGTGCTCTCTCTGGCACACCATCTTGTCCACAAAGCCATCACTGCCCTGATAGTCTGAACACGTGAACACATTAACCTTCACTCTTCTGCCTCTTTCCCAACAAATGCACACACAACACAGTGGTTTAAAGTCCTTATGGCAAAGATAATCTTTTCTTGATCTTTGAAGAGGCAGGCACAGTATATATACACACATAACAAATATTTTCTTTAGGTATTTACTGTTTGTAGGAAGTCTAACCCTAATCCTGCATTTATTAAAACAAGACAGGATTTATTAAATTGGTTTAAGTTTATCAAATATGTACAGATCTTTACATAAATTAATTCGCTTGTTAAATATTTGTGAAATTTATTAAGACTTTGGAGGAACTTAAATAATACCTGAACTGTCCAGCTTAATTTGGCTTAATTTTTTTTTTTAACCTAAGGGATTAATGAGGCTATGAGGTGCAGACACAGGACTCTGCTTGGTCAGGTGAGACAGGGCCAGTGGGCAGGTGTCACCAGCTGGGGCCTGATAGGCAAGCAGAGAAAGCGATGCTTTGGTGCTTTGGAGTGAACCTTTCTGTTTAGTAGGCCTGGAAGATTCTGATGGTGCCGCCTGGGGACAGTGGGACCTGCCAGTGTGTGATGATGTCATAAGAGGCAATGTCAGGGGCAGAGCTGGAGCCCATGGATGACTTTCTCTTGCTTATTAATTCAATAATTTATTGAGCCACTGCCATGTGGCAGGTATGGGCCCCATGAGCTTTGAATACAATACGACCAAGATGTGAGCTTAGCAATCAAAGAACAGGAAATATAGATGTGTGTGTATATATATATATATATATGATTCTAATTCTAAGTTCAAATCCTGTCTTCACCATTTACAGCCTCTCTGACCTTGAAATTATGCATTTTTTTAGATCTTCATTTCTCGGTGCATAAAATTAAGACAAATATATAGAATTATTGGAAATAGTAAGTTAAGCCATATGAGAACATCTAGCTGAGTGGTAATTTCTGCCTTCTAGTTATATCTAGTCAAAAAGGCAGTCCTGACATCTTACTACCTGAACCACCTGAACGTCTTTTGAGTCCATCCACTTTGCTTCACCACCACTGCCTGCTCCCAGACACCATCATCTCTCCTTCTCTGTGGTCTCCTTGAACTCATCTTTGTCTTCTTCCAATCCACTCTCAAGATAGCAGCCAGAGTGATTTCTTTTTTTTGCTGAGGAAGATTCACCCTGAGCTAACATCTGTCACCAATCTTCCTCCTTTTTTTTGAGGAAGATTAGCCCTGAGCTAACATCTGTTGCCAGTCTTCCTCTATTTTGTATGTGGGTCACCACCACAACATGACCACTGATGATTGGTGTGGATTTGCTCCTGAGAACCAAACCTGGGATGCCTAAGCTGAGCATGCTGAACATAAGCACTAGGCCACGGGGCCAGCCCCTGAGTGACCTTAAGGTCCAGGAATGATCATGCCATTTCCTGGCTTACAACTCTTTAATTCCTTCTCATTTCTCTTAGGATGAAATCCCATGCAGCCCTGTCCCACATGGCGCCTCACAGGGAGGCATAGTGGTTAATGCACCTGCATGCAGCCTGCCTGGGTTTCAATCCTGTCTCTGCCACTTTGTGCTATGGGCTTGTGCATGACGTGACCTCTCTCTGGGCCCTTCCTCCTTCCCCCTCCTTTGACTATGCTCTATGAACACTTAGGTCTCAATTTAAAGTCACACACTCCAGGAGGCCTTTCCTGACTCCCTCCCCAGAGCAGCTTCTCTCTATTACATGTGCCCATAGCAACTCGTGTCTTTCTTCCATAACGCTCATCACACTTGTAGTCACCTAAACAAATTCTGTCTTCTTGGAAAGATCCAAGTTCCTTGAGTCAGGAAAGCCACGCACTTTATTCACTGTGCTACCCTCAGCTCATGCACAGTGCCTGGAGGTAGCTGGCATGGGATGACTGAACTAGCAATGAAACATAGCTAAACTATAGCATAGTGTAACACGCTATAACAGGACTGTTTATAAACTATTATGGGAGCATAGACATCTGCCCCTTAGAGGTTCAGCTGTGTCCAAAGAAACATAAAGCGTCCTGCTGAGAGTTCCTGACAGATGTCCGACCCCTCCAGCAGCCCTCCCAGTGGTGGGGAGGTGGTAGTCTGGATTTCATTTGGTGGTGGTGGTGGGCTATCTCTTGCAGTGTCTGTTTCTCCATCCCCAGAAGATTTTGGCAACCTCTTAGATCAAAAAGTAAACTTTCCGAAGAAAACGGAGGTTCCAAATGCCCTCCGGAGCAGACGGACTCCACCCACAGGGAACCGGAGCAGGAAATACGCAAATTGCATTAGGCACGTGGACATCAGGATTGGGGTCCATGATCTACGAATATTTCATTTCCCACAAAGCTGTATATGAAAAATGATTCTGGAACAGGGAATCCTATCTGTCCCAAATTTCCATATACTCTTTTCAAAGATTTTGATCTTCATTTGGAGTGACTCTGAGTTTGGCTTCTAACGCTTTAGTTACCTGGGGTGTTAAAAGCCTTGTGATCTGTCAAAAAAAAAAAAATTAAAATACTCTATAAGAGTGTAACACTGCAGAGCATCCTTTGGTGATTCATGTAATTGTCCCCAAGTTAAATTTGAAGTAAAGGGCAGATGGTTTTACGTTACTCCCCTTCCCTTAACGTGATCACACCTGTTGTAATACAGTGGGAGGATCCAGAAGTTTATGTTCTTAGGGAGACAGAGCTCTTGTCAATGGCGTGGGACAGAGACATCCAAGAGAGAAAAAATATCTCAAGAATCTGGGGGTAGAATAACGTAGTACGAAATATGCCTCTTCATCTGGTGGGCTATGGCAAAGGGAATGACCAGACCTGAGAGCAATTGCGTAAGGAAGGCTGACAGAAGGTGGTGAATTTTGAGCATCATCCCAGGTATGGAGAGATGGTATTCTAGGTGTGAAGAGTCCCGGGGTGGGGGTGGGGGGGGGGGGACACAGGTGGGCTGTGTGGGAAGTGAAAGGCAAGGAGGCCCATAGGAGAGAGAATCAAATGGAAGTGGGTGATTGCGGGGTCAGAGTCACAATGTTTAGGAATCACCCTCCCTGGCAAGCTGGGTATGTGGATGAGATCACGGATCTAAGAGTGGAGAAGGCTTATTTTCCTCCTAGCTTCTTCACTCAGTAAGCACTTATTGAGCATCTACTTGATTCCAGACTCTAAGGTAGATGCTGAGGATACAAAAACCATAAGGTACCATCCTCACTTGGGAGGAGCCCAGAGTTGAGTGGGGGAGACACGGAAATGGCAAATTACAATACAGTCTGCTGCAGGCTAGAACACAGGCGTGCAGGGCAACCCGGAGCAACTCCGAAAGGACTTCATGGAAGAGGTGAGGAATGGCTGGGAGATGTGCTCACAGGCATAAAAGGCATTTCAGGCAAAAAGCATTGCATCCCAATGGCTTAGAATTGTGAATGAGTCTAATCTGTTCAAGGAGAAAAGCAAGAAGTTCAGGGTGACTGGAACTTTTGGGGAAAAATGAGGATTTTCTGGACATGAAGTGGGAGAAGGAGTTTGGAGCCAGATGGAGACAGTCAGCCTCTATTCTGCAGGCAGAGGGGCTGGCTGGGGACATCAACAGGGGAGCAACGTGATCGCGTTTATTTCCATGATAAGAGCTCTGGAAATGCTTTGAAAGACAGAGTGGAGCCCGACAAAACCCAGGGCAGGGACTGCAGTTAGGAAGAAGGGTTTTGTGACAGTCCCAGGAACTGAGTGACAATGGGCTTGGAATGGGTTGGGGCTGGAGGAATGGAGAAGGGGCTATTTCTGAAGCTCTGCTTGGTGTGGTTTCTACTTTTTCCAGAAGAAGCTCTTTCCCTCTTGTTTCCATTAATGTCCTATTGAATACAGATTCAGATCCTTTCCTTCAGCCTTCACCCTTCCTTCTCCTACAGGAATCAATAGCAGCTTAATGTGGCAAGACGTACGATGAATCCCACTCGGAGGGAAAGCAGTGCTGATGTGGATTTTTCACGGGCCTGGCAGAAGAAGCCAACATTAAAGCATGTTTGACCTGCTAGAAGGGGCTCTTGGAGACCAATCTTTTCTTGCTTCCTTCTTGACTCCATTGAGAGGTGAAGCAGGCGTTGTTTCCTCCGCCTGGAAACGGGTTCATTGTGCTTGGGCTTTGGACAAAGGTTCTGCTTCCAGCACAAGAAGCGGCCCCTTTTAGGAAGACCTGGAGCTCTCTGTGGTCATCAGAGGAGGGGAGATGCATTGACCTTTGGCTGCCTGGACAAGGCTGACACTTTGCCACTGGCTAGGATGGGAAGTTCAAGATGGCAGCACTGTGAGTGCCGTAGAAGTGCAGTGAGAGGTAGAATTAATCACTCTCAAGGGCATCTGAAAAGCAGATTGTCTTAAACAGGATCTTAAAAGGTGGCAGCAGGTTGTCTTTGTCTTAGCAGTTGGGGAGGGGAGTGTCCTCTAGAGAGGGCAGGGCTGCAGAAGAGCTCAGGTGATGGCCCGCTGGGGTGAGATCTCACCTTCACAGAATTTTCAGAACTTACTAAACAGAAGTGAAGCAGAGGATCCAGGAGACAGCGTGCCAAACCTCAGTGGGATGTGATGGGGCAGAAACAGGGCTGGGCTTGTTGTAGGGTGGTTAGAAGCTGTGTCAATTGAGGAGGAACTGAGATTTCCTTCCTCACCCACCTCATGATTCACCTCCCAGCCTGGTGGTGATGAGGCCTTGAAGGCAGCTGTTAAAATATTTCCTTTATGTGGAACAAAACGCATCTCTTTTCTGGCAAGGAGGTGGGTTAATCTATCAGCAGCCATCAGTGCCTCAGCATCAAATAGATTCTTAGACTGACAGAACTGGGGTCCTGAGGGAAGACTTTAATGGGACACCTGAATCAGGTGTGGGGGCTTGCCTGGAAAAGGGCGGCTCCAGGAGAGACTCAGAGCAGGGAAACAGGCAGCCACCATGTGCACAGAGGGGGTATGGAAAGGACAACAGACAGACTTCTAAGTAAAACTTCACCTACTTCTGAGTTTTGCTAAGACCCAGCCCAGTTGGCCGAAGGCCTGGATTCCTAGTCGTACTGTCTACACTGGGGCCCATCTGCTGTTTTCTGCACAATGGCTGCCCATTTGAGGTTGTGACCCAGGAGTCACTATGGTTATCAACTGGGAGTGCTCAAAGTGACACATGAAAAGCAGCTTCGTTTAGTGTCCTTGACATAACTAACCACATCTTAACAATGGAGCCTTGTGGGATTGAGGCTCCCTGTTTGTTCAGAATCTTAATAGGTGGGCTTTGTGCACACAGATTTCTAGTACTGCTTACCCTGTATTTTAAGTCAAAGTGGATCTTTGTGTGAAGGATTCTCCACCTCCTTTTCCCTTTCTACAAAGGAGATAAGTGTTTTCACTCACCTTTCGTGACTTACAAGCAGCTGAATAGCACTTGTGGTGTTTGAATGTCATATAATAGGCATTGTTACCGATAGAGAAATGTCCTTTTCCATGTTTCTGAGCGCCCCTGTGCTTACTACCTTTCTTGCCTGTGTGCTTTCCCTCCCTCTCTATAAAGTGGCTATGAACAATTCCTGAAAATGTTTGTCCTCCATTTTTTAAAGCATCTATGCCCTTATAATGCTGTGTGGGAACTGCTGCTCCTCTGGGGAACTATTTGCAGCTGGTACCTTCAGCAGATTCCCCAGGCAGAGCTCAGCTGGGCATGTGATAGGCGGGCAGAGTGCTGCCCTGAGATGGTTGATGTGGCTTAAGAGGAGTCACATTCTAGAAGAGTCACGTGGTGGGGGTAGGGGTAGACAGAGGGTGGTGATGCTGTTTGTGGCGATGTTGGGGTCTAAAATTACAAGACAAGACACCATTTGCAGTCATAGTCACATGTCCTGTATAATACAAAAGGCTCGTTTCATAGCACCATTTTACTCTATTTTTCATAAAGGATTCTATTTAAGTTGCTTCTGGTATGAAGTTAGTGGCAGTTGGCTCTTAGTCACAAAAGCTTTGGCTGCATGAAGTTTATGTCTTTGGGTTCGTCATTAACGTGGAGTCAGGAATTGGGCTGGATGTGAAAGTAAGAAGTCAGGATCCCTGAGCTTTCGATTTTGGTCAAGATGTGTGAGAAAAGTTTTAGTTCAAAATGGCGCCTGGCCAATGGACTCTGAGAGAGCTTTCACCAAAGATCTACTGAAACATTTTGGACATTAAAAACAGAGTCCAGACAGCCAAGTGCCAACATTTAAGATGAAGTTGTACTACCCACAACAAAGAGCTGCATAAATAAAGATGGATACATTCTTGGCTGCATGAAACAGAGATGATCTGACAAATGGCGGAAAGGCACTCCATGCATTCCTCTTTCTCATGTCTCTGAGGCTCAAACGTATGTAAGTATCAACCCAAAATACAGACATTAGGGGAGCTGATGTCTTCTCTCCCATTCCTCTCCACTCCCCGTCACCTTTTTATAACTACTTGAAGTCAGAGATTCCCAGAAAATACCTGGGTAGGAAGTGAAATGGGGGATTGTGGAGGCATACTCTATTCTAAAGAACCCGGAAGTGAGACACAGTAGGGCAATGCAGAGAGAGGAAAGCCTAAAAGAAACATGTGCTGGAAATCACTGCATTTCATGCACTACATCATTTCAGAGGATCAGAGAACCAGACAGTGGTTTTATAGATGAATAGTTCTCAAAGTGTGGTCTTGGAGAAGAAGCATCACCTTGGAACTTGTTAGAAATGCAAAATCAGAAATCTGGGGATGGAGGTCAGCAATGTGGGGTTGAACAAGACTCCTAGGTGTTTTTGATGCATGTTAAAATTTGAGAACCATTGTAGTAAATGATGCTATTTCAGAGAACAGTGGTGACCTAGCAGAGGAGCGCTTGCTGTATTTGGGAATTAAACGTGGAGATCTGCACACTGGCCTGACCCCCAGCTGTGGAAGTGATTGGGATGAGATTGCCAAATACATTTAGAAATGAGACTAATGCAATCAGTTCACCATGTCTTTTGACAAATTCTGAGGGTAGATATGGTTCACCTTGTTCAAGGATAGTAAGGCCTATCAAAACGCTGAGAATAAAGAGAAGAGTCAAGGAAATGCATACTGCTAAGAATTGTCAATGTCAGGATTCAGATTTAAAATTCAGAAAATTCTTTAACATCTTCAATAGAGGGCAAATCAACATGGATAAAAGAAAGCTGCTGTAGGATGAGGTAAAAAGAAAGGTGGACAGAGATGGAAGGATAGAAAAAACTTTAAAATTTTAATAGCTGTACTTGGATGCAAAATGGAGTCAGTGAAGAACACTACATGATATATTGGAAAGTCATAGTGTTCTGAAGGACAAATTTTAAAGGCAGAGGAGGAAAATGGATCAAAGGTGTGAGATAGAAAATGATAGAAGTGGAAGACAGAATGGAGAGCCAGCACATGAATAATTGGTGGCTCTGAAGCAGGGGACAGAAGAAATGGAAAAGAGAAAAACCCAAATATATAAATATGTGAGGGAAGACACGTTTTTTGAACTGAATAAAAACTTGTAAGACTATTCCAGACAAACTTAATGAAAAGAAAACCATACCTAGACATTCCGATAAAAATTGTGAATTACAATGATGATGAAAAATCATATAAAAATTCACATAGAACTAGATTATCTACAAAGAAGCAAAAATAAGTTTGGCTTTAGACTTCTTAGCTACATTAAATTTCAGAAAGTAATGGAGAATCATCTGTTGGGTTTTGAGGGGGAATGGTTGTGACCCAAGAATTTAAAGCCCAGTCATATTGTCGTTAACATGTGAAGGTAAGAGAAAGATAGCCTTGGCTACACTAGGTTTAGAAAATATACCACACACGCCCATCTTGAAAAATTACTCAAGGTTGTTTTCCTGAGACAGTTCTTAGAGAGAGAGCAACACTAAAATTCAGTCATAATAATGATATTAGCAAACACATACAGCGCTTACTGTGTGCCAGGCACTGTTCTAAGACCTTTGTTCATATTAACTGATGTAAACTTCACACCACATTATGGAGTACGTCCCATGAATATTCCCATTTTACAGATGAGGAGCTGAGGGATGGTGAAGTTAAGTAACTTTACTCAAGGTTGCACCACCAGTGGAGGGTGCAACCAGCATTTGGACTCAGGGAGTCTGGTGCCAGAGTCCTTCCTCTTTACCGTTATGCTCTGTTGTCTTCCTGTTATAAAAGGCCGATAGTCAGCTCTAAAATTGTTTTAGTTGCAGTTAGGCATATAATACTTTTTAATGTGTGAGTATAAAAATGAATGCAAATATCTTATTCTTAAAAAAAGAAATATATAAATAAAAATAGCACAAAGTAATTATGATAATCTGGGGTTAAAAACGTAGGGAACATAACTGAACTCCAAAAGATTTGCGTGTTATGAGTGCTCTTTTTTTTCACAAACCCTTCCTGGGTCCTACGTTTCTGATCCTAAATAAGAGGATCTTAAAAGATACTTTTTCATTCTTGAATCTGACAGTTAGAGAAGTCTATATTTCACCAAGCTCTTGAAAAAATGCAAGGGAACCCATGTTAGAAATAAAAACTAGAAAAGTAAATGTGACATATATAACAAATGATAGAAAGCAAAGAACAAAATAAGGAAGCAAAAGAAAAACAAACCACAAAATAAAACAAAAATGTAGGACCAAATATACCAGCAAAAACTATAAATATAAATACGTTAAACCTATTATAACATAAAAAAATCTCAGAAGGGGTCTTAAAACAAAATATGGTTCACAAGAGATGTATCTGTAAAAAAAATGTGATATGACTAAAAATGTATGAATAGGCAAAGATGTATCAGGCAGATGCAAATAAACAAAAAAGCAAACATATATGTATATGTATATATTTATTCTTAGTACTAAAACAGACTCAAAAGCAAAGATCATAAAACATAACAAAGAAACTTACTTTCGGTGGTATGGTGGAGCTGGCTTGTGCTGGCTGTGAGAGCTCATTGTGTCCATCTCATTCCAACTCTGAGTTCAGTGACCACATCAATAACCTGAAATTAGCCATGATGGGAGCATTTACACCACAGAACTGGCAAATGCTACAGATCATGGCTTTTAAATTTTTTCTTGAGAGAGCCAGTTTACCAGCATACAACTTGTTACCTTATATTGATTGAGTAAAATTCACAAGGGAGATAAGCATCATATATTTATATGCACCGTGAACATTGTCTTGAAATATATAAGGTAAAATTGCTAGGAATACATAGGAAAATCAAGACAGAAACAATAGTAATAAGCAACTTCTATGTTTCTCTCTCATTCTTTGGATAAAGAGTTCCTAATCAATACGTATGCAGAGAATTTGAATTATATAAAAAATTAAGTTGATTTAATAAATATGTTTTATTCAACAGTGTGTGCTACAGTATATGCTAGTTCTTTTCCAGCATCCATGTGACCTCTAAGCCTCACCCAAAAATCTCAACAAACTCCCAAAAGCAGGTATGGGACAGGCTGTCTTTTCTGGTCACACTGTAATACAACTAGAAATTAATAAGAAAAATTTAACTTAAGAAAAAATATACCCAAGCACATGGAATTTTGCCCCAAACAAAAAAGCAGCAATGAAACCTCCAATCAAAGCAGAAAATAAGATAACAACAAAACAGCCACCTCCAATAGCTTCTAAATAATATGAGGATATTAAAATTTCAATTACATGTAACTTAGAAGATCATAAAAAGAACACTACATATCAAAACTTGTTGGATGCAATCAAAGAAGTAAAAGAATTAAAATTCTTTGTCTTAATTGTCTTAATATTAAAAACTTAATGAAAATAAATGAATTGTATTTCAGTTCAAGAAATTAGAGCCAACAAAACAGTCTCAAGGACAGCAAGTTGAGGGAATTAAAGATAAAAGCAGAGATTTATAAATTCTTTAACAGTTACAAAGTAATGTAGTTAGCAAATAGATCCAAGATCTGGGATTTTGAGAAGACTAAAAAATTATTAAAACTTGGAAAATATAATAAAGAAAAAAACACAATGTAGGAATCAAAATGGGATATAAGTGAATACATAGAAAAAGTTTCAAAAATTTTGAGACTACTAGTTAAAATGCTGTGTTCCTAACTGTAAAAATTGTGTTAAGATAAAACGAAATAAACTAATGACTAAAAAAAGTTGAAAAAGTTCTCAAACAGTTACGTTAAGTAAGAAAAGGCCCAAGGTCTTTCTATGTTGAGTATTTTTAAGCTGTTAAAGAACACATAATTCCTATCCTTTAAAATTACTTCTAACTAGAAAAATAATGTGAAAGTTTGTAATTTCATTTCCTGAGTAAGCGTAATCCTATACTATAACCTGACAAAGATAACAACAAGCAAAATTAACAACCAATTTCTGTGAGGACGTATCCATGATGAACATATCATAAAAGAAATATAAGTGATATATTAGCAAATAAAATCTGCCAGTAAGTTAAAAAAATAGGTTATGGCCAAGAATTTTTACTCTAGTTATACAGGATCTTTCCACATTAGGAAATCTCTTAGTATAATGACTCAAAATAGCTCAGAAATTTTTAAAAACCCTTCATTGTAGTGGATCTCGAGAAAGACCTTTGAGAAAATTAAGCAACTCTTCCTAAGAATATGTGTGTTTTCTTTACATGCTGAAGATTACTTATTTTATGTCAACATTTAGCATCATAAACAGTATTACAACACTTGAGGAAGACCCATTAAAGATCGTGCTGCCCATTCCCACCTCTATGTTGTAATTATTCTCCAGTGGGACCAAAGCATAAGACAAGATAAGGAGCTAGAAGTATAGAACAGGAATGGGCTTGACAAAATCATAATTATTTTCAGATGATATGATTATACATCTAAAAATGTAAAGTATCAAAAAATTTTAAAATAAATTATGGCGTTCAAGAGGGTGCCAGTATATAAAACAAACCTAAAAAAGTTGTCTGCTTTTATGTCTACCATAAAATCTATTAAAAAATAGAAAAACATTGTATCAATAATAGCAACAAAATCTATAAAACACCTAGAAAAAAAACGTATTGAAAGAAAACTATAAAGTGTTGTTGAAAGACATAAGAGAAAATCGGAGTGAATATATGAAAACAATCAATATTTAAAGCTATCAATAATCTATAGATTTAATTCAGTTTAAATCAAAATTTCCAAATGACCATGTTTGTAACATAACAAAATTATTCTAAACTTAACTAAATGATTAAACATGAGATAATAGAGTTTGAAGAAAGAAGAACAGAACACTAGGTTTGCTCTATAAGACATAAAATGTATTATAAATGTTGAATAAAGTAGTAAGGTGACATCTTAAGTCAGTGAAAAGAAAAAAGATTACTCAGTAAAAGGTGTTTTAAAAATCAAGATTATAATTTAGAGAAAAAAAATTAGATTCTCCCAATTCACTCCATAAGACAAATTCCTGTATGAAAGAGATACTTTCCTCACACCAAAAGTAAAATGGATGCAAATGTTAGAAGCAAATACAGATGAATATTGACATCATCTTTGGTGCGAGGAAAATATTTCTTCACAGGTCAAAATGCATAAAGCATTTATTCATTTATTTTTCTGGTACTTGTTTGGCACTTAGTAGACTTATAAAGAAAAAAATGGGTAGATTTTATTACATTAAAAATTATGTTTACAAAAACTACCGTAAATTTATTAATTAGGAATATCCATGGCTAGTAATAGAAAACCTGACTTAAATCTGTCTTAAATAGGTATTAATTTATTTGTCTCATGCAATAAGCAATCTGGAGATTGGTAGCCTATCTGATAGTGTGACTCAGGAAATCTGTGCTGTCTCCATCCTCCTATTTCCTATCCTTAGAGTATAGAGCTTTGTCCTCATGGAATTCACTTCATGGTTGCGTAATGATTGTTGATGTACCCCTAGGCCCATATTCATTTTCCAGATAGAAGGCAAAGAGGCAAAGTCACCAAGAGGCATGCCAGCAGATTCTATCCCTTAGTAAAAGAATATTTTTTTCCAGAGCCTCACCCAGCAACTTCCATTAATATCTTGTTGGCCATAATCGGTCACATAGCCACTCCTAGCTGCAAGGGAGTCTGGGAAAGTGTGCTTTCCAACTTCTAATACAGAGGAGAATTAGGGAGATAGAGATTATAAATGACTTTTGAATGTCCAATCCACAATAAAGAAAATTCAAAGACAAATAAATTGGAGAAAATATTTGCACTGTATAAAACAAGGTCAATATTATTAGTAAATAAAAAGCTTCTAGAAGTCATTGAAAACAAACTCAGTAAAAAATGATATAAATAGGACAGTAACAAAACAAGGTATAAAATGGCCAGTTGACACATTAAATGTTTAGCCTTTCCAGTAATCCACTAAGTACAAACTAAAACACAATACCACTTTTTATGCATCAAACTTGCAAAGATTATAGGAAAAGATATCAGTACAAGGATTTTTATCCCCCTATGTAGTGACAGTTAAATAACTGTAAATTCCAAAATGGGAGCACTGGTCAAATAAATTGCAGTTCATCTATAGATCAGATTATCACATAGTCAGTAAAAATACATTTTCCATAATTACATGGGAAATGTTTATAATATATTGTTAATATTATTAATATTTTCATTTTGTTAAATGTTCTGAAAAATCATTTTACAAAATAATATAGGCCATATGATCCCATTGAAAATTAATAGAAGAAAAGATAAAGAATATTTTATGGTTATCTTTGGATGATAGAATCAAGGATGGATCTTTATTTCCCTCTTCTATTTATTTGCATTTTCTACATATTCCACAATAAACTTGAACTACTTTTGTAATAAGAAAGACAAGCAATAAAGTTATAATAATAAAAAATAAAGATTGAAACTGGAATAGAAACGAGGAACCAGGAAAGCATTAGGAATTAAGGCTGATTGAAGAGCTGGCTCGTCTCTTTTTCTCATAACCAGGAACTCTTCTTACTCTTATGGTTTCTCTGCTTTCCTTATGTTCTTCTGCCTAAGAAGTGGCTTATTTTTTCTTTGCACTCTCAGTATCTTTTCTTATCTCACAACTTTTTTCTCTATGGCTGCTCAATCTCTTCTCTACCTTATTGTTGCAACTTCGTCCTGATTTTGGCTTGCCATGACTCAAACCCCCTCTTGGCCACATAGTTTCATTCACCACAGTGAGCCACAGAATTGTTTCCATATTTCCTCAATTTGAATTCCCAAGAGTGAGAATCTAGTTAGGCTAGCCAGTCTTTCACCACCAAGCCATGTTAGAGACAGCTGACAACTTGTGGATCTGTCATCCTCAGGTCAGCTTCCCTCACTGGTTTAATCGAGACACCGGGTGGGCAGGGTGATCATGTGGTACAAAGCAGGATGACATGGCACTCTCCTTCAGCAGGGACTCAGATGGGATGCCTGTGGCATTCACTGCTGTCACTATGATTGACATATGTAGTACACTTCACCTCACGCCTGCTCTCACACTCGCCCTCTTTCCCACATCATTGCTCCAGAAAAGACGTTCTTGCCTATCAACATTTAATTATCACATATAAAACCAAAAAATCCTCATGCTGTATCTGTATTTGGAGCCTGCGACATTTCAAAATATGCTTGCCAGAATTAAAACAATGATCAGATACTACTGTCATGCAAGAGATTGGCAAAACAAACAAACCAAAATTGATAACATCTAGCGCTAGTGAGATGTACAAACTGTCATTCTTAGTGGTGTAAGTGTGAGCTGCTAAAACCTTGTGGAAAAATAATCTGAAAATATCTGTGGAAATTACAAAAGCATATATTTTTATTCTAATCACCCCACTTCTAGAATGTATTCTGTAGAAATAAATATATCAGTATGTAAGAATATGTACAAGGATATTTATATAGTATCATTTGTAACAAGGAAAATCTGGAGGGGCCGGCCCCATGGCGCAGCAGTTAAGTTCACATATTCCGCTTCGGTGGCCCGGGGTTCGCCGGTTCAGATCCCGGGTGCGGACATGGCACTGCTCAGGAAGCCATGCTGTGGCAGGTGTCCCACATATAAAGTAGAGGAAGATGGGCATGGATGCTCTTTCTTGTGGGACTCTTTTGTTTTGCTGGAGCACATCCTCGAGTGATTTGCTAATACAGAGTATGGGAGACAAACTTTCAGGGTGAAAAATGTCCCACTTCATGGACAATTTAAGTGGATATTAAATCCAATTACCCTCAGAATTTTGAAAGTATTATCTTCACCATTTTCATCATTCAGTGTTGCTCTTGGGAAATTGATGCCATTTTTAGTCTCATTTCTTTGCAGGTGACTTGATTTTTTTTCTCTCCGGAAGCTTCTAAAGTCATCTCTTAATCCCTAAAGATCTGAAAGTTCACAATATTTATAGTTCCTTTTTCATTCATCGTGTTACTCACAGTGAACTTGTTTATCAAAAACTTGGGTTCTTTGGTGCAGGGCATTCCTGCTATTATTTGTTCTTTCTACTCTCGCTGAGACTCCTATTAATTAAGTATTGAAGCTATCAGATGGATTTGTATTTCTTCTCATCTTTTCTCTGATGTTTTGTATTTCTTTCTTTTTAGATTACTTTTGGTGATTTCGTTGATTTTATTTTTCAAACTCATTCTGAATTTTCTATTTCATCAATCCTATATTCCATTTCCCTGTGTTTTTTCTTATACCCACTTCACGTCTTTTTAAATAGCATCCCATCTTTGTTTTATGGATCTCCTCAGATATTTTGAACAGATTAATTAAGGTTTTGCTTTTTTTTGTTTTTCTTTATTCGTCTCAGAATTTACCTCTTTTCTCCACAGACACTTTTTGGTTATCTTGAACTTTCTCTTTCATATTTCTGTCTTTCTTCAAGTAGCCTGTAATCCTTGCTTGTCCATTTATTTGCAGAGTGAGACAGTGAAATTACTGACCGGGATCTCTGGTCCTTTGGGTGGGGCATGTTGCCTGCCAGCCTTCCTTTTAAGGTAGGCAGTTTCGAGAGCTGCCTTAATGCTGAGGGTCCCCTAAATGCCAAAGTGTCCCTCACTAGCTGTCCTCATTCTTCTTGGTTCACTCAGTTTCTTTAGCCACAAATTCTTGATTTTTTTTTAACCTTGGATAAAAACACCTGGTTTGGTAAGGGGAAAATGGAGATTGATGAGTCACTATAGAGAATTTCAATGAATTCCTTCTTTTTCTGCCCCCTTTCTTATTCCCACCCCATCCCAGCCCTCAGAGCAGCTCCTCCTGGGCCTCCGGCTCCTCCACGTGTGTTCTGAGTCTCAGCTCCCTCGGCCCCGCCTCACCATCACTGATCCACAATGTGCTTTCATCCTCTAGAAGGAGTGGCTGGAGACTGCTCTTCTGCTTAAGAAATCCTCTGCTTTCTTTGCTGGTAACTTCTAACATTTTATCATTTGTGATTATTTTGTGTGGCTCTTATAGCCTATTTTAGAATTTATAAAACAAATAGAGAGGAGGAGACAAAGAAAACAAATCCTTTCCTGTCCCAGGCTCGGTTTCCCGCACTAGCTGTGCCTGCCTTTCTTCAACCCGAGTGAGTTCAGTGTAGCAAGCACACCTAACTTTACCAGCAAAGCAAATCAGGCACCTGGCATACAACCTCTTATTTAGGAAAGGGGGGAGGTGCCGCGTTCCCATTGTAAATTGTCTGATACGGCGCATGGCATCCATCTGCTTTGTCGTCTTTACCTCATTGCTAATCCCGTAAGGCTGAGTTAAGGCCAAGTCCCCCACAAGCCACCGTCTAGTGGGCTCAAGATCCCTAGCTTCTGTAAAAGAAAGCCCAATGTTCGCTCTGTCACTGTCTTGGAGCGTGGGGCTGCGGGGCTTCCTGCCTCTCTTCTCCTTGTCACTGTGCATTGTCCACTTCCACCTAGCCCATGTGTCTTCTGAGATCCTCTTCTGTGTTCCGCTAGTGCACCTCACTGTCACCCAATTCAGGAGCAATTTCAGCTTTAGTCACGCTCTTTCAGTTTCAAGAAAAAGCGACCCACGCAGACCACCTGAGGCAAAGGGAGGAGGGTGCCTTGCTGGACACTTGTGAATTGGGACTAAGTCTCTGGCCAAAGTACCTCCTGAGCCGCCATTTCTCTGTTGCAGGTCACGTGCTCTCTCTTTGATGGTGTCTGTGCTTTTTTTGCATGGCTGCTTTAGAGCTGGGTTATCTGGATTCAAATCCCAGCCCTGCCACTTGCCAGCTGTGTGACTTTGGACAAAGGACTTAACTTCTCTGTGCCTTAGTTTCCTGATCTGCGAAATGGGGATAACAATAGTGCTTCATAGGCTTATTGTGAGGATTAATTGAATCAATACATGTAATAAACTGAGAGCATTTGTTGGCACATTTTAAGTGCTCAGTAACAATCCCTAACGTGATAACATGTACATGGTGCTCCCCACATGCCAGGCACTGATAGAGAGGTGGAGCAGCTAGCCCAAGGCAACACTGTAGGAAAGGATGAACTGGGATTCAAGCCCAGGCAGTCTGGTGCCATAGTTCACACTCTGACCACTTCCTTATTCTGTTCTTTTGGTTTCTCTTCTTCATAGTTCCTGCTCCCATATAACTGTAATTTGCTCTCATTCCTCATGGCCCTGATTCTACCTCATGGCTTCTCTCTTTATGCACATTTCCTGCCTCTGGCTTCACTACCAACTGTCTGATTTTTCTCTAATCTGAGAGAGAGAGATTGAGACAATTGACCAACTCCTCTTTGGTGTCTGGCCATGCCGTAGGCTGTTGGCCGGCCCCCGTATCTGTTGTCCTGAGATCATTGCCCTCACTCCTCCACTCAGCTGGGGTTTGGAAAGGATCAGAAAGTTACTACTTCAACAGTGACTGTGACTGGAGCAAATTCTCTTAGAAGGGAAGCTGAGGGTAAGATGGCACCATGATTCACCTGCTGAGGACACGGCAGGAAAGGCTTTCGAGCTTGCAGTCCTTTCTTCTGAAAATGGATCTCCTGGTTTTGGACCTAGTTTTGAATAGGTGAGTAACAAGATGGAACGATGGCCTTGGGAAATGGATTTTGTATATGGAAGGATGCTGGTAATCTGTCCTCAGAATTTCAGGTTGTGGTTGTGATGGAAGCTACATTTTAGCGAGCCACTCATATCACAGGCAGCATCATTTGCAGAAGTAACACCATTTCTTAATGGGTTGGAGATGCAATGATTGTCCAAACTCTCTTACTACGAACCAGGTTGTATTCTTAGAACGTCATGTCTAGCATTGAGTAACCATCATGTAAGGTTCTTTTAACCTTTCACTCAGTCACTCATTCAACCTCTGTGGGGCACCCCTCCCGTTCTAAGGGGTGTAAGACAGCCCCTGTGACTGGTGTCGATGATTCACTGAAAAAGGAATCAGAAAATAAACACCTGTCCATTTTTATTCAGCCAGATCCAAGAGAGGGAAAGGAAGAGAGAGAGAAAGAGAATGAGAGCTTAATATTAATGTCTGGTAGTTATTATTGGTCATCATTATGATTAGCAATTAGTTAGCAAATAGTGTGGTTTTGATGCTATAACTCAGGAACGATGTGGCCTTAGATCAGTCCCTTTTATTTAAAAGGGAATAATAATTCCTGGGAGATTTTATAAGAATTAGAGATAATAGATGCCTGGCTTGGTGCCTGGGTGCTATTACTTTTAGGCAACATTTTCCCTGGAGTGGAAAGTGGCAATTCATCCCGTTCCTTTTGCTCTCACTTTATATTCATTAGGCAACTTTCTGACACGTAATTTGCTCGTCTGAGGCAATCATTCCAGGAGAGAGTGTTCTGAATGACCACTGTGAATTATCCTCTAAGATATATTTCCCATTGTAAATTGATAAATCAATGAACATATTAGCATTCTGGTTGGCAAATTAGGCTCCTGCTAATTTGGTTGCTGGAATAACTTCCCCAAGTGTGACCTATTCTAAGTGAACAGGTTTAATCACATTTCAGGATCCCCCAAGTTTAAGGACTTGAGTCATAACTAACACCTGTTGGGTACTGCCCACCCATGAGGGCCGCCCTGAGTAGGCAGCCAGCCTCATCTGGAGCTCCCACCTGGAAAGGGACCATTGACTGGGGGATGCTGTGTGGGTTGGTTGAAACAGGGATGCCCTGGGAACACATGCCCAGGTTAGGCCCCTCACCACTGACCAGGTAAAAGGTGAAACTGGCCTGAATTAAGATGGTAGCAATGGGCATGCAAAGAAGGAAAAGGACATGTGGAGAAACTGAGAAAGAGATGGTAGAGTTTAGAATCGTAACTTCATAAAATTTCACAATTAGAGATTTTCCGGGTCAACCCGCTTGCTTTTCACCTGTGAATCGTGAGCCGCAGGTGATGTGCTCTGGTTCTGTGTCAGGTACCAGGGTTCAGGTCCCTGGTGGACATGCTGCATTGCGGGGCTTCTGACTGATTCTATTCTGGCCTCGAGTGTTTTGCTAAAACACGTTGCACAATAGCCACGTCAAGTACACCCAGGCATGGCTTGAGCTATGGATACAGACGCTGGGTGTATTAATCTAGTTTAATAGACCCCAATGTTTGAAACAATACCTTACATTTTTTTTTTCAGAGACTGCACAGAAGTGTAGCATTGTACAGCAAATGAAAGTGTTGCTACAATGCCTGTAAATCAGAGCTTTAAACTATGTTTCAATTATCCTTCTATTATCCAGCTGGTATTTAAACATGTTTATTATTCAAATCAGCAGCGAATGTGCTGCTGTTGTGTAAACAACTGTCACTTGCTGAAACAATGATTAGGAGGCACCATCCCATTCAGGTGTACTTAGGAGTACTTATACCCCAGCCACTTGTATTTAAATATCGTGCAAACACAATGCTTGAGTGACTACTTTCACTCCTATTCCCAATGCCTCATGCCAATTCTATTACATTAAGAGGGAAATCTATTAAATTTTTCATTTATACACATCCGTACACTGTTTTTACCCATTGTATCATTAAGGCTTAGATTAATATAATAGATATGCTGAGAGAGACAGTGTGCATTGAAAAAAACCCGTTCAAAATAAAAGCCAATTTCTCTGCATTATTCGGGGGTGCTGGAAAGCTTTTGTGAAAACAATGCAAAGAAAATTATTTTCTGAATAAAAAGCATGACATGGAGAAAAGAAAAATTTGGCCCCCAGAAAGAGCAGTCTTGAACTTTTATTAGCTCCATTACCAATTCAGCCTATGAAAAATTGAGAGACAGAAAATAGGACATTTGTCGAATGAATCTGCGTCTCTTTTGAAGGTTCGCTTCTACCACTGGGAAAGGGGGTGTGTGTGTGTGTGTGTGTGTGTGTGTGTGTTTGTGTATGTCGGGGCAGGGGCTGTGGGTGGTGGTTGCTGGGCAGAGCTTGGAATTGCTACTAGGTAATTCCCAGTGAGTTTATTCTTTTTTTCTTAAGCCTCAGTTTCCACACAGAAACCAGGAAGACAAGTTTGTGAGTACCGGGGCATTATAAATGGTGAGGAATCACAGTCTGATCAAACGATTGATGCTACTAGGCGTTTTGTATTATCTGAGACATATTTTGGGGGCTCAATAAATTCCTGTTGATTGCTTTCAGTTGCTAACCTGCAAATACTATCTACTGTGTTTAGGGAACCACTGACAAAAGGAGGTGGTTGTTAGAGAGAAGGGGGTACTGATAGACGTGCATTTGGTTTTGGAAATGCACACCCAGAAAACTCATGGTTGTGGTTTGTGTACTTAGCAAAATCTCCCAAGTGGGTTGTAAAGAGCTCTGACTTCATCCTTAGAGGTAATGGGAATAATGTCCAAATACCGCCATCTTAATTGATTTCAAAATACAATAAATGCCTAGTTCCTTAGAACCTGTAATATACGTGGTAACAATATAATTTATCATACAACTTGGGACGTTTTGAGAATGAGAGACATAATTATGTCAGGATGTCAAGTGTAAACCAGCACTGTCCTGGGCAAAACTGGACATATGATCACCCTAAAATCACATGGCTAAAGACCAACTCTGGCCAAGACTTAAAGCAAGGAAGGAGAAGGAAAAAGTAGCGTCTCAAGGGTCTGACTATATCCTTCTTTTGAGATTGGTTATTGTTTCATCTTTAAAGAAAAATAGATGATCTTTTTTTGGCTAACTAGAACTCACAAAAGCAAGTAAACTCAACTTTCAGAAAATACAATAAGCAAAAGTCCGTTTTTACATATTAGATAAATTAGCAAACAGTTTACTTGTTTTTGTTTTTGTTTTTGTTTTTTTGCTGAGGAAGATTTGCCCTTAGCTAACACCTGTGCCAATCTTCCTCTATTTTGTATGTGGGTTGCCGCCGCAGCATGGCTGCTGACGACTGGTGTAAATCCACACCTGGGAACCTGGGCTGCTGAAGCAGATTGCCACACTTAACCACTAGTCCATGGGGCTGGCCCCATGAACAGTTTACTTTTCAAAGTAGTTATTGCATAATGAAAAGGCTTACCAGATTCCAAGCCAGCAACCTGTTTTTGTATGTGATTTAACTTATTCAAATCTTGCCTAGAGAATATCTTTTACACAAATGTGAAGTCTTTATGCACAATTTTAATTTCTTCACAGAGACTTGAGCTCAGTCAACAGAGTCAAATGATGAGACTTGGGATCCACATATGTGATATCAAACCAATAAACACCAATTCTTAGGTATTAGAGGGTAGGCAGCACCTGGGTTAATGAATTTTATAATTTTCTCCCCAGCAAAGACAGCACCCAGAGATTGCAAACTTTAATGCTAGCAATACAAAAATCATTTTCAACTCTTAGATAACCAATTTTTATACTGATGTCCCATGATTTCTATGGCCATCTTTAGCCCTTTAATTATGTTCATAGATGTATTTCTTTTATTGAATCCTGTGTTCTGAATTATTTTCATTGGTGGAAGAAGAATGTCAGTTAGTTGTTTCATACATTTCTCGAACAGCAGAGTATCTGATCTCTTTCCCATCTAGGCAGACTGATTCTCACAACCCTGCCTCTACTGTCTGGGAGGCAACAACTTCCTGGGTTCCTGCTTGCAATAGCGTGCTGACTCATTTACTGGAGGGCTAATTGCTGAGGTGACATCGAAGAGCATTATTATGCCTCTTGGTGTAATACTCAGCACCAACGTAGTCCCCCTCAATTATGTGCTCTGTCGTCTCCTAAGCCCCATACATTACCCGCACCTGTTTGTAAACCAGATTCCTCCATTACGTACTTGTGGGAATTCCTGGTGCCAATCACCGGATCCTGCACACCTACAGCAAACCCTTCAGTGTCTCCAGCTGCCCGACCTCTTTTATCCAGAAGTTAGACACACTTTTCTCTTTGTCATTTAAGCTCATTCTCTGGAGGTAAGGACAGTGTAGTTTGTTTTTGTTGTTGATGGAACATTGATAGGATTTCTGCTCAGGTCTATTCTACACACCTCAACTAATTGTTGTGAAACTCGAGGCGAGGGTTACTGGCCAAGTCATAGACGTTAACAAGGGTGATTTTGAAATAGCCTAGGCAACACAAATTGTGGCTGCCAATAACTCTGTATGTCCCTCGTTTTTTTTTTTCTTTTTGAGAAAGATTAGCCCTGAGCTAACTACTGCCAATCCTCCTCTTTTTGCTGAGGAAGACTGGCTCTGAGCTGACATCCATGCCCATCTTCCTCTACTTTATACGTGGAACGCCTACCATAGCATGGCTTTTGCCAAGCGGTGCCATGTCTGCACCCGGGATCTGAACCGGCGAACCCCGGGGGCCGCCGAGAAGCGGAATGTGCAAACTTAACTGCTGTGCCACTGGGCCGGCCCCTGTATCTCCCTCTTTAATGGAGTATGGTGACTCCATGCATCTTGTATGACCTTGTTCATCCTTCAGTGTTTCCAGTTTACGTCCTGTTTTCTCTGGGAAACCATTCTCCACTATTCTGACCTCACTCAGTTCCTCGTTGAATTCATGGGAGCCAGTTTCTAATGTCCAATTCTTGTACTTGATCATATGCTACCACCATTTGACGCTGTTTCCCAGACTTTCCTTATCCACTAAACATATTATAGGCTTCTTTGAGGGGGTAGGTGGGGGTCCCTTCACTTCTCTGATTGCTTTAGTGCCTAGCACAGGGCTTGAGGTCATAGGGAATAAATAAACATGAATTTAGACAATATTGATTGAGTACTTACTGTATGCAAAGCTTGGTGCTCAGTACTGGGGGAAAATACAGTGAAAAACCATATTCCCTGCCATCAGAGGGGTTTCCAAGATAGGATAAATCCAAAGGAGAGGTGGTAAAAGAAGCTGGATTTTACACTCATATAGCTAGACTTCAAGGGAGTAATATGCTCATGGAAAATGGAGCTATGACATGACATAATTCAAGAAAAATATTCAATTATAAGATTAGGATATCTGTTAGGAGTCTTTTTTTTAGGAATAGGAATGGCTCACTAGCCTGGCACGAGGGCTAAATGCTGGGGGAGCCTTTCTCGGACGGGCTATGAGCATCTGTGTTGAAGTTGCGTGGCTTTGGGAACAGGCTCTTTGAGGGCAGGATGGGGCTGGGAGGTCACACCTGCATGGCGCTGCTCTAGCACACCTGGGCTGGCTGTTCAGGAGCATCAGGGAGCAGCAGTCTGGCTAGGAATTGGCATTTCATAGGGGACGTTGGCCGTAGAGGCAGGGAGAGGTGTCTTGACTAGGGGAGTACCATGGGGGAACAAGCCAACTTGTAGGCACTGCTTTGGGGTTCTCCAGAAGCAACTAGAGAGACTTTTGACATAGGAAAGGCATTCCTTCACTCCTCTGCTCTGAATCCCCCAGCAGTTCTCCATTCCTCTTGGAAGAAAGGCTGAAGTCCTTACAACGGCTTATAAGGCCCATATAATCCAGACCCCTGTGACCCCTATGACTTCATCTATTCTGTCTTCTCCAGCTACATGGACCCCCTTACTCTTCCTCCACTAAGCTAGACCCCAGCCTGCCTCCAGGCCTTTGCACCAGCTGTTGCCCAGGCCAGGATTTCCTCCTGGCTCACCACTCTCCCCTCCTTCAAGTCTTGGTTTAAATGCCACCTTCTCAAGGAGGTGTCCCTTCACTACCACCCTCCCCCCAGCACTCCTCATTCTCTTTCCCTTGCTCTGTCTTTTTCCATGCACTTCTCACCCTCTAATATATCATTTACTCATTTGTTGTTATTTTCAATCTTTCCACTTACAGAATGTAAGCTCCGGAACGGCACAGAGTTTTGCCCATTTGTTCTCGGCTGTTCTCCCTTCTACAGCACCACCGGCTGTGTGCTCAGTAAGTCTTCATTGGATGAGCGAATGAGTAGGTGGGTCCTGATGGTGGTAGTGACGGTCAGCTTTTAAGGTGACCCTGATTTGATTTGCACTCTTTGCTGGTTATGCTGGGGGACATTCATATTACGATTGTCATGAGGTTCTATCTTCATTTCTGACTGATTTTTAAACAGTATGTCTTAAAGTTCCGTTAAAAAATGTCTCTATTCCTTAGTGTCTCTGGAAATAACTCAGAGTCTGTAAACCAACATTTAAATGCCCAAAGGAAGAACCTGGCAGGGAACTTCCGAGCGAATATTTTCATGAAGGGAGAAATTCTTTGGTAACTTGAGCAATTGCTGCCTCCGTATTTGGAGGCAAATAAATCAACCTTTAGGGAAAAGAGTTCTTGCCCCAATTTAGGGGCTTTTATAAACTGAGACGACAGCTCAATCTCAGGGGCTGTAACTAGAATCACAGGCTCCCCCAGTCTGCTACTTAAGAAGCTGTTAATGGCCAGCGTATTAGCCCATTAGCAACTGCTTTAGCCCATTAGGAGACGTTTAAGTGGTGCAAACCACTGGCAGTTCCAGCAGGGTGAGGCTTGGTTGACTTCGCCGTGGTGATTCCTTGCTTTGGCAAATTATCTGAGTGGGTCAGGGCAGCTTTCCTCGTGTGACGTTTACTTGTAATGAGGCACGCCTGTACTCCGTGTCCCATCTGGGGTGGAATTCTTAGGGCAATCATTTGGAAAGGGGTAGTTTTGTTCTTGTAAACTACAGACTCTCAGCTGCTGATGACCCGACCACTAGCCACCTACCTCTAATTGCCACCCCTCTCCCCTGCGGCTGCTCCCAACCACAGAGGAATTAGTTAAAAACTCTGGTGATTAGAGGAGATGTTGCCAAACCTGGAGGGGTGGCCTGTGTGTGGACTGCAAGAAGTTAGCCTGGCTTGATTCTTGATCTGTTTTATGCCTATAGTAGGGAGACTAGTGGCCCCTGCTAAAGCTGGACCCTGCCTGAATCCCTGCAACCCATGAATATGTTACCTTACATGACAAAAGGGAATTTGTGGATGTGATTAAAGACCTTGAGATGGGGAGAGTAACCTGCATTATCCAGGTGGACCAACGTGCTCACAAGAGTCCTTAAATGTGGAAGAAGGAGGGAAAAGAGGAGGTTAGAGTGATGCAATGTAATAGGACTTCCCTGTTGTTGCTTGAAGATGGAGGGAGGGCAGGGAGCAGAGGCATGCGGCAGCCTCCAGAAGCGGGAAAGGGCAAGGACGTGAATTCTCCACGTAGAATTCTTCCGCAGAGTCTCTGGAAGGGAACACAGCCCTGCTGACACCTTGATCTTTGTCCAGTGAGCAACATTTCAGCTTCTGACCTCAGACTGTAAGGTAATGAATTTGTGTTGTTTTAAGCCATCACATTTATTAATTTGTGACAGTAGCGATAGGAAACTAATACAGTACTCAGGGTGGTGGGTGGACTTTGTGGCAGGGTAATTGAAAACGGAGAACGTAATCCCTGTTCTTAAGGTATTGGGGTGGCAGAAAATGGGCACAAAACGCAGGTTTTCTGCAACAGTATTTGGAGAGTACAAACTTTATTCTTCACCCCATCCTTAATATGGTGCTTTAGCAGGAGATAAAAAAACAGAACAAAAAAACAAAACAAAGACCCCCAAACTTTCCACCCCAGACTCTGTGGCACACACAGCATTTTAACAGAGGAGCATAAACACATCTACACCTGACATAACTTGAAACATGAAGCCACTTGGTCAAAAGCAACCATCGCAAGAACGGAATAATATTGCACAGAGTGGGTGGTGAAGTGGCTGGATGACACAAAGTAATGCAGGTGAGTAGCTTTCTCAGTGTAACATGCACTGGTCCAGCCATCCTCATAGCCGTTGTCAAAATAGATTCCACGGTGGCCCTTGTTCCCGATGCCTTGCACCGAAATGCTCACAGATATTAATAGTGCCGTGTCTTCCATGATGCTTATTGCTTGTTGATCGTTTCCACCTATTTTATTAGTTTTCAGCTATTTGATTGGTTCTGAGCTGTTTCAGTGGTCTTCTCAACTCCAGTCATTCTTTTGTTTCTTCACTGTTCTCAGAATGCCTTTGGTATTTGGAATTTATTTTGATCTTAGAGCCATTTTGAATCTTAAGGCATCTTATTAGGATTTTTTATACCTTCTCAACATTCTTACACCTGATTCCCCAGTTTAAAATCAAACTTTTAACCTTTGATTGATAAATACTGAGGGAGGTATATATTCTTGTAATTAGTCTTTGGCATTGCATCAAGTTCAAAATTGGTGATAAGTACGTGATGTTACACATACAAAAATCCTAAGCTTAATTTTATCAAACTTTCAGAAAAGCATGTTCTTCTTATTGTAGTGTGTTGAATGGTGGCCCCGCCAAAGATATGTCCACATCTTAACCCCCAGAACCTGTGAATATGACGTTATTTGGAAAAAGAGTCTTTGCAGATATCATTAAGGTTCTCAGGGTGAGATCATCCTGGATTGCCCAGTGTGCTCTCAATTCAATAATGAGTACCTTCATAAGAGGTAGAAGAGGAAAAGACACAGATGCAGAGCAGAAGACCATGTGGAGACGGAGGCAGAGACTGGAGCTATGTGGCTCCAAGCCAAGGAATGCCTGAAGCCACCAGAAGCTGGAAGAGGCAAGGAGGGGCTCTCCCCCAGAGCTTTGGGAGAGGGTTGCTGCTCTGCTGACAGCCTGTTTTCAGACTCCTGGCCTCCAGTTTGGGAGAGAATTAATTTCTGTTGTTTTAAGTCAACAAGTGTGTGTTAACTTGTTATGGCAGCCACTGGAAACTCATACAGTCATAAAACCTTCAGTGCCTACTTATTACCTGTTAATGTCAACATTCATACGACATCAGGCATGGCTTTCATGAGATCGTTGACTCATTGGACCACCCTGATTCGCTGGAATGATTCTACGAAAAATCTCACCCAGCTGAACTTTTCAAGAATACCCTGAGAGTTTTGCATATATAGGGCAGCTGTTATCAGTCCAGCTTACAGAGTATTTTCATATACGTGTACCCATGTGAGGCATGGAGTGGGGGTGAAGTCATTTTAGAGAAGGATGATTGTAGGTAAGTTCTGGGTAAGACCTACATTGCTGTATCCTAGAGGGAGAAGGGGGTAATATGAGTCTCAGCTGATCCCTTCATTCTGTAAGAAAATTTAATTACTGGCCCCAGGAAGCATTTTCTTTGAGTTTTATGTAACAACTGCACTCTCAGCAGATAGAGGGAGGCAGACCTTGGGGCAAGCAAATGGGAAAAATAACCTATAAAGTGTGTTCGCAAAATATGATGTTATTCCACCCTGGAACTTAATAGAAATCCTTTGACTGTTGTTCTGCAGTCAACAAGACTCATCTAATTGGTGACCATGGTAACAAAATCAGGTCATGGGGAGGTTCATGCTGAGATCAAGCATATGTAGATCTCCTAGTTCAAATATACATAAAGATAAGAACCTGTTGGTAAGAGTCTGAAATGTTAGGTTGAAGATGGGCTCTCCTACGCCGGGCTTATAATATCGAGAAAATGATCATTTGTTTGCAATAGCCATACGTTTTGCAGAAAAGGAAGAGATTTTTCACATTCACTGGGGGGGAAAGAGATAATTCAGAAATGTGAGACCAGACTGAGTGCATAGATGTTGCTTCATAGATCTGTGTAATTTACTCCCTGGGGTTTGTAGTGTGTCTGACTTATATTTTAGACATAATTAAGTAATCAGCAGTGTATATTGTAAAATGAATGTTTAGGCTGCTTGAGGTTAAATTTTCACAGCCATAGCAGCTGCGTGGTACCAGCGACCACCCCTCCCCGCAGCCAAATCCTCTCCCCTGCATACAGTCAGTTATTTAAAATCTGTGAATGGGACTCAAATTATTTCCAGTCACCATTTTTCAGCAGATCTGAAGAGCAACCACATGGTAACCACTGGATACCAGGGTGACTGCGCCTCATGCTCGTGAGCATCCTCTGTTCTAGCTCCGTAGCTGGAGCGCCAATAACAATGTCAATTATAGAATGAATAATACTTTTATTTATGTAGGATCTCATTTGATCCTCAAAAAGCCCCGGGAGCTAGGAAGTTTTCCCCATGATACAAATGAGAAAACTGAGATGATGAGAGAAGTTACAGTTCTGAGAAATCATGGGACTTCCGCTTTTTAAATGCAAAATTAGGGATTAAATTCCTTATCGTGAGCCGGTGTATGTAAAAGGTCCAATCCAAGAACGTGCACCTCAGGACGGGAGTTGTTATTGATACGGTTCTTACTGTTCTGTGTCCAAACCCTGTGCTGTTCTGCCAGTCCTGCTGGCGCATGCACCCTTCCGCCTGGTGGCATTCCCTTCCTTCTCGCTCCTAATGGCTCTTGCTCAGCAACTCTTGGAGGGGCACTTGGGGAGGAGACGGAAATAGGAGGGCTCCTTTTCTTTCTTCCTTTCTTCTTCCTCTCTTCTTCCCTTCCCCCTTCCTTTCTTTTGTTGCTTCCTTCTTTTCTATCAAACTTGACCCATACTCATTTTCCTTCGCCACTAAATCCAAGAGAATGTAAAGTGAGAGGTGGTGAGGGGTGATTTAGAATCCTTGTCTGCTTGCTCCAAGGAAGCACAAACCCAGCCTTAATTGAGGCCCTGGGTTCATTGGGGGATTTTCAAGGAGTTGGCTGGGTGCTCTTTCTCTTTTAAAAGCCAAAACAAAATATAACGCTTTTTTACTGTCAAACAAAACAAATAGTTACTGGTTATAAGAAAACATTCAAACAATGAAGACACATAACAAGAAAAAAAAAAGTCCTTCTCTATTCCTACTCCTTAGAGGTAACCACTGTTAACAATTTGATGTATATAACCTTGATTCATTTCTATTCTTAGGGAATTGTATATAATATACCCAATACATAATATTCGTATGCATTTAAAATGTAAATTTTCTTCCTTCTATACATTCAGTTCTGCAATTTACTTTTTTTGCTTAATAACATATCTTTCCATATGAGTACATGTAAATCTACCTTATGATCCTTTAATAGCTGAACAGTATTCCACTGCAATAGATGTAACAAGATTAATTATATAAGCATGTCAGTAAACATATATAAGGATAATCTTTGTAGACTTGTGCAAGTGTTTGTAAGATCAATTCTTAGAGCTGGAATTGCTAGGTCAAAAAACGCACGCATTAAGAACTGTGTGGAGGCACTCTTGGCCGGGCTCCTGCATCCCAGTCCCATCCTGCACCATGCTCCCCCTCGCTCTCAGTGACTCCTTTCCTCTGGCCTCTCTTAGACCATGAATTTGTCAGGTTCCCTTCCATTTTGGAGACTGTACATTCCATGCTTCTCATTTGGAACACTCTGCCTTTCTCTGCCTTGTTAGCTCCTTTACCATGGCAGCCTGATTGCTGCTTCCTCCGAGAAGGCCGCCCTGAGCTCCCTAACTAGGTTAAACACCTACTCCACACTCTCAAGGCACTGTGTACTTCCCTTTCATTGCACTTCCCACAGTTGTAACTTATATGTATTTCTGCCATGCATTGGTTAATGCTGTCTCTTCCAGTGGACTGTAAGCTGCAGAAAGGCAAAAACTGCCTGATTTCGCTCACCAATGTGGTCTTATTGCCTGGTTCCCAGTGCCTGGCCCACAAGCAAAGATTTTTCTGTGTGTAACTTGAAGGAGTGAATGCATCAATGAATGCTTTGCTTTAGTTGCATTCCTAACACTAGTGTCTTTTCCAGGGGACTTCTAAAGGGCTAATGGATAATCGGTACCCAAAGTCTTTTCCTTCATTGCTTCCGTGGACCAGAGCCACTGGGGTCTGTTGTTCATGCTTCTCAGTCATTAGGCTCTTGAGAGGACCCAGGTCAGAAGCACACCTGACCTGCGGGAGCAGACACAGATGAACCAAAGAGTCAGGGCTGGAGGGGTCTGGGATGTCAGAAGCCAGCCTCCTCATGCTACAAATGAGGCTAATGAAGCATGGGAAGAGGAAAAGGCCACAGTGAGTGGTGGAAGCAGAATGAAGACCCAAGTTTCTAAATTTGGGGCCAATGCTCTTTCTATTCTTTTCCCCAGATGTCAAGAGCACATCAATCTCAGGATAGTCCATGATTTGCAGAGTGGGAATGTTCTGAGAATCGCGCTCAGCTTCTATGGAGTGCCCTCCACCTTCTCCAACAGAGTGCACTTCCTTAGTACCGTGCCACCTACTCTTTAAGTCGATAAGACCTACCCACTGGTAGTGTGCCTGAGAACTGGGCTCTAGTCCCATGTGGCCACAAGTCCCATGAGGCAGTGGAAAGACAGTTGGTCTGGAAAGAAGGCTCTGTCACTTACTGGCTCTGGGTCCCTG
The DNA here is from genome assembly GCF_021613505.1 of Equus quagga. Lineage (NCBI taxonomy): Eukaryota > Metazoa > Chordata > Mammalia > Perissodactyla > Equidae > Equus > Equus quagga. Next base: position 22,556,976 of record NC_060279.1, on the reverse strand, counting down.
GACAAGTCTTAGTCTTCCTGTTCTGTGAAGCAGGATGAGCATCTCCACTCCACGCACTTGCAGGTGATTGCAAAGAACAAGCAAGACCACGATTTAAAGTGACTTATAAGCTGTGAAACACTGCAGCTTGGGAGGTGTCAGCGGGAGAGTGTCTGACCCGTCTACTGAGTATTTCTCTCTTTTGCGTTGTGCAGTGGTCATCACCAGGCAAAGCAAATTGGAGAGAGAGTTCCAGACCTCTAGGAGCTTCACAAATGCAGACTTTCAAATTATTCACTAGATTTTGAGCTTCTCACATTTTGAGCCCAAGTCTTAGTCACCTTTACAGCTTTCCCCACCTTCACCCAATGGCTTGCCCAAGGCATCTCTTTTTGGTGAATGGAGTAAAGTAGTGAAAGGGTGTCAATTAAACACCCGATGAGTTAGCTAGGGACCAGAAAACGTCAGGGTGTCATTCACTTGTGGAAGGACTGCTAGTCTAAAATAAAGAAACATTTTTAATTCTAGAGTACTGTTTTAAAGAAATGCAATTTTGACTTTCAAGAACAAAGAGTAACTCAAATTGGACTAACAAAGTATTTACAAGTAGAGTTTTGGCTTATAAATGATGCCTTGCTTCAATTTCATAAATTACTTTCACATCTGTTATATCATTTTCATAAATGTCCTGTGAGGTGGGCTATGATCCCCATTTTATAGGTGAGAAATGGAGGCTCAGGGAGCAGAGGCAACTTGGGTTCATCCACTTAGTGTTCGATTTGGGATTTTGGACTGCGGTATCAGGACTATTTGTAAGCTTTCATTCTTTCTAATAGATTTCATTCTTTGAGCATACATGTCCTCATCTTCTTCAACTCCATCTCCCTCCAGCATGCTTGCTTGGCAAAATCCCAGCCCTAGTTAATTCAACCCTCCTCTCCTCCTGTGCTCCACCTAGACACCTGAACCTAGCTGGAGAGAAACATGGACCATAATAACCGCCTTACTTTAGGTTCCTGACTGGCCAAGCTCAAGTGGGCCCTCAATGCTCCCCAGCAATCTACAACACTACGCTTCCCTCATCCATCACCTTCCCTGTCTCCTAGTTGACAATATCACACGTGCTCTTATCTTTCCACCTTCCAACATCCTCACTGGACTCTCTGGTGATGAGCTTGCTTCACATTTCACCTAGGAAACAATGCAAACAGAAGAGAAGAGAATAGACACTTGGGCTAGCACACCTTTCAATCCACCTGCCTTTGTCCTGGGTAATCTGCACCCTCCCCCCTTGGTTGTTCTAGGCCATCACTCCTAGAGACATCCTTTCTTTCTCCTGCAATTTTCCCTCTCTTCTGGACTGCTTTTGCCAGTGATCAAACATGCCGTAATATCTCCCATTAAAAAGGAAAAAAAAAAACAATTTGTGACAACATGGATGGACCTTGAGGGTATTCTAAGTGAAATAAGTCAGTCGGAGAAAGACAAATATTGTGTGGTTTTACTCATGTGGAATCTGGGAAAAACAAGACAAGAACAAACTCATAGATACAGAGAACAGATTGGTGGTTACCAGAGGGGAAGGGGTTTGGGGGGTGGGAGAAATGGGTGAAGTAGATCAACTGTATGGTGATGGATGGTAACTAGACTTTGACGGTGATCACTGTAGTGTATACAGATGTCAAACTATAATGTTGTGCACTTGAAACTTATATAATGTTATATATCAATTTTACCTCAATAGAAAATAAAAAAACTAAGAGGAAAGAAGAGAAAAACAAACCAACATGCTAAGATCCTCCCTGGACCCTGCTTCTCCCTCCAGGATGACCCCATCCTTTTTCTCTGTACCACCAGCACAATTCCTTAAAGAAGGTGTCCATACTCGCTGTTTCTACTTTCTCTCCTCTTGGACTCACTCTATTCAGGCTTACCTCCACTTGACACTACACCAAAGAAGACACTTTCCAAGTAACCAATAACCCCATGTTGCCAAGTGCAGTGTCAGTCCTCAGCGCCATCTTCCTTGGGCATCAGCCCTGCACTGGGCACAGTTGATCAGTCGCTCCCTTTGCCACAAAACCCTTTCCTTGCTTATAGCCAGAGACAACGTTTTCTCTCTTTCTCTCCTGCCATCCTGGTTGCTCCCTTTGGTTTTCTTGATGGGTTTCTCTTTACCTTCTGACCTCTAAGAGTGAGAATGTCTGGCTCAGTCTTTGGACTTCTCTTTATCCATTCCCAGTCTCTAATAATGTCATCTAAGTCTTGTGGCTTTAAATACAAGTTTGCATCCTCAGCTGGTCCCTCTCTCTGAACTCCAGACCTTTACCTACATCTGCCTACTTGATATCTCTAGTTGGATCACTAATTGGTCCTATAATCAAGGACTCCCGATTTCTTCCCTATACCTGCTTTACTCTCAGTCAGTAAACGGCAACTCCATCTTTCCAGTTGCTAAACGTTGCACTTTGGGGTCACCCTTAACTCCTCTCTTTCTCTCACACTCCACAGCTGATCTTTCAGCAAATACTGTCTCTCTACCTTCAAAATATATCCAGAATCCAAGTGCCTCTCTGCAAGCCTGTGGCCACTCTGATCCAAGCCACTGCCTCTCACCTGTTCATCACAATACACCTCTAATTGGCCTCTCTGTTTTCACTCTGCCCCTACAGCAGCCAGTGATCTTTTCATAACCCAAGTTAAAATAATACCATTATTATCATAGCAAATATTTACTGGGTGCCAGGCATTTTATATATATATATGTAAATCTATTTAATCCTCATAACAATCCTACAAGGTAGGATTTATTACTATATGTGTTTTGCTGATGAGGAAACCAAGGTAGAACATGGTTAAATAATCTGCCCAAGACTACACAGCTAGCAACTTAGGAGCACACGGGTGAGCGGTAATTGTGAGAGCTCAAAGTCTGGGTTGTTAGCTCCAACTTCCCGAGGGGATTGATCCTTCTCATCCAGTGTAGATCAGTTGTGTAGCAATAGCCATGCTATTGACCCTTTGTCAAGTATGTGTTAGCACCGTGTGAAGAGCTTTACACACATCACCTCATTTATCCTCTTGGGATAGTCCTGCGAATAGCTGATGTCAGCCCCATTTTGCAGATGAGGAGATTGAGGCTGTTTCACAGTAAGTGGTAGAGACGGGATTTATACTTCGGTCTTTGAGACTCTTGAGCCCCGACTTTTCCCACTGGACAGATAGATACTCAAGGAGTGAGGTAGGGGCTCGGAGGGACTCCTGTGGAGCCTGGAGGAAAGACTCAAGTGTTGCTTCAACACTCCTTCTTCCCTCAGAAGGGAGGTTAGTGGATCTGCTGAGTCTGAGACTGGCGCCATTGGCTGAGTTGGCTGTTCCCTTTAGGTAGGTGGTAGACCTGGCTGATGAGAGCTGTGAGACCCTCTCAGACAGAAGCGAGAGTACTGTGGCACTGACTGGCTTGGGGTGGGATAGGGACTCTGCTTCCGGGTGATGGTGTCCTCACCATCAGGAGAGGAATGGGCAGTTCTATTTTTTCCCGGGCCTGGCAGCGTGCCTGGGCTCTGCTGGCACTTAGGCAGCTTATGAGTTCCAGATCACGGTGGAGCTATGCTGGGTGTCTCTGGCAGCCATCAGCCTGCTGTGCCCAGAGAAGCTGGATCTCCCAAATCTTTTTTCAGCCTCTCCCGACATAATAAGGATCGTGGTTCTGCCATTTCTTACCTCCTAGGGCTTCCTTTTTCTGTCTTCTGCTCTCTGGGAATTACCAACTGTCCTGTAGGGATCAGCTTCTTGTCTCAGGGACTTTACCCCAGCAGTCTCACCTGCCTGGAACCCTGGTCGCACCCACCCACCCACACCCCCTCGCTCCCTTTGCCATGATTGACATCCAAGCAGCTCTCAGTTCTCAGCTGCAAGGCCATTTCCTCAGCGAAGTCCTTTCCAATTTCCCTGTCAGGACGCTGGTTTTCACTCTCAAAGTACCATAAATGACTTGTTTATGGTGATTCTCTCTTACCACTTATCAAGGTTTGAAATGACATTTTCTGTGCTTATATTTGATTAATTTCCATTTCCCCAACTAAACTTTGAGACAACTACTACCGATAATAAAGATCATGGTAAGGATAACAATGACAATGACAACAAAAATAGCAGCTGACGTTCATTGACCCTGTGTTCCGGGCAGACCACTGAGCTGTTCCCTGGACTGCCTGACTTAATTCTCACAACAACCCTGCGAGTTACACACTACTTTTTATTCCCATTTTACAGATAGGGAAACTGAGCTTATGTAACTTGCTCAGGTTCGCCCAGCTCCTCAGTGGAGTTGATAGGCTCTGAATACAGGCTTCTCGACTCTAGGGCTTGTTTTAAGCTCCATGAGAGTAGGGACTATGTTTTAGCTCACCATTGACCCCAGGAAAGACTCAGAGGGGGAATACATTAAATGATTTGTGAATTGAATTGATTGGTTTCTGGCGGGTCTATTCTCCTCTGGGTCTCCTGTGGACACGAGAGCTAGGTTCTGCTCAGGATTGGGCTATCCATCCCATGCACTCTGTGCAAGCACCCTGTGCCCCCTCAGGGCTGTGGGGGCCCACACTCTGTTGAAAGTTCTGAGGCATCCAGGAACAGCCCTACAAGAATTTTCTTCGACTTCCAAGACTTACTCCTCCATTCTCAGCCCCTGGCCCATCCCATTTCTCCTCTTTACCTACCTCCCCTGCCCTGGGAAGCAGGCAGAGTTTTGCCTGTGTGTTTTCTTCCAATGGTTTGCTCCTCTTCCTTTTCTGCATCACTTACCTCATCCAGCACTTAGGACCATTCCTCGGGGAAACTCCTTGGGAATCTCTGGCAGATCCAAGCTGTCTTTCAAGCTTTTGATACAGACTCAAGATGGCCCCATGCTGGAGGGCAGGTGGTTCCTACTCTCAAGGGCCTTATGGCAGGAGGCAGACCTGGCACATTAGCACCAGCCAAATGTGGAAGGCAGAGACAAATTAAACAAACAAAAGCCGTGTTTCCCCAGAGCTGTTTGCTTATGTCTTGGTTAGCGCTTCAGTCCAGACTGCCTTGCTTAAGGGCTATTTGAACTCATTTCTGCCTCCTGCACTGAGAACCTAAAGGGCAGGACTTTTGCCCACGTCACCCTCCCTCTGCCCAGCACTGACGTTGGCACATTGCAGGCACCACAGAATAGTGAACGAGAGAATGACAAGGGTTTGGTGTAGGATCGTCTTGTGTACATACATAGGGCCTTAGATGATGAGAATTCGTGATGTACTTTCTAATTTTTATTTTTCTGAGCAAGTGTTGTGGAGGTGTTGGAATGAAAGAGTGGGAAGGCATTGGCGAGCGGAGGTGGGGATGGAGTGCATGAGCTGTTTTTGGAATGAGGCATTGACATGGAGTGCAGAGATGGAAGGGAACCCCAGTTTCCTCCTCTCTTCTTTCCATCCCTTTCTCTTCCCTCTTCTCTCCCACTGTGTTTACCTTGGAATGTCTCCTGCTGCTTATTCCCCATGGCCTATTCCTAGACTAACATCTGTAATATCATTTGGCTCCTGAAACACCTTTCCTATTTGGAGTGGAGAATGAACGAAGACAGGGACAGCGGGGCAGAAAGGACGGACACCTACAGTGTGTTAGATACCACACTAGCCACTTTACTTATGTTGCCCCATCTCACTCTTGCAACAATCCAAGGAGATAGGTGTGGTTACTCCCATTTTGGAGATGAGAAGCCTGAGGCTCAGGAAATGTCAGTAACCTGCTCAAGATCAGCAAGTGGAGCTGAGCTACAAAACCAGGTCTGTCTGACTCTGGAGCTGGGCTCGTGTTCTGGCTAGAAAACAGCAATTCTCTGGGACAGGTTGGGGAATGAGGAAGTGGAGGTGCCCAGGTAGACCGGACATACGTTATCAGGGTTCAAAGCACTGTAGGCTATTCATAGAAAGAACTTTCCTAAATCTGACCCAAGCTTCCCTTTGCTTCTCTTCTCTGGCTTGGAGATATGGCTGTGTCTCTGCTGAACCGTGCCTGTGCTGCAGTCTCCCAGCTGCGTACCTTTTCCTTAGTGAGCACAGACCAGTGTTAGAGGACAGTAGAGTTACAGACTAGTGCTGGACAGAGCAATTCCAGTGCTGGACACGGGTGTGGTTCTGGAGCTGGTGGACCCAATCTCTCTAGGCTCTATCTGCCCCCACAAGGAAACCCAAAGAGGCTGGTGCTCAGAGAATGTCATCTGCCCCCACCATTGTCCCTAGCTCAAGTATGCTTTTCTTGGCACTGGAGAGTCAACAGGTGTGAACAAGTGTACAGAGACCTGGCATGCCAGGGCTGGCACTGCTTATGGCCTTCACTCACAAGAGATGGCAATTGCCACCTTCTGCAGGCTGCCCATCAAAACACATTGTTGCCTGGCACCTCCATAGGCTCCAACCAACTTGTGAGTGGGCACCATGCCATCCCAGCAGATGGGCAGAAAGGGTGGGGAGCGGCCAAAGCAGTCCCATCCTGGAGGTGCATAAAGTGGAGGTGGTGAGGGCTTGATCTCCAACTGAGGATGTTTCAGGATGACTCTCTCCACCTTAGATTTATAGGACAGGAGTTAAAAGGAGATGAGGGCTATGGTTTAGCCTGTACCTAGTTGGCTGGAGTTTGTTTTCGGGGGAAAAAGTGACTGGGAACCCATCAGAATATTGTGGCTTTGTCTTCAATGGCCTTAAAGGGGATTTGGGAAATCAGGAACAATACTGAAGGTAGAAGGAGACAAAGAAGGACAAGAGGAGATTCTAGAGAGATTTTTATCTTCTATGACCCCTTTGCCAACCCCTTTTCCATCACACCCCAACTGTCCTAACAGCAGGCTGACAGATCCCCCACTGCCAACAGGCAGAGGCCAATCAGGGTTGGGGGCAGGGCTGGAGGAGCCCTTGCCGTGGGTGGTTGGCAGTACAGGCAAGGAGTTCCTAGGAGGTAGAAACAGACTCCCTACAGCCCTTCAGACAGTGCTCCCATTGCCTAAGGAAGGGTGTCATGATTTTAGAACTCAAGGGGGTGATTGTCAGCATGTTTAAATATCTCGAAGGAGTCACCCAGGCCTGGCCTTCAGAGTCCGTGGGGAAGGCATTGAGGTGAGGGAATAACCAAGCAAAGCCTCCAAGAGGAGAGAGTATATCTCAGGAACAGCTTCTAGGCTTTTTGGGGAGAACAGAGGGAGTGGGAGGAAGTGGCAGCAATTAAACCTGAAAGGTGAGTGGACCGTGTATTGTACAGGACCCCGAATGCCAGGCTGGGAACTGGGGCCTCCCTTCACAGGCAGGGGGAGCCATGGAAGGTTTTTGAGTGGAGAATTGCTTTGATCAGAGCTTTCCCTGAGAAAATGGAAAAGGTGGTCATGTTAGGGAGAGCCAGAGGCAGGAAGTCAGAGCCCAGGGGCTGCCATGATGGCTCATGCCCGGATAAGGGCAGTGGCAATGGGAATGGAAAGAAAAGGAGGGTGGGAAGGCCTTCACTAGGAAACGGTGGGGATGGGATGAGAACTGGGAGGGAAAGAGGGCAAAAGAAGACCTCAGAGTGATTGCGAGGACAGAGGGAGATGGAGAAAGGGAAGCTAGATGGCTGCTCTCGCTGGATGGGCACAGCGGGGTTATTTTTGTCAAAATGGTACGTATTATCTTGTTTTATTTGTGGATTTTCATGGATGACTAAGAATTAGTTGTCTATAGCAGTTTGTTATTCTCACAGGTAAACTGAGGCTCCTGGTGAATGAGAACCCACAGAGTGAGCTTCAGCTGCCCCCTTGTATTTCTGCCCAAGGTTATTCTTCACTTTTATACAAGGTTGTTTTTGACTACCCTGCCTTCAAAGCCGGCCTCTTGTTTCCCTGAAATGTTCTCTCCACTTCCACACGTCGCTATCATCTTTTGGTTATCAGGTTGAATAATTTAAAGTCTGCCGGTCTGAAATTACATGTGGGCTTGCTCTGTTTGTGGCCTACTCAGCAATTAGCCACACACCATTTTATCTCTGCAATTACACTGCGAGGGGAGAAAACAGTCCAGTCCTTGTCCCAGGGGGAAGCTGAGGAATAGCAAGGTCTCCGAGCTGCGTGTCTGGAGGGGTCAGTTGATCCAGGATGGTACCCAGAATAGCTCTGAAGGTCTCGTACAGGCTGATTCCTTTCCTTTCCCATGGCCTCTGTAGCCCTGTCTCACATCTGTTTATGAAGAATCACAGAATCACAGCATCTGTAAGGTAATCTCTTCCCAGGATAGCAGATAGGTTTTATTTCTTGTGTTAACTCTGAAAGACTGGCAGTGCCTTCCTGGAGTATCGCCCTGGGAAAGATTGCAAAGCTATGACTGGACTCGGTAGGAAAGAGTGCTGTGATCAATTAGTGATGTCTGTTATGGGCAAAGAATGAGAAAGTAGTGATGAATGCTGCATATCGGACGTCTTTCATCCAGTTCAAACGTGACTCTTGAGACATGTAAAAGTTAAGGCCTAAAAATACTGTGACTTATTAAAGATAATAAAAGCAATATGAAGTTTAGCATGTGCTACGGAGTGTTCTAAATACTTCTATATACAGTTGGTCCTCTGTATCTGCAGGTTCCACGTCTGTGAATTCAACCAAGTGCGGATGGAAAGGCCTGCAATGGTTGCGTCTGTGCTAAACATGTACACACTTTTGATCTTGTCCTTGTGCCCTAAACAATATGGTATAACAACTATTTACGTAGCATTTACATTGTATTAGGTATTATAAGTAATCTACAGATGATTTAAAGCATCCGGGAGGATGTGCAAAGGTTATATGAAAATACCATTTTATATAAGGGACTTGAGCATCTGCGGATTTTGGTATCTGCAGTGGTCCTGGAACCCATCCCTCATGGATACCGAGGGATGACTGTAGCAACTCAGTCCTCACAACACCTCCTAGATGTTTACCCTCATTTTACAGAGGAGGAAATAGGTGGCACAGAGAGGTTAAATGACTACCCAAAGACAGAGCAGGAGAGGAGCCAGGGTTCAAATCCAAATAGTCTGACTTCAGCTGCCACCTTCAACCACTGCTCTTCTGCTCTGTGCAAATCACACGGCTCCTTAACAGTGGGGCCAGAGCCCAGGCGTCCTGAGTCCCAGCCCAGAGTTCTTCTCTCCTGTGGAAACACACTGATACACTCCCCAGTGTTCATGGCTGTATGCCTCCAAATTGAAAGGAAAACAAGGAATAGTATTAAGGGAGAAATCACAATTTGTTGAATGTTTGGGGTGTGCCAGGCACTGTACTAGGAGATGAGGACTCAAAAATAATTACGGTCCAGTCATTGCCCTTAAGAAAGTCACACCTCAGAACAAAAAAGGCCCATCCAAGGTCCCATTCATCCATGAAGTCTTGGCCTGTGACAGCCTACCCTGTTTCAGGCTGGTCTATATTCTGGGGGCTGTTGATAACGTTCTCGTCTTCCGTGCTCTCAGCATCATTGCCACCCCTGAATCATGGTTAATCCATGGTTGAGTCCACACTGAGGGCATACTGTGTCGACACTGAGTAGGGTTCTAAGCAGTCTCCTACTGACCCTGAAAACTGTGCAGCGACTCGACTTCACATGGATTTGTGCACTTTGCTTTGAGAAAACCGATCAGCTTAGGTCAGCAGGCTCCATCTGGAGGTTCATTTTATTAATTCCTCTTCAGACACTGGTCCTATGGCTATGTTATCAGTTAGTTTATTTATACCTCATCCCCTTTCAGGAAGAATCTAAAGTGACCATGTACAATGAGGTTAATGGAATAGAATAAAAATAGAAAATCTCGATTGAGACAAAGAAAAGGGAACAAATTGCCAGTCATAGGGGCTAACACAGTTGTTGTGAAGAAGTAGCAGGTTTCATATTGTGCCTCCTAGCAGCCAGAACAAGATGGAAAGCAGAGTAATATGTCTGCCCTTACTGGAAAGGATAAGCATAATAACTCCTCAGGGGGCCCCCAACTCTCTAAGGCAAGAGAGATACCTTTATCACACTTGGCTCTTATGGTGTAATACAAAATATATTTGGTCTTTATTCCTGGCACAGAGCTCCTAAAACCCTTGGAATGTCCCGCGTGGTAGTAGGAGTGTTTTGTGTTATTTACAATGAACCTCTTTTGGTCAGATCTGAGTTTATGCTAATGAAGTGACTTAAGGTTGGGCTGGTCACCAAAAAGACCAAGTGATTAGAGGGTTGGAACTTTCAGCCCCACCCACTGACCTCCAAGAAGGGGTGGGGGGACTGGAAATGAAACTTTATAAAAAAGCTTGAACAGGACATTTGAGGAGCTTCTGCGTTGGTGAACACATTAAGGTGCTGGGAGGGTGGTGCAACTGGAGAGAATGGGGAGGCTCCGCCTCCCACCACACCTCGCCCTATTTGGCTGTTCCTCAGTTGGAAATGTAAGTAAATGCCTTCTTGAGTTCTGTGAGTTGTTCTAGCAAATTACAAACCTGAGAAGGAGGGGTGGGAACTCCTGAGTTGTAACCAAGTTGGATGGAAGTGTGAGAAACCTGGGGGTCCACTACTTGTGGCATGTGCCTAAAGTGCATGTGTGGAGGGCAGTTTTGTGGGGCTGACCCCTTGAGCTGTGGTCTGAGCCAACTCCAGGTAGTTAGTGTCAGAACTGAATAGACTTGTAGGATACCTAGTTAGTGTCTGCAGAGAATTGGTTGTGGAAATGGCCAAATCTCTGATTTTGGGGAGATCCACCCAGGACAAGGGAATCCAAGGAGATGGGGAGGACGGCCACATCAGGGGACTTTAATCCCCCGGAGCATCTCCCTGCAGGACATCTGACTGTTAAAAGGGAAATTCAGCTCCCTCTGAGGTTCTTAGCAGGAATGGATTAGTTCCTTTGGGGAATTTCTTGGTTCCCAGGTTTGATGGGTGTCTGTGAGACAACTGAGCAGGAAGGAACTATCAGGTCCTTGGCAAGCTTGCAGAATGAGTCTTGGGTCTGGCATCTCCTTCAAGCCTGAATGTTTTAGGATTTTTATTATGACTCTTCTATTCTAGGACACACTCTCCTGTCTTTTGTGTAATAAATATGTCTCTTATTAGCGAAGGCTCACAGAATCAGAGCTGGACTGAGCACTGTATGGGGTTTACAAGGACAGAGAAAACATACCAAATGAGCCCACCCATGCCAAGTGAGTATGTGAGTGAGTGTGTGACTGTGGGTTGTGGACAATGTGTTTAAGGGTGAAGAACTGCCTGGTGAAAGGTAGAATTTAAAAAGGGATGAGAAAATAATTTCATAGAAGCAGTGGGAGTGGAAATGACCCTTCAAGGATGAATAGAGTTTAGATTGCTGTATAGATGAGGGGAAGGTGATTTTGGAATGAAGGAACAGCTTGAGAAGAGGTGTAGAGGTAGGAATGAATATGTCTTGAGATGGGATAGCAAGAAAATGATCACAACTACCAAGTATGAATTTATTTTGTGCATCAGTCACTGTTCTAGATTCATGCCAATAGAGAGCTTGCATTCTACTGGAGGAGACAGACGAATATAAACAGCAGCAACAAAAACAGAGACTTCCAGATTATGGTAAAGGCCATGAAGGAAACACATTGTGCTGTGAAAGAGAGTAATGGGTTGTAGTTTAGTAAGTGTTCTCTTATCCACTATTTCATCCACACCATAGCTCTTTGATGGAGGCAGGGCAGATATGACTGTCCCTACTCTACAGACAGGGGACTCTGAAAGGACACAGTCCTCAGCCCTTTCCCCTCCAGCATGCTCTGACTACTGCAACGTCGGGTAACTGACGATGCTCAATGAATGTTGGACTACCCAATGAGCCTCTTCTTCCAGTGTGTAATCTGCATGAAGGGAGGCCTTTTTCTCTTTGTTCCCTTCTTGGGGGGAACTGTTAGCCTTGGAGCCCTCATCTGAGCCCTGACACCCATCCAGCTTCCTGGTGATGGGCCACCATAAGTTAGTGATCAGCATTTTGTCATGTTGAGCTCAGAGAAAACTTCCATTTCATAAATGCATGATGACATTGTAAACAGTTGAATAAATTGGCCTGGTTTCCTTGCAGAAAAATCAGCATATTCTGAAATGATGGAGGCCCCCTGTCAATCAGAGTAATTAATGTCCCTCTCTGTGGTGGTGCTGTTGCCACAGCTCCTTTGCCTGACCCGAAGCACAGCAGTTTCCTTTTCACAAGCCATTCCAGTTGGCGAGATGGGGTTTTGGGGGTCTTCTTTTTGTGGGCCCCGCTCTAGATTGAGATCTTAGTTCTGACTGTGGTGTTCCCACAGAGCGAGATGGGAAGCAGATGAGCACCAGGTCAGGTTGCAGTCGTACTATTTGAAGCAAGTGATAACAGACATGGTAAAGGATAAATTGAGTATTGTTCTTGCATAGCATGCCCAGCTACCTCTAGAGAAGGGCATTAGGAGATGGGAACAATGCTACCATCATAAGGCATTGGAGCCGTCAGGTTGATCCATTGGATCCAGAAGCCCCATTGAACAAAATGATCAGGGGCAACATGATGAAGAGACCTGAAACTCAGTTTATCCAGTAAGAAAATATGCATAATGCTAATTGATTGGGTTTTTTTTAATGAGGAAGTTTGGCCCTGAGCTAACATCTGTTGCCAATCTTCCCCTTTTTGCTTGAGGAAGATTGTTGCTGAACTAACATCCGTGCCAGTTTTACTCTATTTTGTATGTGGGATGCTGCCACAGCATGGCTTGATGAGTGGTGCGCAGGTCTACAGCTGGCATCTGAGCCTGTGAACCCCAGGCCATTGAAGCAGAGTACATGAACTTAACTACTACGCCACTGGCCTGGCCCCTATGCTAATTGATTTTTTAAATCAATAATGCCTTGAGACTGCCCTTTGAGAAAGCTTACAATTTAACAGTAACCAAAGTTCATTCAAAGCCCTGAGTGAAGCCTTGAGAATACAAAGTTGAATGAGACTCAGGGCACATGTTCAAGGAGCCCTGAGTCTGGTGAGAGAGGCTGCTGTGTAGAAACTAAGAATGGTGTGTGTCAATGGCACAAGTATTATAGTAGTGACAAAGGCCAGTCCTATTATAATAGATGGCATACACTGGAGGACCTGGGGAAGACTTCACCAGAAAGTTTAAATTTGAACATGTCCTGAAGGCTGAGCAGAATTTTGCCAGGTGGAGCAGGGGATCCCAAGTTCTGGAGGCAAAGTTTCATGGAGGTATTTCTGAACCTACAGTAGGTAGTGTTCTTGATTCTGTAGTAGGTAGTGCTCCTGAGCCTAGAGTAGGTAGTGTTCTTGAGTCTAG